>NW_027187302.1:8586995-8632766 GCF_028583685.1 Petaurus breviceps papuanus
AAAGAAAGAAAGAAAGAAAGAAAGAAAGAAAGAAAGAAAGAAAGAAAGAAAGAAAGAAAGAAAGAAAGAAAGAAAGAAAGGTAAAGATCATATAGATAGTAAGTTACAGGACTGGGATTCAAACCCAGGCCTTCAAACTCCAAATCCAGTGTTCATGGGATAAGATGGCAGCAAATCACCCAACCAACCAACTTACTTATCTTTTAAAGTAAAATCCTTCTGTTAAGGTATGGCTTCATTCTTTGTACTGGCCCATAGTAGGAACTTAGTAAATGTTTGCTGGCTTATTGATTCAAATCCCATCCAGTGTCTAACACAATACCTTGCTCATAGTATGTGCTCAAAAGATGTTTGCTCCATGAATGTAAGAATGAGTGGAATGGAAGTGAAATCCTGCCCAAGATTGTTGTGTTCAGGGGAAAATGACAAAGAAAGCTTTAATTCAGCACTAGGTATTGTATTATATCTATACTGCGAGTACAAAGGCAAAAAAGCAAAACAATCCCTCCCCTCAAGGAGTCTATACATCAATGGAAGAGACAACACATACACATAAAGATAGAGATATGATTTGTTTGCATACATCAGCATGTACAAGGGAACTGTAAAGGGGAAGGCACTAGCAGCTATGGGTGGGAGACAAGATGTCTCCTGTGGAAGGTGAGGTGTGAGCCAAGGCTTGAAGGAAAGAGCTCAGAGGCAAGAAAAAAAGAACTCAAGGCATCAGGGTCTGCCAATGCAAAGGAAGAGGGGGAGATGGAGCAAGAAGGACAGCATGGCTAGACCACAGAGTGGAGTAATGAATAAATAAAGAGACTATGAAGGTAGCAAGAGTCCAGGTTGTGAAGAGCTCTGAATGCCAAAGAGGTGTTTTAATGCAAAATATTAGTGCTAAAATAAATACTTAGAAAGAGTTCATAATATCATCCAAGGGTACTCTAGGATAGTTGGGCAAGTATTTACAGACATTAATCTTGGTAAAGTGGTTTTCTTTTTTTAGTCCTCATAACAGGCCTGATATGGTGAGAAAAACAGATCATAGCTCTACTTTATTTTTGAAAGAATGTTGATGACCTTACTATCTTTTAAAAATAACTCTTAATTATGTTATTGGCACATATGACAAGAAAGCATTTGAGGAATTTCCTGGTGTCTGGGGAAAAATCTGGTTGATCGATTTCATTTTTATAAATGTGCTTGTTATGCTATGCAAAGGTAGTAGAGAATAGTTGCCTACTCCCCTATGTGTTACAAAACTCCTTTCAGGTTCAACAATCAATGCAACAAATATTTAAGTCCCCTTCCCCCCATAACGTTCCAGATGTTAAGATGCTATGGATATAAAGACAAAAGGAAAACTGTCCTTGCCCTCAAGGTGCTTGCCTTCTACTGGGAAGATAAAACATATACAGAGATAAGTAAAAAGAAGGCGATTTTAGGAAGAAGCAACATCAGCAAAACTAAGGGGATCAAGAAAGACTTCTTGGAATGTAATGATTACCCTGGCAATAGTAATGCTTCTAGGCTAATCATTTCAAAGGGACAGAGATATGCTTCTTGTCTATACCAGGTTTTATTTAGAAGTTAAAAAATCTGACATAAAGAAAATTTTCTACTCTGTCTGTGCTAATATGCTAATAAATTCCTACCTTGCATTTTAAGATCTTGACTAATTAATTCAGTTAATGTGGCCACCAATGACATTCACAAAGGTAAAAAAAAAAAGTCTTACTACTAACAGTTCAACATACATTTAGGACATTTATTATTTGCAAAACACTTAATAAACATTATCTCATCTGATCCTTAGAATTACCCAATGACACAGAAAGTTCAAGAATTCTTATCCCAATTTTACACATGTAACACAAGCTTTCTGGTACATATTCTATCTAATTCCCACTTATCCTGATGAGTCAGGTTCCCAGATCTTGGCTACTATATTCCCTTAGGGCTCAAGGAGTACCTCTGAGGACTTAGGAGGGTTATTTTCTAGTGCAAAACAGCATCATCCTCATTGATGGGCCTTCCCCCCTAGATTATCAAATGGGAACCAATTTAGTCAGCAAGTCTTAAGCAATTTTTAGAAAGGAGTTTTACTAAGGTAGCACAATATGAACATTCAACAGAAAACATCCCCTCCTTAAAAGTCTGTGAGAGCAAATCCGGCCTCAGACACTTGACACACTTACTAGACATGTGACCTTGGGCAAGTCACTTAACCACAATTGCCCTGCCTTCCCCCCTCCAAAAAGCCAAAAAAAAAAAAAAAAAAAGAAGAAAAAAAAGAAAAAGTCTGTGATGAACTTAACCAAACATGATGGAGGGAAGTGAGATCCAGCTTAGAGAGCATATGTGGCAAAGTCAAGGAGGGATAATCAAGTTCCTAGTTGCTCAAAGTATTCTGAATACCCCTTGTGAAGATATTAAAGAAGTTTGCCTCAGCGTGACTTCTTTTCTGGGTTCCTTGTGGAATCATGAATCTAGGCATAGTCTGTCTTTGAAGACACTGCTGTCAACTGAGCTTCGGATTCCCCCAATGGGATACCATTAGGTCACTGATGGGAAGTCCCAAATCCTCTAACCCCTTTAAAGCTCACAAGTTTTTTTTTCCTCCCCTCTGGTCAAAAAGGTTTGGAGGGAAAGGCATGAAGAAAGACCTAAATAGAGGCCTAAACTAAAGCACTTCCTCCCCCCCCCCCCCCACCAAGTCCTCCCAAGCAGTTCCTATTCAAGGGTTTTAGTAGAATGCTGTTACTTAAATTTCTGAAATATCTTCAATTCTCAATCAGCTTGATAATTCACAGATGAATCCTTGGTCATGACCCAGTTTCCTGAGCCAATCTGAATACAATTCCAGTAAAACATGACTACAGTTCCAAGGGCTTTTCACACTCAGTCTAAAGTCTATGATTGATTGATTGAAATTAAAGCCCAAGACTGAGATGGACTGATTGAGACTTGTTCTAACCTCATTAAGGTATCAGGACATCTTATCCCTTAGTCTAAGTAGGATGGGATGATATGGTGAATTTAGTCAATCAACAGCTCACCTTTACACACATTTGGAAACCAGGACTCAGAAAGGTGAAGTGTTCATACAGTTAGTGTCAGACTCAAACAGTATCCCTCCATCTCAAGATCCAGAGAGTTCTCTTTCATTTAAAACATGTTTCCTCATCTCACAGTGAATGGCAAAAACAAAACAAATTGTTGTTGTCATTGTTCAGTTGTTTTTCAGCTGTCTCCAATTCTTTGTGACCCCATTTGGGGTTTTCCTTGCAAAGATACTGGAATGATTTGCTATTTTCTTCTCCAACTCATTTTGCAGATGAGGAAACTGAGGCAAACAGGGTTAGGTTACTTGCCCAGGATCACACAGCTGGTAAGTACCTGAGGCCAGATCTGAACTCAGGTCTTCCTGACTCCAGGCCCAGTGTGCTGAGATCCACTGAGCCACCAGAGGTTAAAAAAAAAAATGGTCTCTAACATCATTAGTTGGTTTGGAGGATTTGTGAATAGAAGACATTTTCCCTATGGAGAAAATCATCACAATATATTAGGTCTAACTAGAGTTCTCTTTCCTGCCAATTGATCAGTTTAATTCAATTCAATGCAATGGAAGGCAACGAGGATTTATTAAGCTAGAGAGTATACTACCCTCTGTACAGGTTAGTAAAGGGCCTTAAATCACATGAGGAATGGTTGAAAGAATGGGGGTTGTTTACACTAAAGAAGAGAAGGCTCAGATTGAATATGATAGCTGTCATGTGGAACATGAATTAGATTTCTTTTATTTAGTCCCAGAAGATAAGAGGAAGAACATTGGGGTGGAAGTTACTAAGAGGTAAATTTAGACTCAAAATAAAGAAAAACTTCCTAATAATTTTGTCACTGTTCCCATCATTCTTCATTCTTCGAGACCTCATTTGGGGTTTTCTTGGCAGAGATACTGGAGCGTTTTGTCATTTCCTTCTCTGGCTCATTATACAAATGAGAAAACTAAGGCAAACAGGGTTCAGGGACTTGCCCAGGGACACACAGCTAGTATCTGAGGCCATATTTGAACTCAGAAGACTGAGTCTCCCTGAGTCCAGACCTGGCACTCTATGCACTTTGCTATCCTACTGCCCCTCTTAACAATCAGCACTAGTCATAAATGGAATGGGATCTTTGGGAGGTAATGGGTGCCTCCTCACTGGAGGTATTTAAGCAAAAGTTGGGTGACCACTTGTCAGGCAATCTGTAGAAAAGATTCTTTCTCAGGTGTAAGGTGGACCAGATGTCTACTCCCTACTCAGATTTTGTTATTCTTTAAAGCACAGAATACACACATGGCATGGAAATGTCTCCTGAAGTCATCTTCCCTGGCCAACACCTTTCCTTTCCTTCATCTCTGAGTGACTAACTTGTGGTTTAAATACACAACTCTGCCAAGCTTTACATGATAAGATACAGTATACCCCACAATGAAGGTGCCCCACCCTACATCTTTTTGCTGTATTATGCTCAAGAACACAGAGACTGGTTTCCTGTAAGCAAGCTGATCTTTTAGAGAGAAATACTGTAGAAAGAAAAAGGAAGGCTAAAAAATATGAAAACCCCCAAACACTTCCTCTCCCACTCTCTTTACCCCCAAACAGACACATACACACACACACACACACACACACACACACACACACACACACAGAGTAATCCAGTAAATGCTCAATGGTCTCCAATGTCAAATGTCTCATAGCATTTTACCTGAATCGTTCTTTTGTACTTATTTTACTTTCTCTTGTATCATGGTTATTTGTATACTTGTATTCCCCATGCCCCATCTCTGACTCTTTATCTCTCATTTTTGTATTTAATTACTTCCTATATACGTATATTTGCATTTGCTATATATACTGAGAAATGTACTTGCTTCCCTCTTTAGATTGTAAGTTCCTTACAAGTAGGGATTGTTCCATTCTTTGTACTCATATCCTTAGCACTTAGCACAGTACCTGGCACACTGTAGGTATTTAAAAATACTTACTGAATAAATCCAGGGGTGGGGAATCTGTGGCCTCAAGGCCACATGGGGCCTTCTAGGTCCTTGAGGGCTGATTTTTGACTGAGTCCAAGTTTTACAGAACATATCCTTTTATTAAGGATGTATACATATAATGTGAAGTTTGGATTTAGTCAAAGGGTCGCACTGGAGAACCTCAAGGCTGAAAGTTTCCCACCCCTGAAACAGACCATAAGGCATTAAGTCCTTCGAGAGCAGGGCCAGTGTTATCACTAACTTTGTACCCTGAGCATAAACTCAACACGGTACTTTGTAATGCTTAATAAATGTTTAGGGGATTGAATTGATCTCTCTTCACCTATCCTGAATTCAAATAGCCAAAAATATCAAATAACAATTTACTTTTCCTGTATTCTATTTTAGTGAAAAGAATCCTTCCTTGCCCCCCAAAATGATTTTTTCCAAACTGGTTAGCTCACCAAGCTGTACTTATCATTGAAGAACAAGACTGGATGGTAGGATAGGTAGGAAAAGAAGACTAATATTTGTAAACACAGATTACTGTTCCCATAAATTTGAACTACCGCTACAGAAAGCTGCATTTCTAAACCTGTAAATTTAAATAAAAATAATTGTGACTAGATTATCATCAATGAACATCTTCACAATTTACACAGATGTGAGACAGAAGCAAGGAAATTCTGCATTTCCACTAGATTCATAACTAAGTAGGAACTCAAAAATTTTTAACAATGATTTGTTTTTGCCTTTCAAGTGAGATAGCGTGGAAGAGTCCAGCTTGCATTTGTGGAGGGTACTGATATCAATGTAATCATGAGTCCATTACATCACTGAAGAAGCGCTTTACTTACGAGTGAAAGTTCCTCATTTTGTATGTTTGTGAAGTGTTACCCTTGCTTTCATTGGAATTCGGAGGAAGACTGATGACACTGTAGACCGTGCTATGTGTGACTCTGTCCTACCGTGTTTCCCCGATAATAAGACACTGTCTTATTAAGTTTTTTGGACAGAAAAACACCAGAGGGCTTATTTTCAGGGGAGGGCTTATTTTAATGAACATTGACAGCAATTTTAATAAACAGGTAAATGTGAACAAAAAATTGTGCCAGCAAACAAATCACTGGGGAAGAACAGGATGACACGCTCACTGCTGCAGCTCTGATTGGATGCATCTGGGAGCGTGGCGTGCGTTTCACGGGGGTGAGGGGGGGGCGCGGTGCATACAGAGGGTACCGTAATGTAGCGTGTAGTGCAGGGGATCACCTTCACTACAGTAGCAATCTCAATAGGGCTTATTTTCGGGGGAGGGCTTATTTTAGAGGAATCTTACACAGTAAGGGGAGGGCTTATTTTCGGGATAGGTCTTATTATCGGGGAAACACGGTGACACATTTCTAGACTCAATACATTCAATATAGTGTCTTACTATATCAAAAGGTAAATAAACAGTGAGCTAATCTAATGTCACTCTCTGGGGTCATGCTGTGAGCACATATGACTGAAAATCCCTTTCTGATCACCCTCAGCCACAGCTGATCTAAGAAGCGCACATCAATTTAGTGCTGAAATTGCTCCGATATTAGGTCACAACCTGATACATCCCACAAGTGACGCCATCTCTAGGATCACCTTTGTTTCTGTACTTGTACCTCTTACTTATCATGGTGTTTGGCACATATAAGTGTTTAGTGAGTGCTTAGTCATTCATTCAGATGAATTTACATTCAACAAGTAGAAATCGGGGCTATTTAAATGCACTGAGACAATGACAAATCATGTATATTTATAGGGATAGTCAGCCGAGAAATATTTATTAAGAATTTAGCTAAGTCCTATGGATATGGAGAAAGGAAAAAGAATATGGTTCCTGCAGTGATGGTGTAATGGTAAGACAGCTGGCTTCCAAGTCAGGAAGACCTGACAAGGTCTCCTTTTGACATATACTGGTTGTTGTGATCCTGGACAAGTCACTTATCCTCTCTCAGTAACCTAGGCAGCTTTCTAAGACCATGGGTTGCAGAGAAGGCTCCAGATCTTCACTGGTAGCAGAAATTTACTCACCTGGAGTTCCTTATACCAGTGAAATTACAAGTCAAACTCCAATCCCTATCCTATAGGTACAGATCAGCCAGGGAACAACCAATGTCCCTGAATCTGTCACAGAATATGTATTAAACTATGTTTATATGCTTATGTTATTCCCTACTGAAGGCTCCTGGATGACTTCATCATGGTGTGGAGATGGCCCTGCCTTTTTTAGGGCCATGCCAGATGAATGCAAGCCTGGGCAGGTTATACAACAAGCTGGAAAAGTTTCAAATAAAGGACTGGGGAAAGATTGTGAATTTGTCCTCCCCAGACCAGCCTATCCAGTCTAGAGAGTCTCCTTGACACAAGATTGGCCAAGGGGGACAAGGTATTGTGGCCACAGCAATTCAACAATTAGGGGCAGTGGTGCTTTAACCTGGGCTCTGAAAAATATTGTTTTTTAAAAAAATATTTTGATGAATGCATTTCAATATAATTGGCTTCCTTTGTAATTCTATGTATTTTTGTATTATAAGTTTTAAAATATTATTTTGAGAAAGGGTCCAAGGATTTCGCCAGACTTATAAATGGGGTCCATGACATAGAAAAAAATAAGAACTCTAGAACAAAGGTGTGTAAAGGTTTTGATGTGTCAGTGAAAGATTACAAATCTTGGATTCTTCAGAGTATGATCCTAGAAGTGAACTAAATAAAAAATTTAGCTTTCTTAGGAAGGTGTGGCTCAAGCCTATTAAAAAAGATCAGCTAAATGACTCCCATTCCCTCTTTAAACCTGAGTAATATGGTTTATAGAGTCATCGCCCAACTATAACCACATTCTGAAAGGTTGGCGATGACTTTTTAACTTTCAGATGCAATAACCTTTTCTGAGTCCTCATTTTTCAGTCACTCTGATGTATCACACTGCTGAGTATCCTCTCCTTCTCTAGTCTCTTCTCCCTTTGCGTTATGTCACCAGAGTATCTTGATTCTCCTCCTCTTACTATTTCCTTTGCTGGTTCCTTTTCTCCTATTCCCCTAATTATGGACTAAAAAAAAAAAACACCAAAAAAACAGTTCTGGGGGCAGGGAAAGAAACTAGAGATAGAGAAACAAGGAGGGAAACTATTATAATAATTCAGGAATGAAATATTAAACTCTGGGGATTAGGTTTCAGGAGTAGGAGTAAAAAGGGAAGGATGGAAATGGGAGACATTCCAGAGAAATAATTAGAAAGCCTTGGTGACTGACTATATTGATAGGCTAAGGAAGAGGCAGGATTAAAAGGTAACTTTAAGGTTTGGGGCCTGTGTGAATGGAAAAAGGTATTGTCATTGCTATTATCTAAAAGGAAGGGAAGTCACTTGGGTCAGGGGGCAGAGTATAGAAAAGGGGATGATGAGCCCTACTTTAAATCTTAGTGAAAATGTCCTTTGGGAAGTAGGAAATATAGGGATAGAGTTCAAAAGAGAAATCAGATCAGGAGATGCAGATCTGGGAATTACCAATGTTGAGATGGTAGTGGAAACCATGAAAGTGAATGAGCAAGGCAGGACCAGGTGGGGAAATGGGGGGGAGGGGATGGGAAATAGTCAGCCAGGTAAACAGAGAAGTAGGAGAATCCATATGGGGTAATGTCACAGGTGCAGAATACATAGTGTTAATAAATGCTCATTGAAAGAATGACTGAAGGAATGACCTTCTAATCCTGATAGCCTCATGGCAATATTCCAAGAAGCTAGGTATTCCTGTGTCGATTCTGAATAATTATCAATGGTTTTAATATAATACATTTGGCCAAATAGTATCTGCCTAAAAGAAACTGATTTTGGGAGGGTCCTATATTAACAATTCATATTAATTATTTCTATATTATCTTTATTATCAGTGTGATTTTAATCTAGTGCTTGTAGGCTAATATTTTATTAGCATTATGGAAAATTTCTGCATGTTATAGAAAATATGAAGGGCAAGAAAAAAAAAAGCCACAAGCGAAAAGAAAAAAGAAAAGCAACACAAGATAATTTGAAAGATTTTTCATAACTAAATAGGGAATCTTTGACCACAGCCTTAGTCATAAACCTCCAATAGGCAAATCAGTAGCAACGAAAGAAAAAACTACCACAAGAAAATCCTGTTCAAGTGTGACTAGAGAAGGGGATGGTGGGCTGAGAGCACATCACAACATACGCCAAAGGAAGTGGGTGTCATACCTTTTTCATGGCCTCTCCCCTCCCCACCCCCACCTGACCACCTGTATCAGTCTCAGAGGAAGCAGACAATCCCCCACACACTTTCCAGCTGCATCTCCCCAGCCACAAAGTACGCACACACAATCGGCTAACGTATAAAAAAATGTATCATAAGTATCAACTTAAGGAAGAGGGAGGGCAGTGGGAAAAACCTCTCCTTGAGATTAACCCATGCTCTTTAAATACTGCCCTTAAAACCTGGGCTATATGTAAGGGGAGATACTCCCCCCTCCCCCCCCTGCCAAATTCACCCACACATCCCTGGAAACTGCTGTGAAGCAAGGATATGACCTCTGCATCTTAAGATGAAATAGCCTCTTGTCACTCAGGCAGGCAGGCACTTAAAGGGCTGAAGTTGCAGAACTTTACAATTTTCCTGAGCGTCACTGTTTAAATGTGCATGGATTCTAAGTTTGTAGTGACCTTATATGGGGGACACTTTAGCTGATTCAAGGTCCCCCAACTCCATTATTCACTGGCAAATTTAACCATAATTGAAGTGTGGTGGAGTGGGCTTTGGGAGTTAGAATCCTGGCTCTTACTACCTGGGTGACCTTCGGTAATAGGCTACTTCACCTCTCAGCTTTCTCAGCCGTCAAATTAAGGAGCTGGAGTCAATACTCAGTAGGGTTTCATTCAGTTCTATATCCTGTGATTGCAGGAGATCCAAAAGCAGTGAATACTTTCCATTTCCTTAGAATCAGGTTTGGAAGAGTCACATCCCCATGATCTTGAATTACCTTACAAAGAAAAAGGCTGCACCTTGTTGAATGTAATACCTCACACAAGCTTAAAATTTATTTGCTTGTTGCGGGTAGAGGGGGTAAATCAGGAGAGAGGAATTGTTTCAGAATTTCAAATGACTTAAATCAAGCAGAAAGAAAAGAAAAAATGAGAACAAGTGTTTACAAGTCATTTTTGTAACTTTGCTTTATGTTTCACCCGAATAATTTTTAATCACTATTTTAAGCAGTTAAATAAAACAGCACCTGCAAAGCGAATCATTGTCAAGGACACCTGCTCTTTTAAATATGGCTTAAAAAAATTTGGTATGTGTTTTTCCCCCCAGACACTCTAATTTTATATTTAATTTGGAAGGAATGAACTAAAATTGGATTAAATTCACATGTCTATAATTCATTTCCTTTAATAGTTATTCAACTGGTATTAAAGGAAAATGTGAGGTTTTTAAAAAAAATAATTCTCTCATAAGGAAAAATGCATTTTGTATTTGGAGGCCAAGAGTATTCCCACATCATTTATATCAGTATATACATATATAAACCAAATTTAGATATTTATAAGTAGAGGTTGTGTGGCACAGTAGATGAAAAGCCAGCATATGGACAACTGCATTTAAAACTTATCTCTGACATATATTAGCTATATGGCCCTTAGCAAGTCACTTAGCCTTGGAGAGCTCCCAGACAAATCTCTAAGACTATAAATTATAGACCAATTGCTGGTATTCATGGGTGGTGGGAGTTTTACCTAGAGTTCCCTCATACCAGTGATGTCTCAGATTCAGACCCTCCCCACCCTTTGCCAAAAAAAAAAAAAAAAGGCAATAGGGTTCATACTGTGATAGCTTAACATAAGATTTTGAATTATAAACATAATTTTAATGCATTAATGACAAGACTGTTCTTTTTTACGTTGAGATCACAGGCTAAATGCACTATTAAAGAGCTTTATCCCTGTTACTCCCATTTTATAACTGGAGAAATTGCATGAGAGAGAGCTTGTCCTAGAACAGCTCTATCATAGTGGAACCCAGATTTCTTGCCACCTTACTTCAACTATATTCTAGTGATAAAATTCCTTCAGGTCTACATAACCTTTTCTTCTCAATCACCACTTCCAAAAAACATGAGTTGTCTTCTGAAAAGTCCTCCAGTTTTGACCCTGCCTACCTCAATGCACCAGTAGATAAATGTCTACTAGTTCAAATGTCTAAAACCTGACAAAGAAATCTGTAATTGTTTCCTTTGTAAAAATGCACATTTCAATACCTGAAAATAACCCTAAACAAAAGAGCCAGGTATAGAGGAAAGTGTAACAAGTCCCCAGTATTCTTAATAATAAATTTTAATATTTCATCTTTCTTCCCTCAATTCCAAACCCCTCCTCATTTACGAAAAAATTATCCCTAGTCATTCATACTTGGTTAGAATCTATAATAGCTTCTCTTTTGTCCAACTTCCTATCAGCCTTCCACAGCCATCTATCAGCAGGAACTGTATTTACAGAAAGCCAAACGACTAAAACGATTTTTAGGATTGGAGAGATATACTGTTACAATTTGTGGGCTTGAATATTTTTAACAGACAAAATGCTTGTTGCATTGTGAGAAGGTGTAGTCCTTTATTTTAAATATCTGAATAATATTACCAATTGAAAAGTCCATAAATTTCATGGAAGCTTAAAATAAATTTTAAAAATACCACTCTCTCCATAAACTTCTGTTATAAAATCTCCATTTGTTTAAAAAGTAAAAATTTAAAGTATTAACTGTTTTTTTTTTAAACTAAATGTGGCATAAGGCCAAATTCCAGCTTTTTCTATATCAATTGCTTTGTCAAAAACAGCTTTCAGGTATAGAAATGAGGTTCTAAAATAACTGTACTGTTTGGACATTTTTCTAATAATTAAAGACACAGCCTCTGTGTTCCTCCTAGGAGAAGCTCTCTTCCAATTAATTTTGCAGGGCAAGATGTCAGTAAACATTGCTGACTGCACGGTAAAACATCAATAGCTATTTTTTTAAAAGACCATTGTCAAAAGATTCCAACCTTAACTCATCTTCTTTAGACTGTCCCTTTCAAATAAACTTGTTTGCCCCAAACATTTCTGTACTTTTCCAATGTAGGGATCTTGCTCATGTCATACTAACCCCTTTAGAAAGCTTCCTTCGCCCCACTATGTCTATACAAAACTTACCCTTCCTACAAACCTCTCCTTTTCTGGGAAGCCCTCTAGGTTGACGGAAATCTTTCCCACTTTGAAATCCTATAACCTTTATTGTCTACACCAATGGTTTCCAACCTTTTCAAGAATGAAGACATATTTTATTGCAAAAAATTTTGAAGATTCCAATGTGATCTACTGATTGAGAAAATGCATAATAACAGAAAGCTACTGACTTTTACTGTTTCTTGTACTGTTTTATATTGACTCTCAATGTTTCTTATACTGTTTTATTTCATATTCTCTCATTATGATTTAATTTTTCATGTTTGTGCTATATATATATGACTATAAACTCCTTGAGGGCAGAGAGTATACCTTGTATTCTTCTCAGTATTCCCCAATGTCAAGTACAGTGCCACCATCACAGTGGTGCTAAATGAAGGGTGGTCTCTTGACTGATGAATGTTGGTGCATATAGCAGAAGTACAATAGTCAAATATGAAATTCTGTCAAAAGACAAACTGTGTTGGAGTGTGGAGATTTAGCCTTTGTGTAAGATGATACCTTTCCTGGTACCCAATTTAGATGGCACTAAAAGGTCTGAAATTCTTAGCTTTGGGGGAATCTTTCTCATTCCTCTAGATGATATGTTTTCAAATCATTGTGCAACATTGTAAAAAATAAGACCAAATGAAATTCTACAGGGATATCAGATGATAAGCAGAAAGGCAATGTGGTTTAATTAAAAAGAACCTGGAGCCAGAAAACCCAGGTTTGACTCTTGGCTTCATAGGATTGATCCTGAGCAAGAAGGCATTTAAAGTCTCCTAGTGTCAGTTTCCTAATCAGCAAATTGAGAAGAATACCACTTATTCTATCTCAGAGGATCATGAAGACAGCACTTTGCAAACCATGAAGTACTACATAAAGAGAAGTTATTGTTAGCCTTCTTAATTCTAAAGCTCTCTTGAAAACCAAATACTTCCAATACCTGTATTTTAACAGTTATTATTTCAAGAATGGACCCTGATGACACAACTGGTCTTGATAAATCAATTCTTGGTAACTATATTAACTATTTTTAATTCTTTAGGGCTAATATAGCTTAAGTAGCCCTGTCACTTACATCATCATCAGACAGCCATGTTGGACACTGTCCAACTCTCTGAAGTGTTTTGCCATCTCCCCCCACCCCCAATTGTTCATGGATTAAGGAAACAAAACCAAAAGAACTGCCACAGTAAGCCAGAAACTAGAAGGCTTTTTAAAAGTCAGTCCTAAAAAAGGAGGGACCAAACAAAGCAAAAACAAAATACCCAATTCAAGTGCATGCACACACCAGATCACATCAGAATCTGCTTTTAAGTCTAATTCCTCTGGGCTGTTTGCCAAAAGAAAACAGACTTGGAAATGTGAATTAGCCAGTGCTTTGACCAAGTAACTCTGTTACTGCAAATAACTCTTTGTTGCAAAGAGCAATGACATTTCAGACTATTTTCTACAAGCATTTGGGCACTCATTGAAGCTCATTTCTAATCTCTGTTTTTAAGTACCCTTTCACTTTGGAATTTAGCAAATATTGCATTAAGAGATAGGTATTCTATGGATGTCGTATGAAAAGCTGGATAACCTGGCGTGAAGGACTGGCGAGGATAAGGAATGAAGCAGATTCAACATTTAACCCATTAATTTGAATGACACAGACCTTCAAATATTTAAAAGCAGCCAGCTTGTCTCCACTATTTCTTCTAATTTCCAGCTTCTAATTTCTGAATTCCTTCAATGTAGCTTTGTGTGGGATGGTTCCCAGACTCCTCGCCACCCTGACTGGCAAACATCCTCTGGGTGTTCTCTGCTGGTATATCCATGTCACTCTTAAAATATGATAGCAGAATTGAACCCCAACACTTCAGATGCAGTAGGACAAACAATACTTTGCATGAGTTCTTCCACTTACTATGAAATATCAGATTTTAGTATAGCTATCTGTGTCTATTTCTTATTCACCTGCTGGAATGTAAGCCCCATGAGAACAAGTGTCACATCTTATCACATAGGAGGCAAGGTGGTTGTACTGAGGAAAGAGTACTGCAATTGGAGCCAGACGACCTGGGTTCGAATCCTAGCTTTGCTATTAACTATCTGTTTCCTACTTCAGACAAGTCATTTATGCTTTCTGGGTCTTAGTTTCCTAATCTGTTAAATGAGATGACCTCTAAGATCTTTTCCAGTGCTAATCCAATTATCTAAATTTTCTATTTCCCTCAGCACTTTAACAAAGTGCTCTATAGACAGTAGATAATTCATTTTTTGTTGAATGAAAGATACTGTGTACCATGTTGCCCAATAATCCTCATATATGAATGAACTTATTAAAAAAAAATGTAAAGCCAAGGGTAGGGGGAAGGAGCTGGGAGGAGAATCAAGGTGTTTCTTTAATGCTCTAAACCATTTAGAATACTGGATGTGGGCTTTTGACTGAGTCCAAGTTTTACAGAACAATCTTCCTATTAAGGGGATTTGTTCTGGGAACTTTGGATTCAGTCAAAGGGCCATATGTTGAGGACCTAGAGGGCCACATATGGCCTTAAGGCTGCAGGTTCCCCACCCCTTTGTCTAAACTATCAGGAAATGGGTTGCTGAACCTTAATAGGCAGAAGAGTTAAGTACTATAGTTGAGATTTTTAAAAAATGAATTACAATAAGTATAGGATAGGGATGATGTGGCTAGATAATATATGAAAACTATCTAGGTCTCGATGTTTAACGTGAGTCAAGAGTATGATAGGGCAGCCAAAAAGCTAAGATCTTAGACTGAACTGATGTCCAAATGAAGAAGCTGACAGTCCTGCTGTATTCTATCCTGGTTAGACCAGATGTGGCAAACTGTTTTCAGGACAATAATTTTGGGAAAATGTCAGTAAACTGGTGTAGAGATATCAGTAAACTGTAAGGCAGCTGGGAAGGTGAGGGGACTGGTAACCATGCCATACGAAGAAAAGCTGAAAGTTAGGGCTGGAAAAGAGAAGACTTAAGGGTACCTAAGGATTGTTCTGCTTAACTCTAGATAACAACAACAAAGCAACAGGAATAAGCTGAGAAGCAGATACAACTTAATGAAGGAAAAACTTCAAAAATAAGAGAAGTGTAAAAGGAGAATGGGTTGTGCCAGGAGAAAGTATATTTCTTATCCCTGAAGGTCTTTATAAAAAGGGCTGGATTGGTCAGATGTGCCAGAGAGAAGATTTTTGTTCATTTATGACTTGGACAAATGACCTCTGTGGCTTATGACTCTGTAGACCTAGGGTGACCCCCATTCATCCTGCCCACTCTGTATGTTTCTTTCCCTCCCTCACAACAAACCGATGCATTCTTGGGCCTTCCCAAGGCTTTTACAGACCAGTGCAACATGAAAAGAGCTTTCTGTCCCCTTCCTCTCTATCCCGTGGGCCATTATAGTGAGAAGGGGCATACTATGGCAGTTCCCCCTCATCCCTGCCCTGTCCTGCCTTGCCCTGTCTATCTGGCATGATACCTCTGAGTCACTGAGGAGGGGAAGAGAGCAATTAAAGGCAGGAAGAAGTTGGTATTGCCATTGTAAAGGTCACCTTAAGTATCTAAAGAAAACCTATGGTTTTATGGTTTAAATGTTGGCCTCCCAAAAATGTCTTACAAATTGTAACATGATTAACCCTATCAAACTAAGTGTACCCTCTTATGATTTACACTGTAAGTAATTAAAAAAACTTAAGCTAAGTATGTTTGGTATTTATGCTGCATTTTATCATATCACTATGATGGCCTGTGTGACTTTAGGGTGACCACTTAGCTCCTCCCCTGGGCTTCAGTTTCCTCACCTGCGAAATGGGGGGAAAGAAGCAAGTTAAGCAATATCTAAGGCTTTTTTAGATCTAATATGGTATGATACTATGATATAGGAAGAAAAAAACTCACAGAGACTTAAAGACAGACAAAAAAAGGAATAGGAGAGCTCTTTGCGTAAATACACAAAAACAAAATCATATATTAGAGATAAGGAAGACAAGACTGGGAACTTGTATAAAAATGTGTCTATGAAACATAAAAGAGTGTATAGTTAGACAGTCAATAAACATTTATTAAGCTCCTTGTTCTTCAGTTATGTCTGATTCTTTATGTTTCTTGGCAAAGATAATTTGTGGTTTGCCATTTCCTTTTCCAGCTCATTTTACAGAAGAGGAAATTAAGGTAAACAGTGTTAAGTGACTTGCCCAGGGTCACACAGCTAGTAAGAGTTTAAGGTCAAATTTGAACTCAGGTCTTCCTGACTCCAGGCACAGTGCTCTAACTACTGTACCTCCTACCTGCCTAACAATAATTGCACATGTCAGGCCCTGTGCTAAATGCTGGGGATGCAAAAAGAGACAAAAGACAATCCCTAAAGGATTTATGGGGGAAACAACAAGCAAACAAATGTATACAGACAAACTTTATAAAGGATAAATAGGAAATAATTAATAGAGGGAAGGCAGTAGAATTAAGAGGACTGGGAAAGGCTTTCCATGTGAGACAGGATTTTAGTTGGGACTTTACGCATGAAAAAAAAATGCAGCAAGATCACCACAAAAGCTCAACTAATAAATTCTAATTTTGAGAACATATGCTAAGCAATTTTCTTTTTTTTTTTTTTTTGCTTTTTGGAGGGCAATTGGGGTTAAATGACTTGCCCAAGGTCCCACGGCTAGTTTTTTTGTGTTAAGTGTCTGAGGCCAAATTTGAACTCAGGTCCTCCTGACTCCAGGCCCAGTATTCTATTCACTGCGCCACCTAGCTGCCCCTAAGCAATTTTCAAAGACTCACAAAATCTCAGGGTTGGAAGGTGACATCTAATTCAGAGATTCCTAACCTTTTTGTGCCATAGACACCCCTTTGGCAGTCTGCTAAAATCTATGGACCCATTCTCAGAATAATGTATCTAAACGCATAAAATTAAATATATCAGATTACAAATGAAACTAATTATATTGAAATACATTAATCAAAATATTTTTTAAAAACAAGTTAATGGGCTTTAATCCACTCAGTACTTGAACAAGAATCTCATCTTTATCTTAGCCAACAAGTGGTTATTCATCTTTGCTTAATGAACACTAGTGATGAAGGGCACCTGCCACCCACCTAGACAGTTCATTCTATCTAATTCAGTCTAACAAATATGCATTAAAATTATACTACGTTCATAAGGTCACAGATTTAGAGAAGAAACCTTGGCCATTTCTAGACCACCCTTGCCCCTTAATTTTACAGATGAAGAAACTGAGGCACAAATTGGCAAGTGATTGTCTAAGGTCAAGCAGGTAGGAAGTAAATGAGTTTTTTTAGATTCTTAACAAGGTGCCAGACCCTAAATCCAGCACCATCTTCTATTCCACCAGGTTGTCTCCCATCGTACCAAAAAAAAGAAAAAGTCCTACAGGAATATATATGTACAGGATACTGAGGTCTCAGTTCAATCAGCATGGTGGAAACAAGATGCAAAGTACTCTGTCTCTAACAGTTCATAACCAAGACACAGTAAAATTTTTTTAAAGGTGGAGCATCTGTAATAAAGAAAGTCTATAATAATAATGAGGTTCTTATGGATCCTCAAACTGCCAACTATAATTTGTTTTAACTGTACCAGGTAAAAATGTATAAATAAGAGATGAGGTTTAAAGATAATAAGGTAATGTCACTATTACAGAATGGAAATTTTTGTGATGTCAGCTAAACTAGAGAGAAACACTGAAAAGTGTCCAGTGAAGGGTGAATAGAATGGTCAAAGACTTAGAGATTCTGCCATATAAGAATAAACTGAAAGAACTAGAGCTATTTAGGATGAAGAAAAGAAGGGGGGTGAGTAGAAGGCAAAAGGATGATAGCTGTCTTCCAGTATATAAAGGGCTGTCACATGGAAAAGGAATTTAACTTGCCCAGATGGAAGAACTAGAAGTGTGTGGAGGTTACTGAGGTAGTTTTCATCTCAGTGTATGAAAAAGTTTCTAGACAATTAGAACCGATATTTTTAAACGGAGTATTGGGAATCACAGATCATAGCTCTAGAGCTAGAAGGTATCTTAGTGGTCATGTCCAATGCTCTCATTTTTCACACAGGGAAACTGAGGCCTAGGGATATTAAGTGACTTGTTCAAAGTCATACACATAGAACTGATGAAGTTAGCACTACATTGTCTTGCCCACATGTCTCAGCATGTCTGATGCATGAATATGAAAAGCAGAAGAGGCAAAATGGAAAAAAATGGCTGCTCACATAATAGATTTCTCCCCTAGCTGTTCCAATTATTGCCCCAAGGCATTTGAGACAGTGAGAGGTTGATCTTTTCCCTTGAAATGTACACTTCTGATAATGGAGATAGGAACCTCTGTTCAGATGTGTTCTGACCCCAAGCCTGTCTTAGGAGTCAACACAGTGGATTTTATGAAAGGTGACCCTATGTATGTTTCAGCATGTTTCAGATCCTGGAGAGACTTCTCCAGTGGGTGATGAGAACAGCAACAGCCAATTCTTGATCTATTGGTGATTCTTGAGGTGAACAGCAACAGAAACCCAGCTACAACCTCTTCCTTGAGCATCAGAGGGGCAAGCCAGTAATCCACTGTATCCTGCTTCCCTGGTTGGACCTTAGAAATGGGCTGGACTCATAACCTTCCATCTCTGAGGAGGCATAAAGGAAACGAAGGAATTGGTTTGGAGCTACAGGTGATGTTTGCTGTTGATACACTTTATTGATATCACAATATTTTCTATTCTAAGTAAATCATTCTTTTTCTCACTATATGAAATCAAGGGATAAATTCGGACTTTTCCAAATTGTACACTGGAGTGTGGAGTCTGGGTCTGAAGGTAGAGGAACGTGAATTCAAATGATAGCTCTGGAACCTTGTGAGAATAATTTAACCTCTCTAGGATTCAGTTCCTCATCTACAAAATGAGGGAATTAGACTAGAAGACCTCCAAGGTACCTTCCAACTTTAAATCTATGATACCCAAAGGGGAACTCTGCAGTGGGTGGGGGCTCATGATCATTGCTACAAGCTGACTTGACCCCAAAGCATAAAGATTTACATTGAGGCAAGCTGGAAACATTTACAATGAAATGAACTGTCCAGATGGGTGGTAGGTGCCCTTTCTCATCAAGCAAAGATGAATGACCACTTGTTAGCTAAGCTAAAGAGGAGATTCTTGTTCAAGTATCTAATGGATTAGAGTCCATGAACTTGTTTTTTAAAAATATTTTGATTATTGTATTTTAATATAATTGATTTCATTTATAATCTGACATATTTAATTTTATGCATTTAGATACATTATTCTGAGAATGGGTCCATAAGCTTTAGCAGACTGCCAAAGGGGTGTCTATAGCACATAAAGGTTAAGAATCTTTGAATCAGATGTCACTAAGCTTCCTTCCAATCTTGAGATTTTGTGATTGTTTGAAAATTGCTTAACATATATTCAGAAAATTACCTATTTAAAAAAAACAGAGATTACATGGAAACACATGCACTACATACATACATACACACACTCCATTATTTCTAGGTATTAGCTGTGGTATTAGAAAGGAAACAGCAAATTTCTTCCAAGGCTAATAATTGCTCATTCTACACATTGCTATTTCCTCTCTGACTCTTATTTTCTGTTAACCTTCCCCTTGGAATCCTTTGACAATGACTCAAAGAGCAATAGAGACTAGTTAACATTACCTCGGGGCCCCCAGGACAAGATCAATGGAAGTGGAAAATAGGAGGCGGATCTCAGTGGGCTGAGGTGGTGTGTGCCAGTTGTTTCCTTTCTGGGTTCACAGAGGACCTGCTTTTCAGCTCCTTCGGAATGCTCCCTTAACAATCGGAGATGCTTGGTGCACAGATTTCTAACCGATGAAAAGATCAGGGCTTGGTTATTTGGTCATAATGAAACTAAAAACAGTAAGATGAAAAACAGTGGTGTGATAATTACCATTTTAAAAAACAACTTTATACTTGGGTGAAATCAAGAGATGTGAAGAATTTTTTTTAAAAAGGCTTAAACTAATATTTTCCAACCTTTCACTAACAGCAGGGGCTAAAACCACATGTTTTAAAGGTCTTGAACTAGGTTATTATTAGAAGTCACAATTCTATTGATACTGATGAGTCATTTCTATTGGCGGAAACCAAGAACTCCCATCATCTTTATGTTACACAGCACGCAGTGTGGTTTTTCTCTTTATTACTGGCTAAAACTGCTATAGAAAGCTTATCAAAACTACCAAAACAAGATCCAGGGATTCACCTCTGTGCTAAATAGTCTCAGGCTAACTGATCTTACCTAATCATCTATCTGGAGAGAGTTTAGGCTGATATGGGATGTATTTGTAGGAACAAGAGGAAAATTACATAGAAACCTCAAAGAAGCATTTCACACTTTTCAATGAAGATAAGCAACATGTAACTCAGAAAACAACACTGAAACCAACACTCAAAACAAATGCTAGCTATGGCCCACGACACTGAGCTCAGCTTATTTGCCCCAGTAAAATACTATGGATATAAACTAAGCCTATCATTATTCGAGGACTTCAGTAACACAAAATAGCCTCCACAGGCAGCGGAATGACCAACCTCTGTGTATCCCTGCTTTCAGGAATGGAAGCTGTGGGTCAGGTGTCACACCAGGAAAACATAAGCTAATGAATAGCTCTGGGAAGCTCCTTCTGGTGTTAATGTGTAAAGACAGTCATTCTATATGGAAAAGGCAAGAAAAGCTTCTCTGTCCATTCTGACTATCCCTCTCTACTCCCTATTCTCTCCCAATACATACACACACACACACACACACACACACACACACACACACACATTCTCTCTCTCTCTCTCCCATCCCCCCCCCTCTTTTCCTATACCTCAAGGATTCCAAGAAAATAAGATGAGGCAAGAATCAGTTCTCCTAAAAACATTTTCACAAATGGCAAGCTACTTACTTAGCCTGTAACACAGGCGAAAGTGTCTGATGTCCTACTATTCAACCAAAAGATTGTGTTTTGGCTGTTGGAAGAGGAAGAGAGGCCGGCCGACCAGTGACCACAGAACTGAAAATAACCCCTGAGCAACTCCATGGCACTGAGAGCTCTTGAAGTCTTGATCTTCCCTTGTGGGCAGTTTACAGTGAGGCCAGCTGAGAACTGCAGCAGACTTGTGAGTCAGCAAGAGCGACTCGTAGGAAATAGCTGACGTGCTAAATTACCCTTGCATACATATTGTGCACACACCTCCCCACTAAATAAAAACAGGGCACATGCAAATTAATGAAGAGAAACACCTCAACAGTTACAGATCCTGTTTTCCCAGTTTAGAGCTAAATAAATCTGTACCACTGCTACATAAATGATAATAAAACAACAACTCACTCTCCATGCTATGCTGGGATGAGCAGCTGCACTCAAGTCTCAAGGGTCACTTAGTTTTAGCTGCTTTTATTTAATTAGTTTTAAATGTGTTTCCCTCCCTTCTGAAAAAGCAAAATAGTTGCTATATAGACCACAAGAACTGGTAACAGACAAGCACAGTTCCTGTTTTTCACAGGGGGGACTATTCTCAGACCTACAATACTGAGACACTGAAAACAAGTGGAAAGTTTGTATTTATCACTGCTAGGGAGATTTATAACTGAACAAGGCATCTTCGCTTTGATATAATGGGCAGTATGATGTCCCAAAAGTTCTTGCATAAGTCAGTTATTTGAAATGCTAAACTTTTTTTTTTCCTTAAGAAATGATGTTATAATTGGCAGTAAGAATTCTAGCCTAGTCCCACAAATGCCATAATAGGGCTGAAATACTATACACCTGCAGTTAAAATTAGCAGAAAATGTTTCAGTACTAGAGATTAAGCAAAATGGGGAGAAAACTGAATAAGAAATAGTTTTTTATTTCTACTGAATGCTGGTGCCTGAGGAAAGGCAGATTTAATTAGAAGAGATGGAGAAGATGCATGGAAACATCTGTGGAGATTCTGAAGGTGACATCTAGACTGTTTCCAGGCCCTTGGGATGTGTGGTACTGGTTATCATGTCTAATTTCACTTCAAAATATGTAGCTCACCCATTCCTTGACATATTTATATTGCTCTCCTGTTCTTATACTCATCTGTTATGATTACGGTCATCTTTTGTCTTACAGACAGAAGAAGGATAAAGGTTTTCCTAAGGTCACTAGGCAAAGGCTGGAAGAAATCCCGACAAAATAAGCAGAGGAGTTAATGGAGATGGATTCTTGTGTGAGGCCAAGAATGATTGAGGTAGAATTAGCAGAATCCAGGCCAGTGGAAAACAGGTAAAGAAATCCAGACACAATACCTCTGAGAAAAAGAAAGAGAAAAGAGGAAGTTCCCCACACTAGCCAGCAGATGGTACAATGGGCCCAGGACAGCTTGGTTTTTGCTTTGTTGGGGGGAGGGGGAGGTAAGAGGAGGGAATTAGGAATGTGAAGCAACCATTAATACATATGAGATATTTATAAGTGGGCAAAGTGTTTCAATATAAATAATCTCATGGGGGGGGGGGGGAGTGCAGGGATGGGGAGACCTGTAGCCTCAAGGCCACAAGTAGCCTTCTAGGTCCTTGGGTACAGCCTTTTGACTGAGTCCAAGTTTTACTGAACAAATTCTTTTATTGAGCGGATTTTTTCTGTGAAGTGTGGATTCAGTAAAGGGCAGCACGTGAGGCCCTAGAGGGTCACATATGGCCTTGAGGGTACAGGTTCCCCACCCCTGAGTCCTAGAGGAATCATGCCATATAGTTCCTTAATATCCAGGAGCTACCTCTGTTTATGATAAAAGATAAATAACACTACCTCTTATAACAGTTTTGAAAAAAGGTGCTAGGGAGTGATTTGTAAAGAACTTGGAGAAAGAAATATCTCAAAAACAATGCTACTGCTATTTTTTTCATTAAAATTAAATATTCAAGAATGATAAAGAATTTCAGGTTCACTGACAGTGACAAGAATTCCTAATTATAGACCAGGTAACTTTTGCCTGAGGCCTTAGTTTAAATGTCAAATAAAAGAGTGACTTGCTATAATGTACATGCTACCAAGTCCAGTATTTGGAAGAATAAAGGGAAAGGTGGTGCTCCCTGTCAAGTTTATTATAACATGAAAGAAAAGCCATTTCTCCTTTATATACCAAAGCAGTTATTATCCTCTAATCCGTATAGTTAGATTACTCTGACCAGGAATGGCCTTTTGAGCAGGTGACTGCTTACCACACCGGCCTTCTCTGCTTCCCAAAATGCCACCAACCAGTTCATGTCTGAAATTTTACCAGTCATTTGGCATAATTCACCTGTTATCTATTAAAATGCAAACACCCCTGATGAGAAGTAATGTATCAAATGAAAGTCTCTTTATACCTTGGAGTACATGAGTTCTCGTTAGATCACTGGATTTAGTAGAAGGGACTTTAGAGGGTGATCTAATCCAAAGTTTTCATTTTATTGATGCTGAAAATAAGGCTCAGACAGGTCATCTATATCACATTGCTTCTTCCTCTCTTGAAAACTTGTTTTCAGAGGGGAAGCAACAGAGAAAAGTATATGAAAAAACCAGGTAGAGGGTAGGGGATTGGAAAATGAAGTCGATAGAAAAGAGGGGAAAGGTACAGAAAAGGAAGATTAGCAATGTAAAAAAACCAATTAACTTCTTGAATCATAATTTTGTCTAGAGCCAGCTCTGACTTTGGCCTCTTCACATAAGATGAATGGAAAACAAAGAGTAACTTCCCAATATACCTAAATTTTCTTCCCTGAATAAGCAATAAGATATGACATATTTAATTTCATATCTTTCACAGTTTGACTCTTCAGTGCTCAATGATTTGCATAATATGGAATCTTGAACCCATATATTCTTCACATCAATGCAAGTAATTCTCCTAGTAAATCAGCAGCTTTAATTTAAGCTCATCATTGTTTGCATAGAATTCTGTATGCACTCATCTACTTGATTTTTTAAAAATCACAGAAAGCCCCCAACAGTGACGCACTAAGTATCACTATTCAGCTGACTACAAAGATTCCCAATTCGACTAAATACCAAAAATGAGCCCACTACTTTCAGACATTTTATAGTTTCTCAGTTAGAACTTTGAATGTACACTTAATATATAGACATCTGCCTGGGAATATCTTTTGGCTGAAAATGAAAAAGTGGTAACCAAAATGGACAGACCTTTGAAAAAGCATTCTGAACAGTAACCCTGAAAACCACAGGTAACCTGAGGGTCATTGCCCACTGAACTACCCCAGCTTAGTTCTTCAAAAATCCATTCAAACCTTTACTAAAGAGTTGCAACACATTAATCTGTAAAGACAATATTTCCCTGAAATGGACTATAATGAGAATAAAGGTCACCTACTTTTATCTATTACTGGAAGCCAGTATTGATAATATGGTGCTTTCAAAATGATTATATCTAAATCAAGTGTTCTTCCTCAGTATATTAACATGCCTATTGGGAGAATTGTTCACTTCACCTTCCTCCTATCCATCCAAGACACTAAGTTGATACATTCCTCTACCTCCCTATCATTCTCACTCTTTGTCCCCTAACTGAGCAACAAGATACATACATCTAAAGAATGCCATTATTAGAACATGCATCAAGGCACAGACAATACCAGTTCATAGAGAAATCATTTTGCTATTTCATCCTTTGCATAAAAGTAAATAATTTCCTAACATTACAAGATGATAAAACTGTGACCATCATTCAGAATTTTAAAAATATACTATGTTCCAAAAATAACCTTTTTAAACAGAGATAAATCATAGTATTAGTTTTGTTAAAAGAATATACAACCCTTACAGGCAATTAGTCTTTGGTAATATATGCTGTGGCCTATTTATGTCTACCCTACAAGTCTCTATTGCCCACCTGCAATTCTGATTAGAAGGAATATATAAAGAAGATACTATCAAAGACAAAGATGTCTGGATAATGAGGTATATCTAGAGCAAGGGATAACAGAAAAGCCCAAATGCTATACTGGTATCCTTTTATTGTTAAGAAACTGAGAAAAAAGTTCCTAAGACATTGGGTAGATACCCTACGTTAAATAAGATTTATAGGAGTAAAGGGACAGGAGTCAACCCAGGGTAAAAAGGTGTGCATCTGGTGCAAAAACTCACATTGATGAGATCACAGATCTATTGAAGTTAAAAGTTAATAATTTACTACAAGATCTTCATTCAAGTGTCTTGGATAATGAGGCATGCAAAGGCTCTCAAATACTCTGTTCCAAGGGCAGTTAGCCTACTTTGGATAGAAACTGTCATTACAGAAGCAAGCTTGGAAGTGAGACTTAAAAGACTGTTTGATTTCTGCCCATTTAATTTCTGGTCATGTAAAAATGATCAAAAATTTTTAAATGCTCAAAATAGGAGTAGATATCTACACATCAAGTATATGATTTTAACCACTGCTAGATCTGTATGCCAAAGAGATCAAAGAAAAGGGAAAAGGACCTATCTGTACAAAAATATTTACAGCATCTCTTTTTGTGGTGCCACAGAAATGGAAATTGAGGGAATTTCTGTGGCATCAAATCATCAAATAGGAATGGCTGAACAAGTTGTGGTATATGATTGTGATGGAATACTATTGTGCTATAAGAAATGATAAGTAGGATAGTTTCAGAAAAACCTAAGAAGAATTATATGAACTGATGTGAAGTGAGAAGGACTAGAAGAACATTGTACACAGTAAAAACAGCATTGTAAGGATGATCACCTGTGAAAGACTTAGCTACTCTAATCAAGACAATTCCAAAGGAGCCACAATGAAACATGCTATCTCCAGAGAGACAACTAATGAACTCTGAATGCTGATTAAAGCATACTCTTTAAAAACTTAGTTTATTTTTCTTGGAGTTTTTGTGTGGTTTCTTTTGCAACATAGCTGATATGGAAATATTTTACATGATTTCACATATATAATCAATATCATATTGTGTGCCTTCTCAAGGGATGGAGGAGAGGTGGGAGGGAGGGAAAGAATTTGAAACTTGAAATCTAAAAAAAATGAACATTAAAATTTTTTTTTTACATGTAATTGGTAAGTATTTAATGAAATAAGCTAAAAAATATTTTTAAAAAGAATATGATTTAGACTCCTCCACCCCCGGTATGGTAACTGATTATTTTCATAGCTTTTAATTTAAAAAAAACCAACTTTATTTTTAGTTGTCAAAAAGACACAGCTAAATCTTGGCAATGCAATTCTGGGCCCTCTTTCAGGCACCTTATGATAAGCCAAAGTGGACAAAGTGACTTCAGGGTCACAGAGAGAGGAAGGTAAAGACTTCTGAAATGGGAGATAATTAATAGGGCTAGAAGAATTAAGTTCCTAAATTCAGAGCTAGAAGGTAATTTAAAGATGATTTAATACAACATCTTAATTTTACAGATGAGGAAACAGGAGTCGAGGGAGATTAAACAACCTGTTCAAAGTCACACCAATAATAATCAGCAAAGGCAGGATTCAAACTCAAATCCCCTGAGTCCAGATGGGATGTTCAAAGTCACACCAATAATAATCAGCAACGGCAGGATTCAAACTCAGATCCCCTGAGTCCAGATGGGATACTTTTTTCACACCATGTTGCCTCAAAGAAAAAGGAAGAAGCACTTTTGTTTCAGAACAGTAGTCAGAAAGTGATAAGCTGCCTCAACAGAGGCATTTCTGTAGTCTTGGCCCATTTGGTGAGGAGCTACACACATACTAACAATTTGCAGAGTCTGAAAAGGTAATGAATGTTTTTGGACACAGTAGTAAAAGTGAATGTTCTGTAAGTAATTACTGTATACGATCGTGAAGGGCCTTCAGTGATGTCCTACTCTGATGCTGATCATGGTGAGGGTGTGACTAGGAGCCCTCTAAGATATTCCCACAGAACACAAGTTCAGAGGGGCCCTACAAAAAGCTCCAAATATGGGCTCACTGACTACGTGGGTCTAACTTCTGAGGACCAGCCTAGTTAAATTCAGACAGGCTCATTACCAGCAGATTGACCACCTCATGATTATGATTATGACTTTTTTTGACCACCACAACTCATAAAGCTATTTGTTAATGTGTGAAGGAAGGGGTGGTGATATGTACTGCTGGAAGGGGAGCATCCACACTGATTGATAAAATCGCCAAACTTTTAAAGAGATATCTTGAAAACAAGAATAATGTGGGCTAATAGGTAGAACAATGGAATAGTTATCATGATATTCAATTTTCCAATCCCACTAATGACTCATTCAATAACCTTGGGCAAGTCGCATTAACTCTGGTTCCCCCACATGTAAAATGAAGAAAGAATAAAGGTAGTCTAGCTATGTGATGAGGACTTATAAGTAATAGTTGAGATGGCCTGTGGGGGGATAAGAGAAAAAAAAAACTGAGAAAAGCTTCTGTAGAAACTAGGGGAAAGGGCTGGGAAGAAGGATTTGAAAAGGACCATAGAGAAGGAAGACAGTAATATGTCACAGACTAGAATCAGAAACTGTCAAGGGACTAGAAATGTTTTCTTCTGGTGACAGCCAGAGTTTGTCATGTGGCAGTCAAAGGCTTAGAACAAGAAGAAAGGAGAGAGAAAGGAGATATGACAGGACTAGAAAGTAGAGGAATAAATAACTTTTTAAAAAAGTAAAGTAGGAAAGAAATGAAACAAGAGGGATGTGACTGGCAAATATATTTTCTTTTCTTTTTTTTTGCCCCAACCATTACGGTATCTGTTGTTACTCTTAGAGATTGCCATGAGAAAAGGGTGGTAAGCTGAGGGAGAAAATAATATATACAGAGACACAGAAAGGAAAAGGACTGATCACAGATCCAAAGACCAATTTATTATGAGGATAAGATACAAAGGAGACATTACCAAGGGATTACACTCTGCCTGAACCTTGATTGCAAAGTCACTTGGGAAGGCTGAGAGATGTTTTGGCACTGATTCCAGTGGCACGGATGAGAGATGACAAGAGCTTTCAGAGTGAAGTGATTTATTGTTTTGGAAGAAAACCTAAGGAGAAAAAAAGAGTGAATTGCTGGCTATGTCCTTCAGTAATACCATTAAGTTGAAAAAGAATATGGACCAATTTACATATTATTTAGAAATATTATGGTCAATACAGAGGATGTTGTTGTATGGGTATAGCAGTATTTATTATAAGTCAACTACTTATGAGAATCTAGTACCAGATAAGAAGCCCAAGTTTCTGGCTTGCCTTGACTTTCTTTTGTCTTTTAAAGGTTAAAATAACTATATATTGACTTCACAACAAAGCATCATTTAATATTCTTTAGGTAAACTAAACTAAATTTAATATTGGAAGGGACTTTAGAGTGCACCTACTTCAATCCCATCATTTAACAGATGAGGAAATACCTTTATTTTTAGAGATTAGAAAACTGAGGCCTAGAAAGATAAAGAGACTTGTCCAACATTACATGGTTCCTAATTTGGCAGGGTCAGATTTCAGACCCAGGCTCTTTGATTTAAAGGTTTTTCAATTACACCATACTAACTCACTTTTATCACCCAAAACTCATGTCTTGTGATGTAGCTACACAGTCTAGACACAGACATATAGGTAAAAAAAATGACTTGATCTTCTGAATCAATTTTGGCTAGTAACATTAAAATGCTAAATTCACCTTGGAGAAAGTTTGGCATTATACAAATTAGCTGTATAAAATGCTTATTAAACGAAAAAAAATTAGTTTAAAAATCGAAGAAAATTAACAAGATAGCTATTTAAAATGCCCAAAGTTTCAGGCATGCTCCCTTGCAACCCAGTTCTCAACTTCCACTAAGCCACTGGTTCTATATAATTCTAACATCTATGGCTTTGTCTTTATCACTGTAATTCGCTGTTAAGTGATTAATAAGTGTTTGTTAAATTGAATTTAGCATGCCAAGCTATCCTCCTAAATTTATGTCTGACTTATTTCCCAGGCTTCAGTGCAACTACCCTGACCTCAAATTGCTCCAAGCTAAGCCTAGTTTCTTTTTACACAACTTCAACAAACACTTATTAAGCAAGCTTCCAAGTGTATGGCATAGTATTAGATGCTAGGGCTTCAAAGACAAAAGGACAGGCTCTACCTTCAAATTAAGCATACATTTTGGGGGAGGAAAGATGATGGCAAGAACACAATATGAATATGGAAAAAGTCCATATAAATAAGATTCTTAAGGAGGAAGAGGGGCTAAACAATGAGGGGGTTCAGGGAAGGTTTCACTGGAGAGATCACACATATCATGTTTGAGGGTGAAGGAAGATTAAGATTCTAAGAGTGGAGAGATCAAATTCCCTGCACAGAAATTTCAATTTTCAATTTGTGGATGGAATCACTTGGGGGGAAGTATTATCAATCACAATCTGATTCTAAAATCGGGAAGCTTCTTTATATAGCATTCTGTTAGTAACCCCTGCACCTTCACCCCATGCATATTTGTTCTACATGGAATAAGAGAACTTGCTTCCTGGGCTTATTTTGAAGATCAAGTGAGATAATATTGTAAAGCACTTTACAAACCTATGTAAATGCTATCGTTATTCGTTACTATTATTAGTTATTATAACCTTTTCTGTTAAAACATAAATTCTCTAAGGTCAGACATTGTCTTATTCATCTTTGGCAGGTCTTCAGTACCTAATACATTACCCTGCACATAGCAGATCCTTAATAAAAGGCTTTCTGAAAAAATGAATGAATATAGCCTTCAGATATCCCAATGCCACATATCCATAATAACTAGCATCCATATAGTATTTCAAAGGCTTTTGAAACACTTTGCAAGTATAATTTCATTTTATTCTCAAAATAACCCTGGGAGGTGGGTGGTATTATTTATTCCCCATTTTACAGATGAAGAAACTGAGCCTAAGAAAAGTTAAGTGATTTGTCCAGGGTCACAAAGCTGGAAAGTGTCTTGAGGGTGAATCCAGGATGACTGCTCTCTCCACTGAACCACATATCTGTATTATATTTAGTCCATAACAAGCAAAAGAAGAAGCAGAGGGTAGTAAGAGATGGAATCACACTGCTAAAGCTGGAATGTTTTTCTTCTCAGATTTCATCTGTGTCCCTACTACAATTTATTAATATTTTTATACCATTAATTCATAAAAGTATATGTGAAAGCTGATGGGGATGCTTATATAAGCCAGGTAGCTTTGTCTATCTCCTCAATTCTTTTGACCCCTTAGTCGCAAAAGTATCACTGCTAAAAATTGAAGCCAGAGCCAATTTCACTATGTATTCCCCAAAAGAAGAACCTGATCCATCATGCTAGGTTACCTGCCCGTCTGAGTCCATACCAGTGAAATCAAGCTAGAATGAAATAATTACTAACAATGCAAATTGGTCTAAAACCTTTTGTTGGCCTCCTAGGAGGCTCTCTGATGTGATCATCACAAATGCAAATGAATAACTCACTCCCTCTAGCTCTACAGAGAGTTGCTAAAGAGGTCCAGAAGTGAAGTACTGGCCCAGCATAGATGTGAACATGAACCTGACCATCTGGCTCTACGCAACTCACTTTGATCACAAAATGAATTGCAACAAATTGAAGAGGACATGGTTGGAGTGAATTATCTCATTGGTAATCTGAACCTACTTTTAAGCAGTTATTACCAGGTGGAAATGTTTCCTACCATCTTTGAAGAGACATTTTCCTGAAGAACTGTAATGGCTCATTAACATCCATATCTGAATAACAATACTTTTTGCACTTATATGCTGCCTTTCATCAGGGGATTTCAAAGCAGTTTGCAAATAATTAAGCCCTACACAAAGGCCCCAAGAGGTGAAGCAAGGTTAGGGAATTGCTATAAACAATTCAAGAAAAAGATGATAAATGATTTCTTCCCAGTCACCAGTACCATTAGAAACAGACCTTTCCCCCTACCTACCTTCATCTCTTGCTTTTTCTTTCTTTCATTTTTTTTGAGGGGACAACTTGTAAATTGTAAATTAGCAATTTACAATTGCAAACAATTATAAATCTATCAGAAAATTGTGCCGTTAAGTTTGGTTAGAGTCAAGATATGTATGAAAAATGTATTTATACATACATCAGTGTGCACAATAACTGAAATTTTCATCTACCTACAGAGGAAACAGTCAAAATTTCAGAAAGAAGCACTCATTGCTAGGAACCAAATAACACATGTGAATCATTCTAATACTTAATATAAAAAGTCTGTGTGAATACAACCTTCAACTTATTTTTTTTACTCTCAATATTGAAAGCAATTACCCTATGCTGTTGCAGTTACACTTTTGAATTCCATCTCTATCAGACCATTTAAATACTGTCTAAGTTTTGAAAGCACTAAGAGGAACAAAGTAAACAATCAATCCATTTTTTAAAAAAATCAGAATGCTTTAAGCAAAGATCTTCCAAGTGTAAAGCATTTCTGCCACTAAAAGTTTTATGGTGAAATTATAAACTATTGAAAAACTGAATTTTTAATGAAAATGCTGACATACTTTTAACGATAGCAGCCTGAATAACAACACTGTAATTTAGCAATCTTTCTTACATACTAAAGACTGATTCTAACAAGATGTCATTTTTGACTCACATTTATTATTACCTGAAAGAATGAAAAATGCAGTTTACTCCAGAACTGCCAGTATTTCTGTAATCAGGGTAGGGTGATCTCACAATAACCAAAGCATTTTTAAGAAAGACACCCTCTGGATTACAAAAATAGCCTGTTCCACAAAAGGAAAGAAGCATGATTTCACACTTAGTTTCTTTCATGACAGCCAGAGCCTCTGCAGCAAACTGCCTTTCCTACATGTTACATTTTAATGATCTGAGAAAATCGTTATCAGAGTTAACATCTCTAATTTTACTCTAAACAGACAAAAGCAAAATATCTCATTAAGCATCATCTTCACCAGGGTTCCCACTAGGCAAGAAAGGATTTTTATTTGAAGTAATTACCCTTTTTAGTTAAATACACTCAACAGATGAAATTTACACAGAGCGTGAGAAATTCATCACCAAAGGTGATGTCTAAGAAATGCAATTCTAACCACGGAGCACTGCTCCGATCTGAGGTTTTCCGAGATGGACTATTTAATAGATGGTTCTACCCTTGGCACACCACCAGTTTGGAAAGGGCTGGCTGGCAGGCTGGGTTTTCCAATATCCAGCAAAGACACTAAAAGTCACCCAAGTATCTCAAGCCACGGTAAACTTCATGCAAGTTGTAAAAATCGTCTAAGAGATGACTAAGTGCAAGACACCAAACATCACCTACAATAAGGGAATATAAACACATCACCACCCAACAAGAGCGAACACCCTCACTACACGAGTCAGCACTTCCATGGGAAGGTAGGGTTCGAATTCGAGCTAGACAGAGGTCACCAATATGCTCATTTGTTTTCCCTCTCCCTAAGGTTTGTGCTTGGAGGGTGGTTTATGAATTACAAAAGCCACCATCTCCTTTCAAACTCCTGCCTCCACAGAGTCCGGTCGGTCGGTGTCAGAGACTCACGGTGCCTGAAGGAGGGGTGGAGGTGGGGGGGCAGGGGAAAGGCACCCTGGGGGATCCAGAACACTTTTGATTGACAATTTTCTGGCTTACGGGTGGGAGGTGTAAATCTTTAATAAAAATTCTTCTGCAGCAGAGGGAAGCTTAGGATTTCTGGGAGAGAAGCAGAGCGGAGCTGGGTTGGAAAGTAATGACACTTTTATTTGCAGGAGGATGTTTAAAAGGATATTCCTCTTGAAAGCCTCACTCCAGTTGAGATGCCAAATGTACACTCTCACAAGCAGCATTCTCACTAAGACTAATTTGGGGATTTCCCCTCCATCCCCCACCCCTGCCACCCCCCCGAGGGCCAGAATTTGCTGCGGGTGGCTCCAATCCTTCCTCTCTCCCTGACACCGAACTTGTGCATTCTCCCCACGCCTGCGGCGGCTGGAGTCCAAGCTGACCGGCGGCGGCAGCAGATAGATGACAGCTGACGCGAAAACTGCTCGGAGGGGGCCAAGTCTTGGCCAGCGGACTTCGAGCCTTGGGCTCAAGCGCGGCGAAGGGAAAGAGGAAGGTGGTGGCTGGGGAAGGGAGGAAGAAGAGGACCGAGTAAAGGGATGGAGGAGTGGTGGTGTGGCGGTGGTGGCCAGTCCATTCCACCACCCCCAGTTCGGGTTAAAAGGCCTGCGGATCCGACAGCTGCTTTGCTCCGCTGGCACAAAACAAAAACCTATCTCCCCAACACCTCCCTAAATCCTCCCGCACGCCTGACTTATTACCCTCCGCTCCTCCTCCCCTGCTGTTCCAAAACACCCATCGACACATGCGGAATATAATAACAGATTTTCCCCTAGTGCAAACGACAAGGCAAAATTCTACACACACACACACACACACACACACACACACACACATCCAGTGTCCGTGGGGGAAGACCTCCCATTTCCTTCCCCATTCCCAGAAAATGTCATAAAAGCCGAAGAGGAGGGTGCTCTGCAAAGAATCGCTCGCTGCACACTCAGCGAGCCGGACGGACCCCAAGAGATCTTTCCTTTCCCACTCCGGTTACGCCTGCCTCTCTCCGCCTCGCCCTCCCCTTTCTTTCTCCCCAGAACCACACAGTCCTCTCCCGCTCTAGTCCCCTCACCATTTCGCCCTTTCTCCGTCCCCCACCCTCTCCTCCAGTGTCCCTTTTCCCACTTTGGAAAGGGCTCGTCCCCTCCCCTAAGGTCAGCCACGCCGAAAACTTCCCCCGTCATCAAAGCGCCTGGGAAAAGGCAAGCTTGCAAAGAAAAAAAAGAGGACTCACCTTTTCCAGGAACTTTGCGTCTCTCCCTCTCTCTCTCTTGCCGTCTTCAGGCTTGCAAGCACCCCCCGCCCACCCCCCGGCCCCGGCTTCGGCCGGCCAGCCGGTGTGTGGCTTTCGGTTCGGGGGTTACCGAGTGAAACCCGGTCAGACAGGCATCACATGGCAGCTCGTTCCCAGCCCCCCCAACTCAGTAGGGAAAGGGAGGGGGTAGGGGGGAAATGTAACAAGGGAAGGGGCGAGGGAGAGGCGAGAGAGCGGGTGGAGGAGGTAGGCGGCTGCAGGGGACCGGGGGTGTGGGGGTGGGGGGTTTGGCTGGCGGGGAAGAATCGGTGTCACGCACGGATCGAGCTCCGCCGTGGGCTTATACTGTTAAATGTTGCTGTTTGCAGGAGGCAGTGGCGGTTGTAAGCTTGATCGTCCGGCGGCGGTGGCGGGTGGTGCTGCTGCTGCTACTGCGGCGGCGGCGGCGGTTCTCGCAGCCTCGGCGTGCGCGGCGGCGGCGGCTGCTGCTGCTGCTGCTGTTGCTGCTGCTGCTCCGGCGGCGGCGGATCAGGCGGCTGCTCCTCGGTTCTGTTTGTTACTCGCTCTCCCTGGCTCGCGCTCTCTCTACGGAACGCCCACACTCTCAATCGCTACATTGTTGACATTCGGGGGCTGACGTCACCCCACTCCCCATTCACAATAACTTTACGGGATTCGGGTAGCGCAGCCTCTCCAGCCACTGGGGTACCGTACGCTCAGAAACTAGCGTAAGCCGCTCCGCGAATAGCGCTCGGGGTTCGGGCACGGGGGGGAGGGGGAGCCGGGGGAGGGAAATGGGGAGGAGGAGGGAGCCTTGGCGAAGGGGAAGAGGAGGGGGGAGGGCCCCGGGCGCGCGCACTCCGCTGGCTCGCCCGAGGTGGCGCGCGCTTCAAGGCGCCGCCTGCTGCCTCGGCAGCCCGCTGCCGCTTTCCTTCCCCGCGTGCAGCGGCCGCCCTATTGCTCGCGCCAGCTCGCGCTTTGTCCTGCTCGCGCGGGTTTTCGCGAGGGCTTAGAGAGATCTGCGCTAGCCCGGTCCGCGCGCTTCCAGGCGGGTCCCGTGTCCATGCATGTACCAAGCCTAGGGTTATGCTGGGACTACGAAATCCCTTTGGCCAGTGGGAGGGTGTCGTGTGGCAGTCTACGTGTGTCTGGTTTTCAGTAGGTTCTTTCGTGTGTGTGTGTGTGTGTGTGTGTGTGTGTGTGTGTGTGTGTGTGTAAAAGAGATCTCAAAGCGTTCCCCGCAAAGGGTTGGGGGAGGAGGGGAGATGACAAGGAACTTGACCTTGCCAAAAGATGCTGCACAGTACCAAAGTGGTAGCATACTGCTGATCTATCCCATTGTCACCAGGGTAAGCCCATTTACTGGGAGCCTGGAGCTCCTGGCTGAGGACATTTTAACGTTTGCAGTCTATAAAGAGAAGTGATTCCAAGCTGGGACTCGGGTTGTCCCGCATGCAATCACTTTTTTTTTTTAATTGTGTGCCTCTGAGAGTATCTGGGAATCACTCAAGCTAATCTGGGACTCCCCTACTCCAGGACTTTTTGATGAGATGTGGGCCAGATGAAGAGCATAAATTAAATCTTACCTTTCTACTTCAAACTTCTTCAGCACCAGCCTCCACTTCGTTGCAAGAAGGTGTATCCAGTAGGTTTTTCCATTCTTTTCATGCCTGGGGGTTGCCAGGGTGGTGTAATTTGACTTCCAAGTGTTTTTGGTGCTCTAGTGCCAGAGCAAACCTTGATGGTGGTTTGAGATTTTAAAGGGGGTAATTAGGACTCAAAATGAAAATAAATTTGCAATAAAATAAGGTTATGTTAGTACAGGACTGGTGGCTGCAACTTTACCCTGCCAAAGCCAGGAAATTCAGCGTTTCCCTAAACAGCAGTAACTTTGCCCCCTTGTGTACATGTAGTATTCTGTATTATTACATGTGGTATTGATTTTTAATGAATATTATAAAACTTTGCCTCACACTGGATAGAGAAGAGACATAAATTCCCATATTAAATAGTTACCAATATATGCTGAAGAAACAGTGAAAGAGTATATGGGGAATTTAAAAAATATCTACCAAAAACTTGCATTTAACATTCTTCAGATAAGGATGTAATTTAAATATATCCTTTCCAATGGAATAAAGGGCTTTGTCTAGGATATTTCCACTTAAAATGCATAGATGTCCAAGAAACAGACCACCCTAAGCTTGGAGAATGCTATGATAGGGAATAGCTATACCTTGTTGCCTCAAAATCAGAGAACTGAAGGTCATCTAATCCACTGCTTCTGTGTTACAGGTGAGGAAACTGAGGCCTAAAAAGGGGAAGTGTTTTGGCTAAGGCCACACCATTTTCCAGTGGCAGAGCCAGATCTTAAGTACGTTTCCAGACTCACAGTATAGTTTCTTTCCACACTTCCTCAAAAATGTTGCTTTTATGATAATTGTAGATAGAGAACAGGATTTAGAATCAGAAGACCCAATTCAGAGATGGAAGGGATAAAAGAGGTTGCTTTGTAATATGCAAAAGAAAGGAATTCTGACCTAGTGATAGTATTGATACCCAATATGATCTAGGATTTTTCACTGTTGGCAAATTCTCCAGAATTTTCCTTTGCTCCCTACCTTGACCCCTCATTTGCTCCCTGGAACCAATATTGATCATTGCATTCAATATGAGCACAGCTACATTTTAAATCTTATTCCCAAAGTAAATTTCTTAAAGTATATATTCTAACTCCAACCAAGTCCTCCTGAAAACTTGAGTGAATTCAAATAGCTACTGATTAAAAGAGGAGATGCTTTCCGTTGCTTGCAATCTGGAGTGACTTGACTTAGAAACTTTCAGCCTGGAGTTGTTTATAGGTCTACTGAATTGACCACTTCAATGAAATCTTCATTGATATCTATACTTAGTCTTGTTAGCCCCTAAATATAGCCACTTCTTTGACTATGTAGTACTACTCTTTCACACATGGGGTCACCCAAGTGTGAACCAAGTTCAACTCTTTGGGTCCAGGTTCACTCAAAAGGATAGCTCACAAGCCAAGCCCCCTACCAATTCATTTACATTTGCTTTGTGGGCTAAAGGACACAGTTTAAAGCAAGTGAATTTAATAATATAACCTAGTAAGAAAATTTGCAGTAGAACATTCCCTCTATAAACCTTATGTACTCTTTCCCACAAATATATGTACTATCAATGAAATGAATGGGCATGCATAGGATTACAAATGAAAGTCCCACATTGTAGGAAATACTTGTAGAGGGGCAGCAAGGTGGTAGATTTAGAGTTAGGGAGACTTAAGTCCCAATCCTCCCTCTGAAACTTGCTAGCTGGATGAGCCTATACAAGTCATTTAACCTCTCTCAGCTTAAGTTTCCTCACCTATAAAATGGGGATAATCATAATATTTACTCTATAGATTTATTGTAAGGATCATATAAAAGAATATAGGCAAAGTACTTTGCAAATCTTAAAATACTATATTAGTGTTAGATGTTATTATTATAATGTCAGTGATGCAGGATCTCTGATATCTTCTGATGATATCATCACATTGCTATAACTAGGCCCACTTCTTACTTAGCATTTTGCAGACTTTACTGGACTAGCTGGATAGACCTGTTTCTTGCTGGCTACAGGTTCTTTGCTCAGCCTGTTCCTCATTAGGCATATTGCTCTTCTGGGTTTAGCTGATCTTATAATTTGTACTGGTATGTTAACTTCTTCGCCAGCTTAGCTATCTCTTTTAGCCAGTGGTTAAAAGCTTGTCCTAGAAAGGACAAACTGAGAATTCCTTAGTCACGGCCACCATATCCAGCAAATAAAATCCAAGTAGAGTATCCTCAAGCTTAGATTACATGGAGACTTAAAAAGACCTGAACGATAGTGGAGAGACAGTGTCCCAAGGTCTACCTAGGACTTAAAGAAGTGAGACAGGAGGAATCAATAGTATATGGGCAACAGCTGAAAGAAATCAAAGGGAAAATTGAGCTAGGGTAGATCAATTGAGTTGGGGCCATTGTGTCCCCCTCCCCCATCCCTAGCATCTTCCAGCAAGGACTTAGGTTAAAGCTACTGGTTATAGCCACCTCTTCAAAGATGTAGGGAATTTCCAAAAATAGTTTCCAAAAAAGCTCTTTCCCCATACAAGTCCAATAAAAGATTCCATAACATTCTGCTTGCTTCTTTTAACTTAAATGTAACATAAAGATGCCAGGTATTAGCTAGAGATTAAAAATAGTTAAATTAGGATCTCACTGTTAGTTAGGAGTTTTCTTATCTGGGGGCTCTGAGCTACTACTAATTTTTGAATTGTTCTAAACTCCATAAGATAGTGGAGGGAGGAGATCAGTTGGACCTGAGGGCCAGTAGGCTAAAAGATAATTTAATTGTAACTGTGGGGTTAATTAAATCTCTAGGAGAAAGGTGAAAAGCAGTAGAAGATGGTGAGAAAAGATTGTTACATCCTACATCTTGCCCTACACCTTCCCTCAGGGAGGAGATAGAAAAGGTCTGGGAAGAATTCATCTTTACCCCTATCCAGCAGGAAGGAAGGAGGAGAAAGTATTGGCCAACCAATTCTATACTTCATTAGGGATGCCCATCAGTGACCCCACTCTTCAACCTATCTTTCATAGCAAGGCAGAGTAAATATGACACTGAACTTAGAGTTAGAAAGATCTGTGTTCAAATCCCACTTTAGATATTTGCTGGCTGTCTGACTCTGGACAAGTCATTTAAGCTCCCTCAGCCTCAGTTTTCTTATAAATAAACTAAAGAGGTTGGATTCAATGGCCTCTAAAGTCGTTTCCTCAAAATGTATGATTTTATGTCTCTGTGAATTCCTAGGACTGAACTGATGTTCAGAGTCTCCTGTTATATATCACTGAATGGCTTAGGGTTTAGATAATTCAGACAATTTCCTAAAATTCTCTCTGGCTTAGCTATATATCAATTTGAGGCAGAACAAAAGCTAAACTAAGAAATCACGATCACTAGTCTCCATATATCTAACCCAAATTTTTACCTTCTTATACTTATCAATTAAGTCTCAGAACCTGAGTGCTTTGGTGCAATATTTTGTTCAGTGTACCCTTAAACTCCCTACAACTACATTTCTCAAAGAAATGTAGTCTTCCCCAAACCATCCATTTCTTCCCAATCTTATCCCACTTTGTCCTCTGGAGCATTGAAATGACTAAAAATGAAAGGATTTTGGAAACAATACTTCATGAGTGGAGCCAGTCTTATCATGTTGTCTATAGAAATAAAGCCTGAAGTTAGGTCTCTAAGAGGAAAAATGAAAACAGACATTCAGATGATTTTATGTAGCCTTCCACCAAAGTCTCACACTGATATTTCTCTGTAGAGAAATATCTCTGTGGAGGTGCCTGGATTCTCCAGGGGATAACATGGACAGTGCAAGGTCTATCAAGTCCTACTACGCTAAGTACACTCTGCATCCATGGCTATGAAGGGACTCTGTGCTTGATAACCTCTGAGTATACCTCATCTCAGCTAACTTTGAAGATCATTACTCCTCTCCATCTCATTTTGTTCTCCTACCCCCTCCTCAAAAAATAAAAAATTTTGAATAAATAAGCCTATGATTTAAGTGAAATAGAGGTTTGAGAAATGACTGGCATCCTGGGATTCATGGTTCAGAGACACAAGCATTCCCTCTCAGCTCCTGAGAGCAATTTGTGACTGTAATAATTTTGGAGCCAGAAGGTGAACTTGAATCATACACAGGTGTTCTTAGGTGAGGAGACCAGGAGGAAGAAGAACCTCACGAGCTAAGCAGCAGAAACAGTGAGATCAATCTTCTCAGTCTCTTCCAGGACTTAATGAGAGGAGCCGGAAAGAAAAGGCAGTCTATGGACAACTAGGCAGAAGGAGAAAATGAAAGCAGGGCTGAGCTATATCAAAAGAATGGAGAGAAAAAGAGGGCCTCTATAGGTATATCAGCTCAGGAAAGTCAAGTGAGGTGACTGGTTTTATTAACCTCTTCAAGGAATAATAGAAGTTCCAAAAACAGATCTTCTCTTTCCCCAACATTACCTCTCCATTATAGTAACTGATAACTATAATATAGTCTTCATAGAGGCAGCTGGGTAGGGCAGTGGACAGAGCACTGAACTTGGAGCCAGGGAGCCCTGGGTTAAAATCTAACCTTAGTCAATAGCTCTGTGATCCTAGGCACATCAATTAACCTCTTGACAATCTCAATTTCCTCATTTGTGAAATGGAGATAATAATAGCACTTACCTCCTCAGGTTGTTCTGAGGATCAAATGAGATAATATTTGTAAATAACTTAACCCAGTGACTGGTATATAGGTACTTAGTAAATGCTTTTAAATTTGATTCCTTTATCGAAATGGTTTTTGTATACTGATTTTTGTCTCAAACATAAAGCAGTCTGTTTATAACATAACGTTAGTTGAGATATACAAAATTTTAAATTCGTTCAGAGAGCCAAAGTCCTTCCTAAATGTTAGGAATTTTTCTAGCTGGAGACTGAGCTATTGTGGTTGTACTTCCTAATTTTTCATTTGATATAAATTCCACAGAAGAGGCAAAGAGGAAACCAGGTGGACCTGAGTCCATTCTGTTTTCTATAGGCCAAAAAATGAGCCAATTGTTATAGCAAGGTGTGACCCATTAAATCTTCCAAGAAAAGGAATTGGGTTGATGATGAGTACTAACTAACCAATTATTCAGTTGTTCAGTTCTGTCTGACTCTGACCCCATTTGGGGTTTTCTTGGTAAAGAATGTAGGGTGGTTTGCCATTTCTTTTTCCAGCACATTTTATAGATGAGGAACTGAGGCAAACAGAGTGAAGTGATTTGCCCATGGTCTCACAGTTAGGAAGTGTCTGGGGCTGGATTTGAACTCAGGAATATGAGTCTTCCTGATTCCAGGCCCTGAACTCTATCCACTTCAATACCTAGCTGCCCCTAGCCTCTTTAGTAATACCCACAGCCACTGGTTGCTTATTGAAAATTTGAATAAATTTTGTTGGATCCAGAATTAGTCAGATAATTCTTAAATAAGGGTTTGAAAATAAATCCCAGTTTGAACTTTGGTTTTTTTATAACTCTTATAAGAACCTATTTCTAGTTGAATTCATTTCCTGGACCCATGCTACACCCTTTCGGAAGTACACAGAGTCAAGTTAGCTAATGGCAAAAGTTTTCTTTAATGTAACCAATGATTGTACTCAGATTTCCCAATCCCTTTTTTGAAGGTCTTTTTTTTTTTTTGATATATTATTATTTGAAGGAATCCACCCTGAACACTTGTCAACAACTCTTGTTTTCAGCCAGCCTGGCTCTCATGTCACCACTTGTGTGTAACACATCCTGAAGCCAGTGGCAACTGCTTGTGCAAATGATGGAAGATTTGGGCCAAGTATGACCCATCAGCTTTTTCTGAGAAATGATCTTTCCACTGGGTCATGTGCTAGACATATTTTTCACAGCCCTATCTATGAGGGAACTCACTCAACTGCATTTTAGTTGTTAGAAGAGTATGTGAATCCAGTTGATACATGTCAGGGCTTGAATTAGGTCTTCAGTTAACTCAAGGAAGGATGGGATACATTGAGGAGGAGAACATTTGTTGTGATTAAACTGCAGCCCCCTTGGAATGAACAGTCTTGCTGAACGCTACTGTCACTATGGACCAGATACATTTGAAAGAATGACTCTCCCTTACTTTTTCTTGAAAGCTGGAAAAGGTAGTGGCAGATTGGTGGTATGGAGTTGTAAGGTGTGCCTCAAGGCTGGTACTCAGCATAGTTACCTCTGTTCCAAGATCTGATGAACTGACTTATGTTTAACTACACTCAAAGCTATGATACAGACTTCTAAATGAATTTTTTTGCATTAATTCAACATAACTTCCCAGTGGGTTGGATTTTAGCTTGTTGAGATGACCCCAGCTGGACAGAGGTGGAGAAAAACTGAAAAATTGTTTTCTTTTCAGTTTTCCTTTTTACCAAGTTCCATTGTTAGATAATAGGGTATTTATCTTCCTCTCTAGTAACATCCCTATTATCTCTTGGCTAGCCTGGCATTTTAGTACCTCCTTCCTTCACAACACCTAGGATATTACCTTGTAATAAACAACCAATGTTTGGTGAATCGAATTGAACTGAAATTCAAAGACAATTTCTTCTTCTTTAACCTTTACCTGATCCCAGCTCTGCCACTTACTACCTCTGTGATGTTAGGCAAATCACTTATCCTCTCTGGGCCTTTGTATCCTCATTTGTAAAATGAGAAGGTTAGGCTAGATGACCTCGATGATCCCTGTGATATTATAATCCAGGTTCATAAGACTGAATGCCCAACAAACACTTTAAAATACTTTTGGATTTTTGATAAATTAATTCTTGATGTCTCTTTTCTTTAGGCCTATGTATATTCTATGTGTGAAAGGAGGGGATAAATAAAAAAGGAAACTTCATCTGTGGGATTTACTTCATGATGTCAGATACTACCTAGGGAAGGGCTGGTAAATACTGGATAAACACTGGGGCAAGGGAGGGGTAATCCCAGCCTAGGAGGAATGATGGAGTCCAACTCCAGAGTCAAATAAGCACAAATCAAAAGGCCAGTGTGGGGTTGGCCTAAGAGCTAATTTGGAGTTCCAAAGATCCAGTAAACTGAGATAAGGGAAACCAGTGTGAAACCAGTTTCAGGAGAGGAGATTGAAGCCAGAAAATTAGTATAGACTTAGTTGAGATGAGAGCTAGCATGTCATAATAGAAGGAGCACTAGATTTGATATCAAGAATGCTAGGTTCAGATCTTGGTTCTGTCACTCACTAGCTATGTGACCATAGCAAGCCACTTAACTGTTATGAACCTCAGTTTCTCCATCCGTAAAATGGAGTTAATAACAGTATTGTTGTGATGAAAATGCTTTGTAAATCTTAAAGTACTGGGGGGGGGGGGAGAAGCCAAAATAGCAGAGTAGAAACAGGACTTCCCCATGGCTGTGGTTTCCACCTCCTCCAATGAGGAGAAAAATGCCTTAAAAAGCCAAATTTGTCAGATTGAAAAAGAATTTCAGAAACCCACTGAAGAGAATAATTCCTTCAAAATTAGATTGGAGCAAATGGAAGCGAATGACTTTATGAGAAATCAAGATAGATAAAATAGATTCCAAAAAATGAAAAAATTGAAGGCATTGTGAAATATCCCATTGGGAAAACCACTGACCTGGAAAATAGATCCAGGAGAGAGAATTTAAAAATTATTGGGCTACCTGAAAGCCATGATCAAAAAAAGAGCCTAGAAATCATCCTTCAAGAAATTCTGTAGTTAAATTGCCCTGATATTCTAGAACCAGATGGCAAAATAGAAAGGGAAAGAATTCACCAATAACCTCTTGAAAAAGATCTCAAAAAGAAAACTCCTAGGACTATCCTAGCCAAATTCCAGAGTTCCCAGGTCAAGGAGAAAATATTATAAGCTGTCAGGAAGAAACAATTTGAGTATTGTGGAAACACAATCAGGATAACACAAGATCTAGCAGCTTCTACATTAAGGGAATAAAGGGCTTGGAATATGATATTCTGGAGGTCAAAGGAGCTAGGATTAAAACCAAAAATCACCTACCCAGCAAAACTGAGTATAATGCTTCAGGGGAAAATATGATCATTCAATGAAATAGAGGATTTTCAAGCATTCTTGATGAAAAAAACAGAGCTGAACAGAAAATTTGACTTTCAAATACAAGAAGCAAGAGAAGCATGAGAAGGTAAACAGGGAAAAGAAATCATAAGGAACTTATTAAAGTTGAACTATTTACATTCCTACATGGAAAAACAATAATTGTAACTCATAAGACTTTTCTCAATATAAGGACAGTTAAAGGGAAGAAATATATATATATATATATATGTATATATGTATATACACACACAATCTATGTATATATACATGTATGTATAGGAGGGTATAGGTGTGTATAAATATATATGTGAGTGTGGGCATATATATGTACATGTATACATAGACAGAGGGCATAGGACGAATTGAATATGAAGGGATGATATCTAAAAAATGGTGAGAGAGGAATATATTGGGAGAAGGAAAAAGGGAGAGATAAATTAGGGTAAATTATCTCATATAAAAGAGGCAAGAGAAAACTGTTACAATGGAGGGGAAGACCAGGAAGGTAAAAGGGAATGGGACAACCTTACTCTCATTGAATTTTTTTTAAGGAGGGAATAACATACACACTCAATTGGGTATCTTACCCTATAGGAAAATAGGGGGGAAGGGGATAAGAGGGAGAATGATAGGAGAGAGGGCAGATTGGGGAAGAAGGTAGTTAGAAGAAAACACTTTTTTAAAAATATTTGGGGGGCAGTTGGAGTTAAGTGACTTGCCCAAAGTCACACGGCTAGTAAGTGTGTCAAGTGTCTGAGGTCAGATTTGAATTCAGGTTCTCCTGACTCCAGGGCCGGTGCTCTATTCACTGCACCACCTAGCCACCCCCTGAAGCAAACACTTTTGAAAAGGGACAGGGTCAAAGGAGAAAGTGGAATGAGTGAGGGGTGGGATAGGATGGAGGGAAATATAGTTAGTCTTTCACTATATAGCTACTATGGAAATGTTTTGTGTAACTACACATGTACAACCTATATTGAATTGTTTATTTTCCCAGTGGGGGTCGGTGAGGAGGGAAGAAAGGAAAAAATCTGGAACTCAAAGCTTTAAAAACAAATGTGTATAAAAAAATAAAAAAAAAATCTTAAAGCACTATATAAAGGAGTCATAATAAAGGGAATGCCAGGGAAATTGTTTGATTCAACATGTCCTTGAAATTTTAGTCTTTTATGGTGGTAGTCTGTGTTTCTTGCCTGTGCCCCTGGACTGAAGTTGTCTGGCATGATCATGGGGCAGGTCTGCTATTCTCTTTTCTGATTCACCTGTGTCTATAAAACGATGGGCTCAGGCACATGCCAATCTCATTATTTTTCATAGTTTCCCAAATTCTTAGCTTTTTTTGCCTAAAATCACCACCAATTAACTCCTTGGTAGCCCAACATTTTGGGAGAGGGATTATTCATGGCACTCGTGTTGAAGATTAGGGTCTAAAGCTATTCTATTCAACCACTTCCCCTCTGATCTTGTTCTAACTAGAGAATGTTGACTTCTCTCCACATATAGGGTACTAATGTCTTGGGAATAAGATAGATTCAAGCCTTTTCCCACATATCTTATAGTCTTCAATGCTCTTTATACAAGGAGGCAGAGTTATAGAATGCTATGGCCAGGTCAATGACAACCATGTCTCTCTCTTCATCTCCTCCTGCTGCCTCAATTTCTACCACCATCTCCTTCCCCAAGACAACTATAGCCTTAAAAAAAAAACCAAAAACCTTTCCTATCCTGGCAGTGTTCCTCACCTCATCAAGTGTATGAAACTGATGATGTCATAGCAGGTGCCTGCATATTCTTCTGGAAAATGTAATCCAGATAATTTTATCTTGGTGACTCTGTCTCTCTCTCTCTCTCTGTCTCTGTCTCTCTCTCTCTCTGTCTCTGTCTCTCTCTCTCTCTCTGTCTCTCTGTCTCTCTGTCTCTCTGTCTCTCTCTCTCTCTCTCTCTCTCTCTCTCTCTCTCTCTCTCTC
>NW_027187302.1:8632776-8697294 GCF_028583685.1 Petaurus breviceps papuanus
TCTCTCTCTCTCTCTCTCTCTCTCTCTCTCTCTCTCTCTCTCTCACACACACACACACACACACACGAATGTATTTATTGGTAGCTCTCTAAACTAGTTAATGCTTTTATATCTTCTTCCTTGTAGTTTGCCCACATTTCCAGTGGGGAGGAGAAAGCAGCCATCAGTGGCCTTCTGTTCCCAGCTCTGTTTGGTAACTTCATTGTTAAAATGCTCACCCTACCAACCCTGACTCAAGGACTTCACTATCAGTGCCATACGTCTGCATATCTCCAGCTTTTGGGACAAGAAATGTAACTCTTTGTCACAAACAGTTTGGAAGACCAACTTCTAGTACAGAACACCAAACCTAAAGTAAAAATGAAGGCTAGCTACAGAGACCATGTCAATAATGGTCCACATATACTGAGAAACCCTGAAATTCAGTGATGATAATGGTAAAAGTGGCCATTGCCAAATGAATTCTTGGTCTTTACAACAGTTTGTCTGAATATCAGATGATAATTAAAACATTAGTTGATGTTAGGGGGGAAATTCTCAATATGAATTTTCCCAAAATGAGAAATTTAAAAACTTTACAGCTGACATAGAACCAAAGTTTTTCTTTCTCATTTCTTCAAAGGGTAGTGAGTAACCCTTTTTGTCTGGACCAAAAATAAATCAGTATTTACCAGATTTGTGTGTGACTTTCTTAAAACAAGGCATTTTAGTGGGCATAAGGAAATTGACTAGAGAATGTACATTTAGATTAACATTTGTAGCATCAATTCTTGAAGTGGTAGTGACATGAAGTGGCATTCATTCAGCTATTTTTAAAGGATTTTCACTTCATTCCATTCCTTCTGACTTCATGAAAATACTCTAGAATGCAAACTTGGCCTCTCCTTTTTTTCCCCTTTCTTTTGCTCTTCTGTTACTTTCTTTTTTCTCTTCTGCACCTCTCCAGTTCTCTTCTCTCCTTTTTTCAAGATCTATCCTATACTTCTACTGTCTTCCTTAGTTGATGTGGGTCTTGAGTATGTTAATGGAGCTGGAATGTTCGGGGCTCAGTTGTATTTATTCAACCCAGACCCCCAGTTTTTGTTACTTGAATCATTGCTTTGAACTTGACCCAGGTAAATGGTGGATCACCTGGAACAGTGTAGCTTCAGGAATATGAAACCATAGCATCATTTTGGTTGATCCCGAATAGGAGGGGGTAAAAACAGAAGAGAGACAGACATTTGGGTAACTAGTTCCTATATAGCCATGAATTGCAGGGAAGTTTGTGAAAGGAACCCCCATCAAAAAATAGCTCTCAGTTTTTCCTGACTTGGAGTTGGAATCCTAGGTCCACATCTGACCTCAGATGCTTGCTAGACGTATGATTATTGGCTAGTCAGTTCTCAGCGCCTCCTATCTCTTAGTTTATAAAATGAAGTTAATAACACTTGCTCTACCTAAAAATTAATTGTAAAGAAAGAATTATGCAAACTTTAAAGTATCCTACAAATGTGAGATGTTATTTTTATTGTGATGACTTGGAACCTAACATTGAAACAAAGTACTGATGATCATCTCTTCACAAAAGTCTCTCTCTTCTTCTTTACCCCAATCTTAAACTGTTAAGTAGAGCTAGGTAGTAGCTATCTAGTCATCTAGTCCAACTCACTCATTTTATTTGAGGAAACGAAGGCCCAGAGAAGTTAAATTACTTACCCAAGAACACACAATCAAATGGTCAATCAGTAAGCATTTATTAAATGTTGTCTATGTGCCAGGTACTGTACTTGACTCTGGAGCTACAAATAAAGAAGTGAGATATCCCTGCCCTCAAAAAAATATCTGTTCTACCAGGACAATTCAACAGGTTTACAAATAAGTATGTATAGGTTATAAACAAAATAAATAGAAGGAGAAAGTGGTAGAACTGGGATCAGAATTAAGGTCTGTTTTCAAACTGAACATTTTTCCTTCTCCAGGCTATCTGGAGCCTTTTCTTATGTCATGAGTCCAAGTTTTCCTACTGAGATGTTTATTTGAACAATTCATAAAAAGATCTGTAGGTAGGCAGTGATTCACCTTGTCACCAAAATACTTCTTTGCCCTCCCTGGTGTCTTTCTTTATTAAGATTTCAAAATGCTTTATAGGGCAGAACCAAGATGAAGGAGTAAAGGCAGGGACTCGATTGAGCTCTCCCCCAAACCCCTCCAAATACCTTTAAAAATTACTCTAAACAAATTCTAGAGCAACAGAACCCACAGTAAAGACAGAGTGAAACAAATTTCCAGCCCAAGACAACTTAGAAGGTCAGCAGGAAAGGTCTCTTGCACCAGGGTGAGAGAGGAGTGCAGTACAGTGCAGGCCACACCTGCACAACCAGTCCTAGCAAACCTGAAGCAGATCTTGGACAACTAAATCACTGACAGCACTGATGGTTTCTAGACCTCTCAGTCCATAGATAAAGTTATATAACTTGGAAGGTCAGCAGGAAGGGTCTGTCACACCTGGGTGAGAGTGGAATGTAGTCCAGCACAGGCTGCACCAGCATAGCCCCAAGCACAGCAAACCAGAAGCATGCCTTAGGAGTGACTGAATCAGTCAGTAGTGGCAGCAGCTGCTCCCGGAACTCTCAGTCCATGGTTGGTAAGGGGTTTGAACAGTTAGTCAGAAGGAGATTACAGGGGTCTTTTTTGCTAGCATTGAGGCAGGACGCTTTTGTTTTGCCCATACTTGGATCTGGGTCACAGTCCTTGGTGGCAGTCCCAGGAGCACTAACATAGCACACCTTGTGACCACAGTGGGGATATGGGGGGCCTTCCTCACAGTTTCCAGGGCAGAAAGTGGTCCTTCATAGGCCAGAAGGATAGTAAACACCTCTCCTAAGATCATACCACCTTGGAAGAAATGAAAACTTAAAGGTCCCTGGAAGTTTGTCTGAAAAAAGCTACACAAAACCCCTGAAGCATGAGACAGGGCACCCTCCACCCTGGAAGCAGATTCCTACTTTGAAAAAGACTTAAAAGTCAAGTAATAGGCTGGGAAAATGAGTAAACAATGGGAAAAACCCTCTGACTAGAAAGTTACAATGGTGACAAAGAAGATCAAAACACATAGTCAGAAGAAGACAACAAAATCAAAGCTCCTACATCCAAAGCCTCCAAGAAAAATATGAATTGGTCTCAGGCCATGAAAGAGCTCAAAAAAGATTTTGAAAATTAAGTAATAGAGGTAGAGGGAAAATTGGGAAGATAAATGAGAGTGATGCAAGAAAATTATGAAAAAGAGTCAACAACTTGGTAAAGGAGACACAAAAAAAATACTGAAAAAAAGAACACCTTAAAAAATAGACTAGGTCAAATGGCAAAAGAGGTCCAAAAAGCCAATGAGGGGAAGAATGCCTTAAAAAGCAGAATTGACCAAATGAAAAAGGAGGTACAAAAGCCCACTGAAGACAATAATTCCTTAAAAATAAGAATGGAACAAATGGAAGCTAATGACTTTATGAAAAATCAAGAAATAATAAAACCAAAAGAATGAAAAAATAGAAGATAATATGAAATAACTTATTAGAGAAACAACTGACCTGGAAAACAGATCTAGGAGAAATGATTTAAAAATTATTGTACTACCTGAAAGCTGCGGTTAAAAAAAAAGTCAAAAAAACCTAGACATCTTCTTTCAAGAAGTTATCAAGAAAAACTGCTGTGAGGTCCTAGAACCAGAGAGGAAAATAGAAATTGAAAGAACCCATCAATCACCTACAGATACCAAAATAAAAACTGTTAGGAATATTATAGCCAAATCCCAGAGTTCCCAGTTCAAGGATAAAATATTACAAGCAGCCAGAAAGAATTCAGGTACTGTGGAGCCACAGTCAGTATAACTCAAGATTTAGTAGCTTCTATGCTGAAAGACTGGAGGACTTGGAATATGAAATTCCTGGGGGCAAAGGAGCTAGCATTACAACCAAGAATCACCTAGCCAGCAAAACTGAGTATAATTCTCCTGGGGAAAAAATGGAAATTAAATGAGATAAAGAACTTTCAAGCATTCTTGATGAAAAGACCAGAACTGATAGAAAATTTTACTTTCAAATACAAGACTCAAGAAAAGCATAAACAGGTAAATAGGAAAGGGAAATCACAAGGAATTCAATAAGGTTAAACTGATTACATTCCTACATGGGAAGATGATATTGTAACTCATGAGACCTTTCTCATTATTAGGGTGGTTAAAAGGAGTATATATAGACAGGGCACAGGTGTAAGTTGAATATGAAGGAATGATTCCTTAAAAATAAAATTAAGGAGGGGTGGCTAGGTGGCACAGTGAATAGAGTACCAGCCCTGGAGTCAGGAGGACCTGAGTTCAAATCCGGCCTCAGACACTTAACACAAAACTAGCCATGCGACCTTGGGCAAGTCACTTCATCCCAATTGCCCTCCAAAAAGCAAAAGAAAAAAATTTAAATTAAGGGGTGAGAGAGGAATATACTGGGAGAAAAAGAAATGGAGAGGTATAATGGGGTAAATTATCTCACATAAAAGAGGTAAGAAGAACCTTTGATAGTGGAGGGGAGGAGGGGGAATGTGAGGGGGGACTAGAGTAAGTGAACCTTACTCTCATCAGAATTGGCTCAAAAAGGCAATAGCATACACACTCAATTGAGTATAGAAATCTATCTTACCCTACAGGAAAGTAGGAGGGGAAGAGAAAAAGAGAAGGGAGGTGGTGATCAAAGGGAGGGTAGATTGGGGGAAGGGGTAGTCAGAAGCAAAATACTTTTGAGGAGGGACAGGGTGAAAGGAGAGAAAGAATAAATGGAGGGAGAGAGGGGAATAGGAGGGAGGGAAATACAGTTAGCAATAGTAACTGAGAAAAAAATTTTGAAACAAGTTTCTCTGATAAAGGCCTCATTTCTCAAACAGAGAAAACAATCAAATTTATAAAAATAAGAACCATTCCTCAATTGATAAATGATCAAAAGTTATGATCAGTTTTGATATGAAGTAACCAAAGCTATATGAAAAAAATACTGTAATTCACTATTGATTGGAGAATGAAAATTAAACCAGTTCTGAGGTACCACCTCATACCTATTAGATTGGCTAATAGGATAGAAAAGGTAAGTGACAAATGTTGGAGGGGGAGAGGGAAAAATGAGACATTAATGCACTGTTGGTGGAGTTGTGAACTGATTCAAACATTTTCTAGAGCAATTTGGGACTATGCCCAAAAGACTATAAACCCATGCATACTCTTTGATCTAGCAACTGCTAGGTCTGTATCCCAAAAGAGATTAAAGAAAAAGGAAAATGACATATATGTACAAAAATATTTATAGCAACTCTTTTCTGGGGGCAAAGAATTAGAAATCAAGGGGGTGCCCATCAATTGGGGAATGGCTGAATAAGTTGTGATATATGATTATGATGGAATACTATTATACTATAAGAAATGATGGGGGTGGCCAGGTAGCACAGCTAGTAAGAGCACTGGCTCCAGTGTCGGGATGATGTGGGGATCAAATCCTGGCTCAGATACTTAGCACCACACCCATAAATAAACTGGCCATGTAACCTTGAGCAAGTTACTTAACCCCGATTGCTTTAAAAAAAAAAAAAAGAAAAAGAAATGATGAGCAGGATACTCTCAGAAAAACCACTATGCCTGGGCTGGTGCATAGTGAAATGTGCTTTGTAAGATGATCAGGTGTGAATGACTTAGCTATTCTCAGCCATACAACCTCTGAAGGACTTATGAGGAAAAATGCTGTCCATCCCCAGAGAAAGAATTTATGGTATCTGAATACAGATTGATGCATTCTCATTTTTTTACTTTATTTTTCTTGAGTGTTTTTTTAACTTATGTTTTCTTTCACAACATGACTGTTATGGGGGTGGGGTGGGGAAAGAAAGGTTAAATTGCCCCTGTGTTGTCTAACTTTATCTCATCCCTCACTGCCTATCAAAAATATCTGTATAGGGCAGATTCTTAATAATTTTTTGTTGAATAATGAATTTTTAAAAAATGTTTTACGAACATTAACTAAATCTTATTAACATTGTCATCTACATGTTGATAGAAAAAAAAAAGATCCAGAGTATAGCAACATTTTATGATACTTAACGAATCCTGTGCATTTATTTAAATGACTGAGTTATTACCCTTTGAATGTTGATCACTGCAGCTATAATTTTTGTTTCACAGCTTTGTTTTAATAGGTGATGTTGGCCCTATCTCTTCTGTCAGTGGAATGATTTCCATAGGATGCGTTATTTTCATACCATGCATTGATTTGATCCATGTTAATTGTTCAAAGGAAGTTATTGAGCTGTCTTTTCCAGTACTTAGGTTACTTATTTCTGGAATAGAAGCTGAGCATTTTGGGAAGAGGTATTCGTTTATTAAGGCCACTGGCCACGAGGCCATCCTTTTGGAGAATGAAATAGTTCTGAAAGTCGGAAAAAGTTAAGACAACATTCCAAGAAACCCACTATTTTACTCTAGGAACTAGGCTTTGGGAAAATATGGCTACATATGTATTGTCAATTTAATTTTACTTTACACAAATAGTATGCAACTAAAATCAACTGATCTTCTGTTGAATAGATGCTCAATTGTTCTTTGGTTAAAATATAAGGGTATCCAAAGCTGGTTAATTGTGTGTGTGTATGTGTATTTATCTTTTCCTCCTGCCTAGTTTTCCCCTGCCTTCCCAAAGACTTGAATTTCAATAGCCAAATCATGATACCATATTACCTTGAATCAAGACTCAATATGTTAAAGATAATGAGCTCTATTGGGGTTGAATTAATCCCCTAAAGTACACTTGGGAAAAGTTTTGATCCTGAAAGGCAAATGAAACAGGGATCTTTTTGCTTTCTGCTATTCCATTTGGAGGGTGGAGTGGGTAGAAAAGGACTTGATGACAACAAAATGAGGAGACTACCTGGCTAATTAAATTTTGTTCTTGGTATTAGTGTGCATTGTGAGAAAACTACAAAGTCTGTTTTTCTGCAATTGTGAAGTCTGTGGGAACAAGACTACATCAGCGTTGGCATAGACAAAATGGAATAGGTGGTTCCTGGGTGAGCAATAGTGAAAAAAGAACATGAAGTCATGTGCCTCAGGGCATATCTTTGTGGTCCAGAGGACCCCACAAGGGACTCTAGGCTCACATTAACTCAGGTTTAATCCCAAGGGTCCTGACCCGTAAAGGATCAAAATAATTCTCTGGTTCTTTGCTGATCTCACCTGGATTCCTCTAGGAAAAATTTCTAAAACAAAGTTTTAAGTATGCTTCATGCCTAGAGTCTCCCCAAATGTGGATGTAGTACATGTTCGGGGTTTACTCTCAATCCCCACTTGAAATGGAAGACTAAGTCTCGAGAGGACAGCTGCTACTTCTTCTAGGGGACCTTGTGGAGCTAGAGGTGGTTTTCTCATACTGTAGTTCCTGAGCCCCCATGGGAATGCAAACCCTGATGATTAACAAATGATCTTGAATTAGCCAATCAGACTTATTTAGATTTCTAGAAATTGGTATTTACTAAGATGGTATATATACTGTGAGTACAATTACTACAAAACATCTCTTTATCCCCAGTCAGCGGTACACTCACAAGGACCATAGAGTGGACTCAAGTTTAGGCCATATGAAGTAGTTAAGGGGGTGACTCACGGTTCCTGGAAGTCCTGCTGGAATTCCTTTTCTTCCTTTTATGGGACCCTGAAGAAGTTCCCCTTAGATATAGTATAACTTTTGACCACATTCCTTTTCCAGACCTAAATCGGCCTTTCCTTTATGTGCCTAGCTTGTTCTTGGATCACAATGCAGAGAAGGCCATCAGCTCTTCCAGGGACATTGCTAGGATGCTGATGGGAAATCCAAAATCTAGATATTCTGAAGTTCACAAGAGCTTCCTATGGTCAAGGGAGGTGGGAGGTGATAGAATGTCTTCTCCTTGTTCCCTACCCTCACCCCCAAGCAATTCCTTCTCAGTATCTAACTGCTCTCCACTAAACTGCCAAATACTCAATTCGGAACCAGCTTGTTCTTTTTATATAAGCCCCACAGTTGTGATTTCACAACCAGTGCTGATACACATCTTATGTAGCATCATTGCATTTCATCCAGTGACCTTTACTCCTTCTAAATTAATTAAAGACTAAAATCTTATTGGTTGATTCAGTAGAAATAGGACTTGTTCACACTTAGTTCATATTTCCCATTGATTGCTTAATTTTGTGTGTGTGTGTGTGAGAAATGCTTCCCCTAGGATTCTTTGTGGGACTGAACAATATTTCTTATTCTCCTCGGACTTGCACTTTCCAAATAACTCATAACAATTATCATGTAAGTTTTACAAGATCTAGATCTCCTGGCCACTCATAATATTGTTTATTAGCAGGTTAGGTCTATTAAAGATATTTTCCTCCAAAAAAGAGCATATTCTCTCTCTTCTCTCTCTCCATATATACATATATAATATACATATACATGCATGTATTATATAATTTTCCCCAATTAGATGCTAAAATTTTTTTTTTTAATTTTGAGTTCTAATCAGTTCTAATCAGATATAGGTTATACATGTGCAATTATGTAAAAACATTTCACATTAGTCATTTTGTACAAGAAGACTCAAATAAAAGAAAAAGAATGAAAGAAAGCGAAAAATAGCATGCTTCAATCAGTATTCAAATAGTATCAGTTCTTTTTCTGGAAACAGATAGTATGCTTCATTATTAGTCCTTTGGGATTGTCTTGGATCATTGCATTGCTGAGAATAGCTAAGTGTAATGGGAATGTAAATTTTTAAGATCTTTCCTGCCCCTAGGCTAAAGTGCACTTGGATCCTGGGGTGGGAGACTTGTTTTTCAGTAGATACTTTTTGATTAGCCAGTGGGTCCAGAAGGTTGTTACATTCCCTGAGCCAGGAGAAGGCTATATAAACCCTGATTTGAGGCTTTGTTTTGGGGCTCACTTTGAGAAGTATTCTGTGATTTGATCAGATGAGACTCCAGGAAGCTGTTGTTGAGAGCCCCCCCCCCCCCGGCTTTGAAAAACCCAGATGTTGATTTGGTATGGATGTAATGGTTGGACAGTTTGGAAACCTGTCTACTTGATCTGTTTCTCTGTCTTGATAATTCTGACTGTATACTCTGAAGTTTGAGGTGCTGACCTTTTTCCCCTGAGCTAGGTAAACAATATATGTTTGACTGATTAAAGTAAGCTTGTTAACCCATTTTGAGTTTCTTTCCTTTAACAAAGCAGATCTAAGAACCTGTGTTGGAAGCCACCCTGGGGTGCTTGCTGATACAAAATGACGTCATGAACAGGATTTGCAGAGTAAAAGGAAAGTATGGGGACTAGGATAATTGTTTGTTTCCCAGTTGTGGTAGCTGTGATTCTGTGGAGCTGTGGAGCAGGAGAGAAGAATGGCCTGCATGCAGACTTCGCTGAGCTGAGAGCAGGAATGGTGAGCTGCCTGCATCGGGACCTGGGCAGAAGCCAGGAGCGGCTGCTGCCTGCGGGAGGAGAAGGAATCCAGGAGTCCGAAATTTGGCCACAGGAAAAGATAAGAACTGAGCAGCAAAGCAGGGGCACTGAATGTGTTTCCTTGCTGCATCCCACAGTTTGGGACCCAGGGGAAGGATGGACTTGTGACTATGGTGGGTGGGATGAAGTGCCATTGACCCCTAAGGACCCCACCTTGTTAGTTTTGTTGCCCAGCCCCCTCTCTGTATTTGGAAGCAGGGGCTGGAGCTGTATGAGGGGAAAGGACACCCCCTCCACCCAAGAGAACTTTATTTGGACTTTTGTTTTGAATTGAGGTGATAATGCAATGTACTTTGTGTTTGTTTAAGGCCCAGTGGCCACTTTTGGTAACTTTAGTTCTGTATCTTGAAAATGTGACCTAAGAGATGTTTAGTGCTAATTCAAAAGTAAATTGACTATGCTATGGGCATGAAAGATCTTGGGGCCAAATTTAATGGGAATGTAAATTTTTAAGATCTTCTGCCCCTAGGCTAAAGTACACCTGGAGCCTGGGGTAGGAGGCTTGTTTTTCAGTAGATACTTTTTGATTGGCCAGTGGGTCCAAGGTTGTGACATTATCTGAGGCAGGAGAAGGCTATATAAACCCTGATTTGAGGCTTTGCTTCGGGGCTCACTTTGAGAAGTGTTCTGTGATTTGATCAGATGAGACTCTGGGAAGCCGTTGTTGAGAGACCCCCCCGCCCCCCAGCTTTGAAAAACCCAGATGTTGTTTGGTATGGATGTAATGGTTGGACAATTTGGAAACCTGTCTACTTGATCTGTTTCTCTGTCTTGATAATTCTGTCTGTATACTCTGAAGTTCGGGGTGCTGACCTTTTCCCCCTGAACTAGGTAAATGATACATATATTTGACTGATTAAAGTAAGCTTGTTAACCCATTTTGAGTTGCTTTCCTTTATCAAAGCAGATCCAAGAACCTGTGTTAGCAGCCACCCTGGGGATGTTTGGGGTGCTTGCTGCTACACTAAGTCATTCACAGTTCTTCATCGAACAATATTGCTGTTATTGTGTACAATGTTCTCCTGGCTTTGTTTGCTTCACTATGCATCAGTTCATGCAAGTCTTTCCAGGTTTTTTTCTGAAATCATCCTGCTTGTCATTTCTTATAGCACAATAATATTCCATTTCAATCTTATACTGCAACTTGTTTAGCCATTCCCCAATTAATGGGCATCCCTTCAATTTCTAGTTCTTAAACCACCACAAAAAAGAGCTGCTTATAAATTTTTTTTTTAACAAATAGGTCCTTTTCTTTTTCAAAAAGCATACTATTGAGGAAATCCTTTTCCTGTTGTTAGCCAGCCTTCAACTCTAGAATTCAAGAATTTCTAAACTAAGGATTACCCATGAAGTAACCCTCAAAACTGGAAACAACTTTTCTCAAGAACACTAGTCACTGACCAGTGCTCATAAAAGGAAACAGAAAATCAGAAGTCAGAAATAATTGAGAAGTCTAATGACTCCAGTCACAGGTTCACCTGGGGAAGCACATGTCTCCCACTGCCATATGTTTATGCTATAAATTACCTTTGCTGCTGAGGGACAGGGTAGAAATACCCTCCTTTTCCTTTTTACACTCTGGTATAGGACTCTAGGTGAGGAAAAATGCTTACAAAGACTACCAAAAGTAGTGATACTGCCATGCCCCATTCTTATAGTCCCCAAGGTGTGGGGGTTTCTCACATGTTTGTTCATCATGACTTTGAGTCACCAAACATCTTCAATGCAGCCCTAGTTAATGGGGACTGATCAGGAATTTTAGTGTGTCTACCCAGCAGGGTGTGCGTTCCTCAGTAAGGAGCCTGCATCTCTTTTCTTATGTCAAAGGAGGCAGGGTCAGATTAATTGAACAGGGCTTCTCCATATCACACCTGCCACATATAAATTTGTGTGTGTGTATCACATCTCCCTTCAAGACTGTAAACTCTATGGAAGGAAGGAACCCTCACCATCTTCAAAAACACAAGGTATTCTTTACTTTGTCATGAAAGTAGGGTCAGTGGAGTGAATGAAACATTTTATCAGGAAGATGAAACTAGACACCCTGAGATTAATTATATTCTATGGAAGCAAAGTTAAATTTTGAACCATATATACTGAAGATTCCAAAATATTTTCCAGGAAATTCATTATAAACATAAAAGGCATATTTATACATCTATAGAGTAACATGAACCATGACACTTATGTTTCTATTGTGGGAAATGTTACAGAATATAAACCTTCTATGTTGTCATTAAATTTCTGTATTCCAACAAGGAGTCTGTGAAGTTAGCAGAAATCAATTTTTTTTTTTAAAAAGCAGCCCAACGATAATTGTTGCTATTCCTGTCATAGAACTTACGGTGGTATCTATTGGAGGATTAGGAGAATGACAGTGAACTGTGTATATATTATTCCATAATAGACAATTTTTTGTAAGTGTGGGTTTAGTTATATTAAGGGGGAAATGAATCAGCCCTGAGTCTTAGTAACGAAATTATGTACCATGAAGGATCTCTTCAGTTCTGACTTATTTTGTAACAAAACACTGTTGCAAATGAGTGGAACTATATAGCTCTCATTTAGAAAACCATTATAACCCATTTTATTGGTAGTAATTAAGAGTTCTATTAGTACTTATTTAGTTCCAGAAAGAATTTTAGACGCCTTTTTTGGCCCTAAACCTGTGATTTTTATCAGCATAGGGAATTCCTAATGAGGAAACTCCCTTCATAAATGTATATCATCAAATTTGTCTTACAGTCAGAGAGCTGCCTCTTACAGATTTTCAGAAGTGGGAATTGAACTTATGCCTTCTTGACTGTGAAATTGGTTCCCTATCCTCTACATTTCTCTTAGAGTCTATGATTATTATTATGTATTTACCTTGTTCTTCTCATCTTTTATTTTGATGTAGTTCACCTAGAAATGGTGCTTTGATAGGTCTCTATTTTGCCATCATCCTTTATACTTAATGTTATCCAGATTATTGTACAGGTATTGTATCATATAGTCTTTTGTAATTCTACTAGAGTATTGAGATATAAATATTTTCTGTGGAAGCACTGAAAATATCTTCAGGATAACTCTAGTAACAGACAGGATGACAAAGGACAATACATATGCTACATCCTGTTTCCACATGGTTTTTAGCCTTTTTTCATGGGCCTCTACATTTTAAAATCCCACATACCTTGTAGATTATGAGCATAAGGGGGTTGGTATCTATTAAAACATTGCTCTTAAATTTTTATGGGTCAATGTTAAGTCCAGAGAGTTGTAAGTCACAGGTCTACCTATAATGATGCTCTAGATGGGGATTATATTTGTAGTATGGGGATTTATCATCTGTTATAATCCTTTATAAAGAATTAAAAGCTTCTGGCATATCACTCCAATTAGTTGATCATGTGTTTCTAAGTATGTGGTAGATGGTAAATTTTTATTACCTGGAGTAATATCTTACATAGTTTCCACCACTTCATCACATAATTTGTACTGATCAGTAAGTTCAAGATGCTTTAGAATAACATTTCTGTGATTTCTGGTGGTAATGACTTGATTATGAATCACTATCATAAAAGCTTCCATTTCTACAAACAAACCAGCATGACCCAGCCATTTGCTTAATGCTTCTTTGGAGACATATCATTAGTTAAGCTTATGTGGGTTGTCTATAGAACACCTTTTGATTGCATTTTGAATCTTAATTTGCTATTTGTAGCAGCAAGCACCCCAAGTGTTCCCAGGGTCACTACCACCACAGGTCCTTGGATCTGCTTTGATAAAGGAAAGCAACTCAAAATGGGTTAACAAGCTTACTTTAATTAGTCAAATATGTATCCTTTACCTAGTTCAGGGGAAAAAGGTCAGCACCCTGAACTTCAAAGTATACAGGCAGAATTATCAAGACAGAAACAGATCAAGTAGACAGCTTTCCAAACTGTCCAACCATTACATCCATACCAAATCAACATCTGGGTTTCAACATCTGCGTTTTTCAAAGCCGGGGGGGCTCTGGACAATGGCTTCCCAGAATCCAGATCAAATCACAGAACACTTCTCAAAGTGAGCCCCAAAACAAAGCTACACATCAGGGCTTATACAGCCTTCTCTTGGCTCAGAGAATGTAACAACCTTATTGACTCACTGGCCAATCAAGAAGTATCTACTGAAAAACAAGCCTCCCACCCGAGGCTCCAGGTGCACTTTAGCCTGGGGGCAGGGAAGATCTTTAAAATTTACATTCCCATTACACTATTTCATAGGCTACATTTAGAGATAAACCACTTTCAGTTATATTTAAAAAAGGCAATAGTGTATAACTGTTGGTAGCTTTGGTGAGTGAGATCTCAAAGTATTTTTGTAAATTTTTAATGTGTTTATCATGTTCTCTAAAAACATTGATCACTCCCCTTCCTCTTTTGAGACAAGGAAGCATTTATCTCCTATAAACTGCCTTGGGGTGATGAGCCTTGTATTTTATTTGGATGCTTTAAAAATCTGTTGTCATCCATTTTTCTGTGGCAAAAGTATGTGTTAAGCTTGGTATTATGCAGAGGCAGAGCTAAGATGGGGGAGTAGCTTAGAAATATTGTGGAGATAGAAACAAAATTTGGTGACTGATTTGATATGGGAATTGAGTAAGAGTAAAGAATATAGGATAACTTCAATATTATTAACCTGGGTAACTGGAAGGGCCATGGTTCCCTCAACAGAAGAAAGGAAATTTATAAGAGGAGTGAGATTGTAAGGAAAAATAAAGGATTCTGTTTTGGACACGAGTTTAAAATGTCTTCAGGGCATCCAGTATGGAATATCTAACAGGTAGTTGGCAACAATTGCTATCCTTATTCCCCCTATTTGTGAAGGCACCTCACAAGTGCCCAATTAAACTGAGACTTGGTCTTTCTAGTTTGGTATTGTTATGGTCCTCTCCCTGAATATCCAGAAATTATTAGTGGTTTGTTTCCCATCTTCTCAATTAATTTATGAGGAGGAAGAGATAGAGAAAGAAAGGAAGAAAAAGACAAAAAGGAGGGAAAGAGAAAGCTAGAGAAAGATGGAGGAGAAGGAAAAGGAAAGGAGAATTTTGTATAACTGGTTCTTAACTTTCAAAAGAGTTGTCTTTCCAAAAATTAATTCACAATTTGGCTATTTGGAACTCAGAATATGTTTTTTCCATAGAAATATTAAAAGTGAGGGGTGGCTAGGTGGCGCAGTGAGTAAAAGCACCGGCCCTGGAGTCAGGAGGACCTGAGTTCGGTTCTGGCCTCAGACACTCAACACCCACACAAAAAAACTAGCCGTGTAACCTTGGGCAAGTTACTTAACCCCAATTGCCCTCCAAAAGGCAAAAAAAGAAATATTAAAAATGGTGATTATACTTCCAAGTCAACCCACAAAAGTGTACTTAAATCATAATGCAGCTAGAATATTATACTTTTGTAATGGGAAAAAAAAAACCATCAAGGAAAACTGTGAATCACTTTATTATCTTTGAAAATTATCTTTGAAAATTTGAAATGCATTTAAGTAGATAAAACATATCAAAAACCTTTTTAAAAAGAGAAGTGTGATGATAGCAATAATAATGATAGTTCATGTTTTATTTTCACATTGTTTTAACATTTCCAAAGTGTTCTTCCCAGTAATGTTATGTGGTAAGTTGTGCAGGTGGTAGCCTCTTTTCCAGAGGAAGAAACAGGTTCAGACTAGTTAAATGGCTAGCTTAGATCACACAGCTTAAACCCAAATTGTATTAGCTCTAAGTCTTGTTGGAGACTCTGTTTTTCCAACATATTGTAATAATAATAATAATGATTGAAACAAGGATTTAAAGAAAATTGAAGAAGAAATCTATTTTAAAAGTTATTTCTTGATGGTTGAGGAAAAGCAGATTTAATTTGAGGAGGAGAAAGAGGAGGTAAATGGAGCCTTCTGTAAAGGGGAATCTTTCCCTATTGCAATCACCTTGACTATAGAACTACAGTTCTGTAGATGCCGTTGGTTCTTAAGGGTATCTTTGTCCATTTTGAAACTTATGGCTTTATTTTTCTTTAATACCAATGTGTCACTGATGGAGAAAGGCAGAAATGTGGTTGCCAAGGGTAAGTAGGACAAAGGTCATTAGTCTTTTTGGTTTTGTCCACCCAGCTCAGCTGCCTGTGATTTGCATAGAACTCATCTTGTGAGGTTGAAAAGAGAGTACTCATTTATAGTGTTACCTAGCTTCATTGCAATTTTGTTAACTGGAGCCCTTAGAAATGATTTGTTGTGACCAAATGTAAGGGTTATGGGATTTAAAGATCTTCCATGCCCCATTGGACTTGCTGATGTAGCAGGAAGGGGTGGAGCAAGAGGAAGCGGAAGCCAAACTACAGTTCCTGCGGTAGCTAGCAGTGGTGGCGATGGCGGCAGCAGCAGCAGAGGCAGCGGCAGCGCGAAGCCCTTTTTGAGTCAGCCAGAATTTCTGCTAAGGACTCCTGCTGAGGACTGCCAGGGGCCGGAGCTGCTGGGAGCGTGCTTCCGGGACGCTGGGTGGTTGCTGTGAGTGGGGAGAGGAGGACCTTTGCCTGAGGTAGCCTGTTCTGTTTTAAAGGCTTGAGAACGTGGGTGCTTTCTACTTTATCTACCTGTGCCAATTTCATAATTACTCTGATAGCTTTCACTTTCTGGTTTTGGGACTCAGGCTTATGGTATTTTAATAAATTTTCTAGCTTATTCCCCCATATGGCAAGCATGATGTATTTTGTGATGGATAATTATATCAGCATATCTGTAATTTCCATAGGCATTGTGAATATGGCATTGCTAATACACCAAAAGATGACAGTAATTGAAAGAAATTTTCTGACCATATGATAAAAGTTAAGAGACCAAATTACTAAAGTAAAAGAGGAGGTAAAAGGTCAGTTAGACGGTACAGTGTTTAGAACATTGGATCTAGAGTCAGAAAAACCTGAGTTCAAATATTGCCTTAGATACTACTACTGGCTGTGACTCTGAACAAGGAACTTAACTTCTTTCTGCTTCACTTTCCTCATGTGTAAAAACCTCTTAGATTATTATGAGTTAAGAGATGATAATATTTGTAAAGTACTTTATACATCTTAAAGTATTACATAAATGTTACCTATTTAATTAAAATGTTTGTTGAAAAGACTTAAAAATCCCTAAGGGTTTCACTAACTAGCTGGCCCATATCACAAAAGAATTAAGGACATTTTTTGGGTTTTGAGCTAAAGAACTGAAAGACCTCTCTACCTGTGAAGAAGCTACAAAGACCAGTTAATGGTACCAAAGAGCAGGAGCAGAGAGGCCCAAGAGAGAGCAGCATAGCAGATATGCCCAGCAATGAATACTGTTGCAAAAGGACAAAAGCAGCAGAGGATCATGGCTTTGTGGAGAGAACAGCTCGCCTGATCATTTTACCCAGGGACACCAGAGGCTAGTGCCTACAAACTGGGACAGCTTAGGTACTATCCTAGCACTACTTCAATGTTTAAGCAGTCATGATTAGTTTATTTTGAAGGACTCACAAATCAAACAAATGCCATTTCATTCAAAAGGCAAAATTCCTAAAACTCTCCCTCCCTGAGTATCAGTCTCTATTCTCTCATAGAAGTTCGTTCTTGTTTCCCTGCCTTGTTTTCTTGATCTCCAACTCCTTGTGCGTGTCTTATTTTAGCTTTACTTTTGTAATGTACTTAAAATCTAAGACACATATTGCCAGTTTTGTTTCGAAACATTAGGTGATCTTGGTCACACACAGCATACCCTGTACACGTGCCTAAGCTCCTGTTCCCCCCAAAACTACTATGTTCAAATTTCTGAAACTTCTAAATAAATCTCTTAATATGTAGAATTTCAGAAGGTTGGGAACTGGGATTTGAACTATGATCCTTGGCTCATTCTTCCCACCACAAAATTGTCTGGTATTTACTTTGTATGAGTATATGTATATATGTATAATATGTACGTATATGTATAAGCTTCTTGAAGGCCAGAGACTACTTCATTTTCTGCCCAGTAGCCACAGTTGCTGTTCCTGTGGATCTGTTCTCTAAATTCAGCCATTAGAGACGCAGCCATTGGGCTCTGAATTTCCTAGGACCATGCAGTTTCATCTTACCCAAATCAACATTATTATTACCTCTAGAAAGTGTGGATCAGCTGACTGCCCTATTGTTCTATTTACCATCTTTGTGACTTCTTAGATCATAATTCACTTGTTAGCTACTGTATGTGTTGTCTTCCCCTATAGAGTGTAATCTCTTTGAAGGCAAGAACTATCTCCCACTTGGTATCTGTAACCTCAGCTGCTTAGCATACTGTTTGGTACAAAGAGGTTGAAAAATACTTTCATTCATTTTTCTTGTCTTTATATCTTTACTGCCTAGCACAATTCCTGGAACATAATAGGCACTTAAATACTTGTTGATTGATAGGTATTCTCTATATACCTATCTATTCTTTGTCCACACACACACACACACACACACACACACAGCTGCTGTCTTCCCCTTTTTTATTACCTTCATATACTCTCTATATTGTTGGGTATTTATACATTGTCTCCTCCTATTTGACTAAAGACTCCTTGAGAATCCACAGGGATTGTTTTTTGCCCTTTTTTGTTTCCCCAGTGTTTAGTACAGTGCATGGATTTTGTTTCCTCTAAGAGAATGTAATCTCCTTAAGGGCAGGAACTACTGTTTTATTTCTGTAATTGTACTTGTAACCCACGTCCCAAAGCCCATTGGTATGGGATTCTTTCCTCATTGGTGGAGATTGGTGCCCTGCAACTCCATAAGGGGCTAGGCAAAGTAGATGAGAATGGAAGAGAGAAGAGTTCTAGTCTTTTGAGTCTTCTTCAGACTCTATAGTCACTTCAGGTGCTTCTGGTTTCCAGATTTAAGAGAGAAGATGGATGATGCCATTCCCACTTCAGATTACTAAAGGGAGAATAAGATTTCAGGAAGAAGCTGACATGAGAGGAGCTAGCAGTCTCCATCATGTTCTGGTCCCCAGATTACTGTGTTGGAGACTTGAGGAATTTTCCCTTGGAAAAGGTAAAAAACTCTCTCCCTACCCGCCCCCCCACCCCGAGAAAACTCCTTCACTTTTTATTGTCTGGTATATATTCTCCTATGTGTACCTTTTCTTATTTCTATTTTACTACCAATTTGGATAAGTGGTTTGGGGGGGTTTTGTTTTGTTTTGCTAAAAGTGTGTGGAGTTTTTTTTTGTTTATTTTTTGCTTCTTGTGGTATTCAGTGGGAAGGGAGTCAAATCTTAGCTATAGAGCTTGGGGTCTTCCTTTCCACCTTAATGAAAAGTGATCAGAAGTTTTGCTTGAACCTGAAAACTGCATTCCCTAGATTCACAATATGTAAAGGAGCAGATGGATATAATTCTAATGCAGCACTCCCTCTCTTTAAGGAGAGCAAAGTAGTCAAACTTCTGGTCCCAAACTTCTGCTTCCCCTTTTGGCAGGAAATAAAGTGTCCCTTGGATAAAGGATGGGGAAGAAGTGACTAGAGATGTCTATTGTGCTTCCTTTCAAGTCACACAATGATGCCCCCATGCCGCCTCACTGCATATGTGTAGTGCCTAGCACAGTGCCCAACACAGGAGGTGCTTAGTAAATGCTGACTTAGCTGAATTGAATTCATGATTTGTTGCTCATGTAGAACAATCATGTAGAACAGAAATTAGAACATAAACACTTTCCTGATGCTTATCTCTAGGGCAAAAGGCCAACATAGGCTGGGGATTTGACCATGGCCCCTAGTGCATGCTTTTTGACTAATGTGACTTCAGATCCTGACTCCCATTGTAGAATAGGGAGTAGTTTGGACCCAAAACCATTTTCCTAATCTCTCTCAAACACATAGCTACAAATCACTTGTGGAAAGCCAGACCATGAAGGGGGCCAAGGCATTGCATAGAAGTAGGGAGGGTAACCAAGCAGTCATTCTGAAGTGGGAGCACTTATCTCTACTCCTTGGACCTCTAGAAAAGTTGAGCTGCTGACTCTTCCAAAGAGAAAGAGAGCAAGGTGTGATTTGTATGGATAGGGGCAGAGGGAATAGGAAGTGCAAAGAGTAAGATCCAATGGTCATCCATCGAGCTCCTAGATGGGAGCCCAGGAGGAAGGGGTAAGGAAAGGGGATCTTTTCTACTTTGAATTTGGCATTTTTTATTTGAAAGATGAGAAGATTAAATCCCATAAGTGATTTATGGGGTCATAGATTTAGAGCTGGAAGGGATTCCAGTGATTATCTAGTTGAACCACTTCGATTTTACAGATGAGAAACGAGGTGGAAGGAGGTTTAGTGACTTGTCCAGGGTTACACAAAGTAGTAAGGAGTAAAGCTGGGCTTTGACCCTTGTTCTGATCTCTTCCCATCCATCATGCATTTCTTCTGTGACATGTTACATCCCTTCTTGGAGATCACATAAAATGAACATAAATCCTTATTTATAAAATGCGTAACTTAACTTTATTAATTATTCTATATAACTAAAGGTAAAGTAATATAGTGGATAGAATGCCAGCCTTGGAGTCAAATTCTTCCTCTGGTATAGTATAGTTACATGACCATGAATAAGTCACTTAATCTCTCAGTGTCCTAAACCACACTCTAATACTGTATATTACAGAAGAGTTGCCAGTTGGCATGAGTGGAGGGAGTTTGTATATTGGGAATCTCCCATACCCATTTTTAAAATAGGTTTGGACCCCCGCACTAACCAAAAAATAATATAAAATAATTTGAACTTAAAGCAAATTAATAAGGGAAAAGTTATTCATATTACAAAGTAAATTTACTTTAAAAAATAATTCATAGCTTTCTGTCTCTTATTCTCAGTCTTTTCTGTTATGAAGATGGCTAAATGTAAGAATCATATCATCTACAACCAATCATACAAATGGCACAGAAATGGCACCAAGAAACCTAGTTCATAGCGATATGACCCTAAGTTTCTGAGAAATGTGCTTTGCCAAAAAAACATAAGAAGAAAAGGCTGGATAAAATATAGACCAACAACACCAAAACTATTAAGGCCTGAACAGAGGCCATCAAGTCCCCGAGCACCAAGGCCTATACGGCCAAGTTCCTCAGGCCCAAGATCCCCATGGCCAAATGTCCAGAGTGCCAACCTCAAGATGGCCACCAAGCACCCATGCCCCAGGAAACCTGACTCCAAGGTTGCCAGTACTATTGACCCCAACATTGCCAAGTCCACTGACACCAAGGTCAACAAGTCTGACACTGAGATCACTGAGTCTGACACCAAGGTCTCCAAGGCTATCAAGTTTGACATCAGGGTCACCTAGTCTGATTCCAAAGCCATCAAGTCTGATCTCAAGGCAGTCAAGTTCAAAATCAAGGTTACCAAGTCTGATTGTAAGGTCACAAAACCCAGTGATTCCAAGCCTGCTGAGTCCACTAACCCAAAGGCAGTCAAACCCAACAAGGCTGGAGCTAAAGCTACTAGTCCCAAGCCTTCAAAATAGATGCTTCAGGATATATGGACTTGTTTAAACCCTAAACCATCATTTTTTTTTTCTCAGCCAGGATAGGATTATTCACTGTTTTGTACAAATTAGGGAAATTATGAGTTATATGAACAAGTACCAAAAAAATTCATCAGAATTTCTTTCAATACTGGGTTCTTATATATTTCTAATGTACTTATATGATTTATCCAGATTGTTTTTATGTAATTACATATCTGTCATAGAAATTAATTATGTTATTGTTATCATCATCATCTTCATCATCATCATTATTGTCATTGTTATTTACATTTCATAGATGTGGAAACCAGTGTGGGTCAAGTTATGTCCTACAAAGTATCACAGAAATGCTGAACTGGGAAACAGAACCTGTTCTACTTTGGATCTTTTGCTCAGTTCACAGCACTCTTCTGTCTTCCTAATGGTTTTTACTTAAAATATTGCCCAAATTTTTGTCATTTTTTTCCCCCAAGTAGGAAATAGATTCTGGTGTAAAAGTTTTGACAATCCCTTACATAATTCTAAATGGAAGAGGCACTAATGTCATTTGTCTCATCCTTTTGATTCTTCTTCAGTCAGATTTAATTGGCTATGCCAGGCTGCTTGGGCTGCTGCTGCTTTGTTTATGATACATTTTTATTTTATCTAGTGAGCAACCATGCAAAGAGGCAGACCTCATATTGCTGTACTCAAATTTAAGTGTAATTTATAGAAATGTGAATAACAAGCATTAAAAAAAAGGAAATGAAATTAAAAACAAGACTTCAACTTAATTCTAAGGGACTTGAAATAACCATCTTGTCCTTATGAGTTATTTTTCAATTCACTGAGACTCCAAAATCACCAAGTGTACAGCAAATGAAGGAATTTCTGATTTTTCCTGCCCTGGGGATTTAAGCTGGGCTCTGAGATCTGTTTTAAAGGGTCTTTGTCATGAAAAGATTTCTGCTTATATGAACAGTGCCCTTTGTAGATAGATATAGATTTTCTAACCTGTAGTAGGACAGCAGAAGGTAATTAGAGGTATAATTTGTGGGAATTGATGCCAAAAATACTTTGGTATATTGAGCAACATACCCAAATAAAACTGAAGTCTATAGTTAGGCTGTGTCCACACATAACTCCAACATGTTTTGGTTAGGGGAAAGAGGGAGGGAGGAATGAATAGTAGTGTTTATCAAGGTGCTTGAAACAGTTTTACCTTAAGATAGCTGGACCATTTTCAGTGCTTCCCCATTCACCCAACTAGTTTAGCTTTCAGATCCTAATCATAACTGAAAGAGGGACAAAGTAACAAATCCTATGGAAACAGTCCTTTGTAAAGGGAATTGATGACCATGGAAATCTAGGGTTTATGTTAAGTCCCATGAGCTTAAGCTTACACACTAAGTACTAACATGTCAGTAAGCACTCCAACTTACTCCTCTGCTCTACTACCTACTCAGACTAGGGAAATAGAAAGGACACTAAGTCAAAATTTTTCCAACATGTAAAAGAACCCATTCATTAAATCATTCATTTGCCCCTGGAAAACCCTTTCATTGCTCCCATGAAGAGAGGGTACAGAAAAATTATTTTAGTTAATGGTAGAACTATAAATAGCAACTTTTATACCTGGAGTAAGGTGGAAGGTAGGGTAGGGCAAGAAACCCATATAGGGAAACTGAGAGGTTTCTAACATGCTTCTAGGGAAGTGCAGTTCTCAGATTTGATCCCCACAACAACTTAAGTATTTCTGTTCTTCAGCCCCAAATTCTAGCATTTGTTTCCCTTTAGTTTCATCTACCATAGTTCTAATTTCTCTTTTGAACCATTTGGGAACATTGTACTGTAGTACCACACTTTCCTGGGAATCCAGTCTTCTCTGTCCTCAGGAATTGGTTCATTTTCCTTTGTCTTGCAATATTTATTTAGAGATATTTGCAGTCATTTAGGAATCTTGGTAGCCCTCTTCCCTTCTGTTTGAACATCTCCACTGTTGATTTATCTTCCTGTGTTATGGATTTTTAACCAACTTTTCTTCCTCCTGAGATCTTAGGTGGTTTTAGTCTTTTCCTCCATCATATTTCCCTATTGCTCATGTTCTGACCTGGGAGACAGGAAACTCCAGCTATGTCCATTATCCTCCAACCCCAAATTACAGGTCCTAAGCATCTCCTGGTGACATTAGTCCCTAAGTCAATGATGACCTAAGGTAGTCCTGATATTACAGAGAAAGAGGGCATTTAAACAATTCAATTTAAGAAAGATTTATTAAGTAGCTACCATGTGTAGAATAACATGGTAGGGGGCGGCCAGGTAGCACAGCAAGTAAGAGCTCCGGCTCCAGTGTTGAGAAGACCTGGAGATCGAATCCTGGGCTCAGACACTTAGCACCCACCCAGAAACACCTGGCCATGTAACCTTGAGCAAGTTACTTAACCCCAATTGCTTAGGGGCGGCCAGGTGGCTCAGCGAGTAAGAGCACCGGTTCCAGTGTTGGGACGACCTGGAGATTGAATCCCGGGCTCAGACACTCAGCACCACACCCAGAAATAACTGGCCGTGTAACCTTGACCAAGTTACTTAACCCCAATTGCTTAAAAAAAAAAAAAGAATAACATGGTAAGAGCTAGGATACAAAGACAAAATTATTTAAATTTCTTGAAGGACCTTATTATAATTTAGAAGAGGGATGAAAATGTACATATGGACAAGGGATTGTGCCATATGAAGATTAATAGAAGGAACAAGGAATTGTTAGCCTAGAGAAACGGTGACTTAGAGGACATGAAAGGGAAGTATAGTAGAAAGAATACAAGATTTAGTGTCAGACGACTTGGGTTTGAATATTGGCTCTACCTCTTACTACTTATGTGAGCTTGGGGAAATCCCTTAACCATACTGTGCCTCAGTTGCCTCACCTGTAAAACAAGGAGGTTAGATTACATGACCTCTAAGTTTCCTTTCAGCTATAAATCTGAGATCTATGATGTCATTCAGTTCTTCCTGAATTCCAGATTTGTCAATTTGTTGGTCGTGTGATAAAGATCTCACATTTAGAGTATTTATAGGATAAGTTAGCATTTATGGATGATATAAAAACTAAGTGATTTTTATTTATTACACTGCCCTTCCACCATTGTCATTACAGAAACAAGAGAGACTATAGAAGACTGAGGGCTGCATCCTTTTTTTTTTCATGGGTTGGTAAAGCCAAAGAAACATCATCTAGTAGTCAAACTACTGGTAATGAACCTTCTTGTATGCATCCAGGGAAAATAGCCTTAAACTGCAAGGTTTGCACCAGGATGTTGTTTGCTGGGCACCAGCCGTTTGGAGTAACCAAAGGCATGGTCAACACTTTCTACCTGCAGATCTTCCTTCTTGTCTTGTCTTCAAAGGGTTGATTTTTTTCCTAATGATCACTCCAATTACTCCCCCTACCATCTTGTGCTTTGAGGCTTTGGGGTAGTAGCACAGAATATGACTTGGGTAGGATCTCAAACACCATCTTGTTCAACTTATACAAGAATAACAATTCCTTCTACAACATACCTGATAGTGGCCATTCAGCTATTTTGGGAAGACATCCAGTGAAGAGGAACAAGGCAGCTGATCCCACATTTGTAGATCCCTAATTATTAGGCTGTTTTCCCCGATAATCAAAACTAAATTTTCCTCTTTATAATTTTCACTCATTACTTCTAGTTGTCCTTCTGGTGACAAAGATCTAATCCTTTTTCTATGTGACTATCCTTCAGATACTTGGTGGTAACTATCTTTCCCTCCCACCAGGCTAGCCCCAAATCTTCACTTCTTCAGGCCCAGTCCTTTTAACCAGAACTCATAAGGAGTTGTTTTGAGACCCTTCACTACCCTAGGTTACCTTTGTCAATGTCTCTCCTAAAATAGAGTACCCAGTACTGATCACAGTGGATAGACATCATTCCAGATGCTGCCGCAACAGGGCAGAGAGCAACAGGGTTGCTCTAGTTAGTCCTGGACATCTGCCTCTCTTATTATGGCCCAAGATTACATTGGCTTTTCTTGGCTGCCATATATACTGTTGACTCATAATGAGCTTACAGGTTATCCAAAAATTGTTATCTAATCATTCAACCACTATTTTATACTTGGGATTTTAACTTTTTTGAAATAGAGTATAAGGAGGTACATTCATTCCTATTATATTTTATCTTATTAGACTGCTCAATGTTCAAAGTTGTTGAGATCATTTAGAACCCTGATTGTCATCCACTGTATGAGTTGTTCCTCCTAGCTCTGTGTCATCAGTGAATACCTTTATCCAAATCGCTGACAAAGATATTAACCTGAGCAGTACCAAGTACAGATCTCAGGGTAACCCATACACAAAAAGAATCATCATCATCACAAATAGCTAATATTTTTACAGTGTTTACTATGTACTAAGCACTATGCTAAGTGTTTTACAATTGTTATCACATTTGATCCTCACAATAACCCTGCAAGGAAGGTGCTATTATTATTATCATTTTATGAGGTAAATGGGTTAAATGAGTTACATAGGGTCACACAGCTAGTCTGAGGCAGGATTTAGACTCAGCTCTTTCTGACTTTGGGCAGCTAGGGGGCGCAGTGGATAGAGTGAAAGGCCTGAAATTAGGAAGTCTCATCTTCCTAAATTCAAATATGCCCTCAGATACTTTCTAGTTATGTTACCCTGGACAAGTCATTTAATGCCGTTTGCCTCAATTCCTCATCTGTAAAATGAATTGTAGATAGAAATAGCAAACCGCTCCAGTCTCTTTGCCAGGAAAAACCCAGATGGGTCTATAGAGTCAGACCTGACTGAAAAAAATGACTGAACAATAAATTTCCTGACTTCAGGTCCAGCACTCAATCTGCTCTTTAGGTCAGCCATTCAACCACTTTCTGATCCATCTAATTGTATTTCCCTCCCGCAAGTGGCTTTAGAATATCAGCAATCAAGGAGGAGTTCTTGCACCCACCTCTGAGCTTCATTGACATGCATGTGTGTATGTTTATGTATGTATTGCCTTGATCTCCCATTAAGAAAGGAATAGTACTACTTGAACCGTTGGGCTAGATGGTCAGTGCCACCACACAAACATATGGGCCTAGATGGCCTATTCTGGCTATGCCTTAGGTGGCTAAGGTGTCTGGTTCTTTCCTCTTGATCTATTCCAAGCTGTCTCATACCTTCCCAAAGGCTTTTTCTCCTACCTTCACCTCAGGACCAGATGTGTTCCTGGGCAAGATAATCAGGAGCTCCACATCTGAAGCCTATGCCATGCCATACCTGGTATTGCCTGTCTTGAGAAGTCTGCCACTATTATTTGACCCTCAAGTTCTGATTACTCAGGGCTCTTTTTTGTCCACCCCTCCCTCCTTCAATAGTCAGCTTTCTTTTTCTTTTGGTCTTCTTGGTAGTTATTTAGCTATACTATAGAAACACATCCATTAAATCTATTAGATCATTAGATCATGAGAAAGTACCCCGTCAACCACAACTGACATGGAAAACTTAGTCACTCTTCCCATATCCAATGATACGCCAGTAGTTATCTCTTTCCCTTTTGAATATGTAATCTTGCAGAACAGAATCATGTTTCCTTCAAAGGTACCTCAAGTTATCAGGAGCTCAGCTTTAAAACACCATAATATCCCACCAGATTTAGGTGGCATGGTGGATAGAGTGTCAGGCCTGAAGTCAAGAAGACTCACTTTCCTAAGTTCAAATCTGGCCTCAGACAATTATTAGCTGTGTGACCCTGGGCAAATCACTTAATCCTGTTTGCATCAGTTTCCTCATCTACAAAACAAGCTCAAGAAGGAAATAGCAAACTACTCCAGTAACTTTACTAAGAAAACCTCAAATGGGGTCACAAAAAGTTGGAAACAACTAGAAAACAAGTGAACGACAACAACCCACCAGAGGACTTCTCTAGAGTAAAGGGGGTCACCTGATATGCCAATAATGGACAGTATCACTATCCTAACTAGACTTGTTGCTACATCATGGAGCTTGATCAGTTCATACAGACCTAGAAAGAAGATCAAAGTCTGGACCTACCATGGCCCTTATATGTAAAGAGTATTCCTGTTATTCCACAAGCTGAGCAGCCACCTCCCGTAAGTTTTATAGCTGTTTACCTCACCCACAGAAAACTACCATAAAATCAGGCCCACTAGTGTTGCTGGGGGAAAATGGGAATTACTAAAATTATTGGGAAAAGGTTGTAGACTACACAGAATAGGTATTATTTTTATGGTCCTGCAACCTCTAATGTGCGTGTCAAGAAAACTGTTGTTGTAGACCTTGCCCAGTCCCATCAATATTCTTGGTTCCCAAGAACACAAGCAACTTATACAAGACCTTCCAAACACACACACACACACACACACACACATACTCACTCACTACAGAGAAACACACATTTGAATATACAGAAGATCCTCCTAAATGTACTAGACCTCCTTCCCCTACACCCCTGGCTTGAAGCTTTATAATTCTGATACCTGGTTTTCTTGTTCCACCTGCTGTTAAAACAGCCCTGTCACCCAAGTTGGACCATTTTAGTAGCACCAGTGTAAAAGTCTGAGGTCTCCCTGTTTTTGTATACTGAATCCCAGCAGCCATAGAGTGGGAAAGAGTTTGATCTATGTTAAGGCTATTAGCAGATGCTTCTGCTTTCCCAGTTATCATAGCTCAAGTATCCTTCCCTGTTTATGGTATTGTCATACTTCCCTTTTGATCTCCATTTTAAAAGCATATTATTTTCTGTTTGGATGTTGTTGTTTTTAAAGTTGTGTTTTAATAAGCTTGGTTTTTTCCATCTTCTTCAGAAAGCAGTTTTCAATGTGAATCAAGTTTGTAAAAAATTGCCCTTGTTGCTAAGGGAAGCTGCCATACTGTTTCTATGGGAACAACAGTTTTAAAATTAGGGTTACACAAGCTCTAGCTTCAAACCCAGGAAAGAAGGGTTCTTTCTGCTGTAAACTGGGCGGAAATTGTTCACTTCTGATTGGAAAAAGACAGTCATACAGTTTCATGTTCCCAAGAGCATAGAAATGCCCTCTGGTTTCTTTTTCTGCTCTATCAATGGATGACGAGGCTGGGAAAGCTGAACTAGTAGCTGGTATAAACTAGTAACTTGCTCAAGGTTACACCAGTTAATTCTGGGTGTGGTGCTGAGTATCTGAGCCCCGGATTTGATCTCCAGGTCATCCCGACACTGGAGCCCTGTGCTCTTACTCGCTGTGCTACCTGGCCGCCCCAGGTAAAAACTCTTAAAACAGAGGCAGCATGAGTTAAGGCAAACTAATATGTGGACCTGAGAACACCTTTTAACTTGAAATATATAAATTCAGAACAAATCGAAAGAAATATTCTAGTTAAATCTGGGTAGAAAATCAGGGTTGGATTAATCACTGATTAATGAAAAAAATATCAAATGACATGCTTTGTATTTTAAATCTTTTTTTTAATTGTCTATCTTTTGAAATATGATCATTGTCACACAGGTCATTTTTTTATACTTAGCTATTTTAATAAAAATTCCTGCTTTGGTGGGGGATACCTAGGTGAGAGGGGTAGGGCAGGGAGGAGCACATAATTGAAAGGGAAAGAATGTTGCTTTCTCTTTTAGTTTATCACACCTTTGGGAAGTATGGTTCTTTGTTTCAGAAGGGCATACTCAAGAATCACCATTGTGGCAACCCTTTCAAGGCTATTTGGTGATAATATCTCCTAATTGTAGTCGAAGGACCTAAGAAGTAATAAACACTCTCTTGCAAAATGACCCTGGAATATGAAACCTATAAAGTGATAGTAATAGTCAGAGCTGTGGTCTAGCTATATTCCCACAGTACCTTTTAACCTAATCTCCTGGTTTGGTTCTCTATATATTGACAGTAAGCCTAGGGAAAGATCCAAAGAGAGATGACTGAAAATGAAACCTGATGCATGGGTTTTTGAAAGACATAGACATACATATGAAACAAATACACACACAGAGGAAGTGAGGCATGAAGGAAGAGTTAACCAAGCTAAATTAGACATCCAGGAAATTTAGAATATGAGATACAGATGAAGCTAAACAAAGAGAAGGTGTTTAAAGGACCCAGAAATGAATTTTAGTTTAGCATAAACTAATCCATGAAATAAGAACTAAAATCATGAATAAAATCATCAACAACTTAAAACTAGAACTAAGCTCCTAGAAATTTCTTCTATCAAAAGAATGAATAACGGAATGGGGGAAAAGCCACTTACGGAAGTACTATGTACCATATACTCTGCTAAGTGCTTGGGACATAAATACGAAGATGGTGCCTGCCTTCAAGCAGTTTACACTCTAATAGAAGACGACACTCGTAAGAAAGTGGTGGTCAAGAGAGGCGTGCTTTGAACTTGGAAGTCACAGGATGGTGAATGGAACCTGGGGATAATTGATGGACATATGTTTTCCAGGAATGGGAATATTGATTGGATTATTGTTCCCAAAGCTAGAAATGGGAGGAGTGGTGAAGGTGCCTAAATCTGCATGCCATGATGGTAGCCAGAGAACAGGAGTTAGCATGGCTAATAAGTGTTGTATGAGTTATGGAGAGCATCACCAATCAAAAGCACTGAATCCTAGGGTGGCTGAGGGCAAGCCTAAGTCACAGTCCAGGAGAAAAGCATAAAGATAGTGGAAGGGCTTGCTCACTGTTTCCAGGCTCAAAAACCATAATCTCATGTTTTTAAAATACTCTTGGTCTGCAAAAAGTCACTCTGTCCTAACCAGGCATCAACAGATCTCATAATGTTCTGATAAATATTATTTAGGCTATCTAAAATGGATTTTTAAAAATCCACTTATCTTCTTTACAAAGCAAAAAGCTGTCTGGCTGGTGTCTGTACCTCCCATAGTTCATAAAGTACAGTACTGGTCTTGGTTCAGTCCTTTTAGAGAATGAATAATGGATTAAAAGTATGCTTTGCATCTCACATTAGTTACTTTTGTAATGTAAAATAGAGGCATGATAATGCACTATTCAGCATGCTCTAATATGATTTATACGTATGCTACCTAGCTTGAGTAATTCATTAGGCACTTCACAATGCATTTCTTAAGTGCGTATACTTCTGTTTGGCTGCAGTTAGCAATTCATTGTATTATCAGTGTGGTCTTAATGGGAAGAGACCCTATTTGGTCTGGGAAAACCTGCTTTCCACATGTGCCCTTGAGTCACTCTCTGACCTTGGGCAAAACATCTCTCTTTGTATTTTGTGTTGAGGCATTTGTTAGACAAGGCAGATGATACTTTTCACCTCTCCAACACAGAGGAAGCTGCTAAGAGCTAATCTGAGGATTATAAATCATGTTTAAGTCCTGCATGGAAGATGTTTGGAGGATATAGTCTTTTAGATTTCAGCATCTTCTAGATCAGGGGCTCTTAACCTGAGGTCTATGAACTCCAAGAGGGTACATGGGTAGATTTTAGGGGTTCTGTGAATTTGGTTGGGAAAAGGTTACAATAACAACAGTATAAAAATAACTTTGAAAGCTGTAAGAACTTTTATCAGTACAATGATTGTTCATAATTTCAGAGGACTGATGAGAAAAACATTACAGAGGTATGATAGATTTAAGGTGCAAAATGAGACATATGCACACATGTACATGTACACATATGTATAAACATATAGGTGTGTTTTTGTACATACAACAATTTAGAGAATTTGTTTTGCTTACCTATGGATGTTGTTAGAAATAAGAGTCCTCCCCAAAATTCCACTTGGCCTTAGTGAATTTAGGAAACAAAAACTATTTCATGTCATTTCTGATGGGTGACTTGGTCTTTAGCCCCTTGTAAAAAAACGTTCCCTTCCTAGTCCCAAGCACATGTTAAGATAGTCACAAAAGCCCTTTTATAATTCATCCAGATTTGAATTTCTCACCTTGAATCCCATTGGTCAGCATTCCAGGATTCATTAAACCCCACCCCTTGATCTTCTCATTTCTACATTTCAATCCACTCTCCATTCTCATATACTTTATTCTTTATACTTTTAAGTCTATTTGTCTGCATCAGATAACATGAGAGAGAAATTTTCAATTGCTAAGAGAATTGACAAAAACTGTGAGTTTGAAGATTTGAACCTAGGATATCAATGATAAAAGTCCCATTATCTAAGACCCCTTATGGGTTAATGAATCTCATCCTCATCCTTTGTGAATGAGACCGGACCTGGCAGTTCTTTTGATACGAAGGAAAAAGACCTTCTTAGAACAAAGAAAAGTAGTAGATATGCTGATTTTCAAGTGGCCAACATCCCACTATTACCCCCTACAAGCATTTCTTTGATATTAACCACCAGGATGAATTATAATTTCTGTGGAAACAAAATTCAATCACACCTTACAATATTTGTCACAAGAAATTTGTTTTTCTTTTTTTTTTAATAGAGTGAGGGATTGGAGGGAGAGAAAATATATTTGTGAATTTTTTTTTAACTAGAGAGGTGAGAGGCTGCTACAGATGTGAAATGTGTGTACTTTCAGATGTTGTCACTGTATTATTAGTGTTATTTAACTTTTTTACTTTGCTAAAAGAGACCTCTCAAGAAATGGGAGTAATCTAGAAATTCGTGTAATGTAAAAATGAAGCACATTAATAAAACTTTTAAAAATAAAAAAATTACATCTTTATTTTTATTGAACCCTAATTGAAATCTAGCATTTCCTTCAATTATTAAAAACATTATTCTGAGAAAGGGATTATAGGTTTTCCCAGACTTCCAAAAAGGTTCATGACACAAAGACTTAAAGCTTTTGGAAAGAACACTTATTATCAGTAGTCATTTATCCAATACACAATTCATATTTCTGTTTGGTGAATGAAGTCTCGGGTCATTTCATGCTATCTGGTAAAACATTCTTATTATATTATCATATTGATCCTTTGTTATAGCCCAGATGCCAGCCCTTAAAATCCATTCCCTTCTGAGTATAATTCTTCTGTCCTAGTTTTTGAATCAATGGGCAAAAATTTAGTTGAAGCTTATGTTTCTGAAGTAGGTGGGTGGATCTGAGAAAAATCTACTTATATCAATGTTTATTGTGAAATAAAAAGGTTACCACCCTCTTATGGTTATTGGCAGTGATGGGATATAGGCTCTGGGAATCCCCTTGAACTCTCCTTGAATCTTCCCACTTGATCTGTCCATAAGCCTTCCATTATCACTATTCCCAAATCTCTGTTACCCTTAACCTAGCCTAGCCCATCCATTGTCATCTTCTAGTCCTTAATCCCATTTTCTTGGTTCCCAGTGTCTGACCTCTAGTCACCCTAGCTACTGGCCACTCCCATCAAGACCCTCCCTGGATCCCTCTTCCAGTTGCCCCAGACTACTTGGCTATCCCTAGATCCCTCCCACAGTCTTTCTGTATATAAGATTGATCTTGCCTCCATGAAGGTGCTCAGATTCAATCTAACTCAGATTCTATCTGGCCCACTTGTCAATACAAGCATCATAAATGTTCAGATACCCAATATGGCAGATCTTTAATAAACTTTGTTTTATTAAAGAATAAAAAGAAGGCTTGGGTTGAATTCACTTGGGCAGGACCCAGTGTGTCACCATGTTGTTGTCCCAAGCACCCCTAAACCTCAGCAGCAGCATTTTACAACAATGCATGTTGCTGTCTTCCACAAAGTCCTACTCTGATGCCTCATGATGGTGATCCTGGAGTCAAAAGGTTCTGCCTAATCTTTTAACTTCTACCATGCCAGAAAGGCAGAATTCTACCTTAAAGGTTCTCCAAGAAGGTGTGTCATACATCAAAATTATTCCAGATACAATTGATGAGGTGCAGGCTCTGGGAGCCCCCTTAGCTCTCCTTGAGTCCTTGAGGTACAGGCTCTGGGAACCCCCTCTTGAATTCTGATTAAATTGTCCCATTTGATGAGGCATTTGCATGAGGCCATAAGCCTTACATTGTGCTGGGCCCAGACCTTTGTTACTAGCCTAGCTCTCCAGTGTCCATCTACTTCCCACCCTTGAGCCTATCAAAATATCAGTCTACCCTTGAATTGGCCTAGCCCACCATTGTCTGTACTCTCTAGATAGCCTCTAGCAACTTCCCACCCTTAATCACTCATTTACCTCATCTGACTTCTCCTGAAGACCCTCCCCAAACTCTTCCTCTAGACCACCCCTTGATTCTTCCCACAACTTTCTGTATATAAGATCCCATCTCTCCTCCATGTGTGTGAGAGAGCCATAGAATGACCTAGCACAGACTTACTGTGTGTCTAATACAAGCGAACTTTTAATAAACTTTACTTTTCTTTGGTTGAGAAGACTTGAGTCAAATTCATTTGGCAGGACCCAGCATGTTGGTATTTTGGGGTTTCCAGAGCAACCTTAACCCTCTTTACGGGTAACCTCTTCAAATGAAATACATAACAATAGAAATTACCTGCTTCAACAACCCTGTAACTATAAATGTCAGATGAAACATAAAACAAGGAAACATACTCATCAACAATGTTTACCACTGTGTTGGAGGAGATCCAGTGTGGATCTTTAAGAATCTAAGATGGATCACTTATGGATGGTGAGGTCCAACAAATGTTCCTACTTGTGGATGACATTGTGCAGTTTGCATCAGGCCCTGAACATTTCAGAGTCTCCTTAGAAGGGATCCATAACGACTAAAGATCTTAGCTATACCCAAATCTGTTACCTCTGAATTGCCTCTGGCTACTTCCCATCCTTGATCCTATCAAAACCCCATTTTCTTGGTTTCCCAGTGTCTGACCTCTAGTCATCCCAGTCCCATCAAGATCCTCCTTAGACTCCTCCTCCAGATCCTCCCTGGACCTCTCCTCCAGTCGCCCTGGAACACTTGACCACCCCTGGAACACTTGACCACCCCTAGATCCCTCCCACAATCTTTCTGTATATAAGATCCATCTTGTTTCCATGAAAGAGTTCAGATTCAATCTGGCCTGCTTGTCAACACAAGCAATTACAGATGTTCATATTTCTTTAGAGTCTATCCAATATCGTTAATTTTATTTTTCTTTGGCTGAAAGGAGGTGTTAGTCAAATTCATTTGGGTAGGACCCACGTGTCACTATTTGGGAATCCCAGCACCCTTAAACCTTCAAAGGTCCAGATATTCATCAAGATGACTAGAGATGACCCAGGATGCAATGGGAGATCCTGGCCCTTTTAGGCCAGTCTTTTCAGGTTCTCACTTTGAGTGAGGTACTGCCCATTCAGTGAATAGGCCTCTTTAAGAAGTGAGTCATCCCTTTAATCCAAAGAAAAAAAAAGTCAAACTGGGAGGGGAAGACCCTCAGGGTTTCTGGCCAAAAGAGAAAGTTATTATTTACTAATTACTTTCACTATGCCCTAGGAGGGCACGGGACCTATTGTTGTCCAATCTATGAATTGGGTTTAAGGCTTGGTCTTGGAGAAAGGAAATCTAGCCAGTAAACCCAAAGTTAATGAGGCAGCTTTCAGTCAACCAAATGTACTTTCCTTTGAGCAGAGCACCCTCAGGTAAGGGTAAGGAGGGGAGAGGAGATTCATATAAAAAAAAAACAAAACAAGTGGATGATGACTATCTATTGTCCTGATTATGACATGCAACCTAAAGAGTTTGTCATCACTATGTAAGTTTGGAATGGATAGCACAAACTAACAATGAGTAAGGCCCACAATTCAAGAGTAGGAAGAGAGCAGACTATTAGCTTTAGGAAACTGCAAAGTTCCAAAGTTTCATGATTTCAAGTTTTTCCTGGAAACAAAGGCCCTAATTTTTAGTATAAATTTTTTCCCATTTTTTAAATGACTGGAACATGAAATACTAGAGTCTCTGAATAATCAAAAACTAATACCACACAGAGAGCAATAGAGAACAATATGATGTATGTGAACAGGCTGCATCAAAAAACCAATGAGGAATGAATGAAAGAAAAGCATTTACTTTGTGCCTGGCATTGTTCTAAGCTCTAGAGATATGACTATAAAAGATAGTCTTTGCCCCCAAGGTATTTGCATTCTAATGGGGAATGAAACAATGTAAATGTAAAAAAAATATGTAAAGAATGAATCATAGGATCATAGATTTAGATCTGGCTTTTGGTCTTCCTTCCTTCCTTCTTTTTTCCCTTCCTTCCCTCCTTCCTTCTGAAGAGGTTACCCATAAAGAGGGTTAGTGTTGCTCTGGAGAACCCAAAATACCAACATGCTGGGTCCTGCCAAATTAATTCGACTCAGGTCTTCTTGAGGACTTCAGGGGACAGGAAAAGAGGAGAGCATAAGGAAGGAGTGTTCAAACAACAGATCCTCAAGAAGGCAGGGGACTAGGTATGTCTGGAAACCATCCCAAAGTTTCCTCTTCCATGCCCCTGACCTGACTGGTCAAGGGGAAGGTAGAACCAATTGGTTAGAGCAGAGAACTTAGCCATATTAAAGTGGGTAACCTTACCGTCAGCCTTGATGCTTGTCCAGAGTTCAGCAAGGGAAATGGAGAAGGTGGGAGCACTGCCAAGCCCCAGGCTTCCCCGTCATCCTGAGTCTTGAGAAGACTGGAGGACAGGGTACTGGGAGGTGGCTCTACCACTTTTACCTTGGTGACCATTCTTCCTCCAATGGCCCTCCTGGTCAGATGGGTACAGTTCTAGAGGCGTTGGTTCCTGGGGCTCCCTCTGGGGGGGGGTGCCTTGGAGGGGCACTCCTTGGACCAGTGACCCTCCTTGTGGCATCGAAAGCAGGTTTTCCCCCTGCCCAAGTGACTGGGCTTTCTCCAAGAGGGTCCCCTGGAGGGGCTTTTCCTGGCCATGGCAGCAGCCAAGAATTGAGCATGTTCTCTGTCTCAGGTTCGTTCCCTGCGTTCTTTCTCCTCTGCTGCAACCAGGTCTGTTATTGAAGACTCCAAAGGCCATCTCCAGTAATTGGGCCTGAGGTGTTTGGGGTCCAATGCCAATTTTTCAGTTTCCTCCTCAGATTGACCAATAAAATACATGTTGAGGATTGCTGCACCTTCTATAGAGTCAGGATCTAAATTTGTATACTTTTTAATAGCTTCTACAAGTCTATCTAGGAAAAGGGCAGGGTTTTCTTGATTTGTCTGAGAAATTTCTCTAATTTTCTGATAATTTACTTGCTTTTGAAATGCTGTTCTCAGGCCTTCTAACAGTCAAAGTATCATATGGTCTGTTTTCTCTGTCATCCCTGATCTGATAATCCCATCTTGGATCACTAATGGGAACAGCAGCTGTTCCTGGGGGGTATTTTCTGGGGTCATTGCTAGCCAAATGATCCCCACATTTTGGGGCTTGTTACCAGATTCTCCTCTTCTCAGTGGAATAACAAGTAGAGAAGAGGATATGCTAATCACCCCAAGAAAGCTCAGATTGCAGGGATAAGTCCTGAAGGCGTTCAATAAACTTTGTTGAGTTTTTGGAGAACTTACCCAACTTTTCTTTAATTTGATTGAGATCTGAAATGGAGAATGAGACATGCACTCTAGTTGTCCCACCAGACGAAAGAGCTGCTTCCCTGAAGGGAAAAAGCCCTGAAGGTGCAGTGGGGACAGAGGCTTGGGAAGAGATTGGAAATCTCACTTCCTGTGAGAAAGTGACTGGGGGGTGCTGGCTGAACTGGATCAGACTGCAAGACTGGGGGATCTGGCTGGTAAAGGGGAAGGTCAGCCAGCACCTGAGAAGGGGAAGGGGTCAGAAGAGGACATACCTCTATGACTGCCTCAGGGGTAGGGCCTGAGTTCTGAGTGGGTGTTGCCTCAGGGGGAGGGGCCACAGAGGGAGGCTCCTCAGCAAGACCAGTGGCTGGGACCTGAGCAGGGGTCCCTGAGGGGGGAGGGGCCATGCTGGGAGATGCAGAGTAGGAGATATGGATGGTGTAGGAGGCAGGAAATGAGGGGTGTTGGGCTAGAGGAAAAGGGAAGGGGAACTAAGGGGAAAAGGGTTGGGGTGCAGTAGAAGGGGCTGGGGGAGATGCCTCAATGACCTGAGCAGGGGAGGGGCTGGGGCCGAAGCCATAGGAAAGGGGTCATTTAATTGGTCCCCGTTGCCCCTCTGTGGAGGGGCTCTAACTTCAAGCATCTCACAGTCTTTCCTGAGAACCTTGTTCTGAGAAAGTTCAACAAAAGCCACCATCTTCCTTCTCTGTGACAGTATGATTCTAATTGCAAGACAGTATTATCTTTTAAAGTCCCCAAAAGAGGCCACAATTCATCATCTTCTAGGCTATACCTAGGCCAAACAGTGTTGCAAAAAAAATGCCAACTTTTCCTTTTTAAGGTCTTCAGAGAAACTAAATTTTTTCCAATGTTGTAAAAGACAACCCAAAGGTAAACTTTTGGGAGCTACAGGTATAGGGCCTGGAAGTCCCTTCGTCCATAAAGGAAGGTTTGAGAGTAAGACTGAGAAAAACAAACAACCCCCCCCCCCCCACACACACACACAAAAAAGTCCCTGAAGTTTTCCCAGTTCCCTAGCGCCAAGAAAATTGAAAGAATCTGGCTTACACTTTCAGATGAGGCGTCTGTCCTTATCTTCCATTCTTCAGAAACTGCGCACATGTCCATATTCTTCAAAATAACCAAACAGGACCGAGAACCTGAAGTCAGGCTGAGCACGACAACAGCCTCCTAGCTGTCTGACCTAATAGGACCTGAGAGATCAGGCCCCCCAAAAAACACAAAACAAACAAAAAAAACCCCCTGCACTTCCAAGGTACTAGGGAAAGAGAGAGGCTAAGGCACCTTCCAGTCCCAGCAGAAGAGCTTGAGATTAGCAGTGTTTTCCCGGTCAGGGAACCATAAAAATAAAGAGGTTACCCATAAAGAGAGTTAGAGTTGTTTTGGAGACCCCAAAATACTAACATGCCGGGTCCTATTCAAATGAATTCGACTCAAGTCTTCTCTCAGCCAAAGAAAAGTAAAGTTTATTAAAAGTTTGCTTCTATTGGACACAGAGTAAGTCTGTGCTAGGTCATTCTATGGTGCTGCCACTATTCTATGGTGCTCTCACACACATGGAGACAAGAGGGGGTCTTATATACAGAAAGCTGTGGGAGGAATCTAGGGGTGGTCTAGAGGAGGAGTTTGGGGAAGGGTCTTCAGGAGGAGTTAAAGAGGTCAATGAGTGATTAAAGGTGGGAAGTTGCTGGAGGCTAAGCCAGTTCAAGGGTGTATTGATATTTCCATAGGCTTAAGGGTGGGAAGTCTAGTAACAGAGATTTGGGCTCAGTCACAAAGTAAAGCTTATGGCCTCATGGAAATGCCTCATCAAATGGGATGATTTAATCAGAGTTCAAGGGGGGTTCCCAGACTCTGTACCTCAAGGACTCAAGGAGAGCTTGAGGGGGCTCCCAGAGCCCATACCTCATCACCTTCCTTCCATCCTTCTTTCCTTCCTTGCTTCCTTCTTTCCTCTTTCCCATCTTCTCTTCCTTCCTTATTTCCTTCTCTCTCTTTTTCTTTCTATCTCCATTTAAATATTTGAGCATTTTATCCTATTGGCTTCACTGTGTCAATAATCAATCAATCTCTGCCTCTAGTTTTATCTTGTACAAGCCACTGGAAGGGATAGAGAATCAGTCTGAGACTTCTTTTTTAATTGTAGAAACAGCATGGTGTAGTGGAAAGAATGCTAATATTGAAGCCAGAAGACCTTAAATCCCAGTAGCTATAAATCATAGGGGTAAGTCATAGACTTTGTAAGCCTCATAGCTCCCATCTGTAAAATGGAGATCACACTTATACTACTTACCTCACAGAGTTTTTCTAAGGAAAGGGTTTTGAAGACTAAAACAAGACACACATGAGCTTATTATTGTTAACATGTTATCAGGCAATAATTAACATATTATTATTTTTTTAGGACACAGGCCTTGTCATTGAAGAGTTTACAATGAGGCAGAGAGGTAAGAATAGAGAACATTACAAGATCATATATCATAAAGTATATTAGTAAATGGTGTGGTATAGACTATATAATAAATGCAATGGGAGTTTACAGACAGAAGGAATCAGCAAGGGTTGAAATAGTCAGGAAAGTTGTCATGAAAATTGTCAAAATTGGGTGCAGCTAGGTGGTGAAGTGGATGCAGTACAGGCCCTGGAGTCAGGAGGACCTGAGTTCAAATATGACCTCTGACACTTACTAGCTGTGTGACTCTGGACAAACCACTTACCTCCAGAAAAAAAAAGTAGAACTTGAATTGAGTTTTGAAAGATGGATTGGATTTAGGGACATAGGTAAGTAAGAAGGATATTCTGAGTAGGAAGAACAACATAAGTGAAAGCAAGGAAGAAAGAAAGTACATGAAGTATTTGTGGGGATTGAAAGGGGGAGGATAAAAAAATAAGGAAATGGACTGACTCCAATGGATTGAGCATGTGTAGGAATAAAGGGAAATAAAATTGGATAGGAAGTATAGGACAATATGCTTGTAGACCATACCAGACTGCATGATTTGAACTTGATATAGTTAAGCAATAGGGAACCATTGAAGGTTTTTGAGGCATGATGGAAATGGTTCCATAAGGATATTAATCCTTAAATATGCCCATAGTTTTATTCCTCAGTAATGGATCACTCTAGTGGAATTTTGATGATACCTGGCATAAGAGGCAAGGATAAAGATAATACAATACAAAGAGATGGGGAAAAAGGGGGAAAAAAAGTCAAAAGAGAAAGATGATATAGTTAGTGGTCAGAAGCCACTCCTTCAGGTTGCAGGAAATGAAAAGATCATAGGTCAGGTCAGACGAATGGACTACAAGGCAAGAATAGGGAAAAGACAGAAGTTTACTGCATGCTATAAAAAACCACTTCTGTCACTCAATGAACTGGTATAAATGGCATGGGGGGGGAGGGGAGGCTCCAGTATTAGTGTGGAGACTAGTGTTTGAAATACTCCAGTTGTCTCCAAAATGCACCTACTTATGATATTTGATTCATTTTCTGTTCTCTAATGAGGCCGATTGCTCATCCTTTAAAAGTGGAAATCCACTGGAAGGACTGAAGTGCTCTCTCATATAATGAGACATGTACCTGGGATAAGGACTTTGACATAACTTGATTCATTTTGATAGCTTGCATTTTGACCTACTCTATTCAAATTCTGCTAGAAAGATAATTTTCACATCAAACTGCTTTTATAAATTGCAAGATGAACAAAATAGGCCCATTTCACATCCAAACTTATTTTTTTCCTTGACATATAAGCCATTACTTTAAAATCAAAGAAAACCCATTGGTCAAATGGATGTAATAATGGAAAACCAACATAATAGGAAAATATTGACAACCCTAGCCATGTACCTCACCAGTTATATTTCATAGCTGATATTTTTATTTTTGCCTCTGAATAGCAATCTTGTTTGTCAAGATTCCACTTTCTTTGTTAAAATGTAAAATGCATATTGGGCAAATGCTCTCAGCAATTTGCATAAAAAGTGATGACAAAGAGCAATTAGTACCTCATTATTATGCAGTGAATGCTACTTTGCTCAAAAGTGACTGTGGAGTAGTTCCCCCTCCCCTCCCCCACCCCTCGTGTAAATCTGGTGCAGCATTGTTCTAAAAATAGTACTTCAGAAACCTCTCAGTTTGTAAATCAGTCTTTGACTTTGCACTAACATTACTGGAGAGAAAATGTACAGTGAGACATTAACACTAGATAAAGTATAAACTCCAAATCCTTATAATGAAAAGCAAGCACTAGAATTTTGTGAGTTAAGACTGTTAGAAGAATTTAGTGTTTCATCCAATTAGATGCCTCTCTTGTTTTTTTCCTCAAGATCAGCCTTCAAAACACACACACACACACACACACACACACACACACACACAGGGTCATGTCACACATAGCAACGCTGCAGAGAACAAACAGTCCCAAGATATCTCTTGTTAAGAAAGCATGATTTTTGAGATTCCATTACCATGAAATTCCTTTCAGGAAGAAATGAGCTGCATCAAGAAGCTTGGGTGAGGAAGTCTTTGTAAATTCATGCGCTATCACCTGTGTTGCTCTACCTGTCCTTAATTTGCTAGGAAATGCTAGGAACTCATTTCCTTTTCTTGGACCAATGTATATATTCAGAGCATGAATGGCCTAAAAATGCATTCTAGGAACAGGGATTGGGTTAGGTTCAAATGTGATGATGAAGATGTTGTCTGTGAAAACGACAGAGGAAGAAAATGGGAAATAGAAAACCTTGTGGGAAATGATCCCATTTATGAGTCTGTGGATGGGTTTTCTCTGGAAATCACAAAGGCAAGGCAAGTGTGAGTATGTACGGATGCCCTCCATACTTGTTGAAAGACAGGACCATTCTGGTTCACAAAGTCTTTGAGGTTCCATCTTTTACTAAAGGTTTTCCTCAACCTCTCTCAATTCCAGCGCCTCCTCTCTGTTATTCCCTATTTATCCTGTCCATAGTTTGCTTTGTATATATTTGTTTGTACGTTGTCTCCCCCGTTAGACTGTAAGCTCCTTGAGGGCAGGGGCAGTCTTTTGCTTCTTTTCGTAGCCCCGGCATTTAACGTGGTGCCCAGCACGTAGCAAATACTGAATAAATGGTTATTGGTTCATTGATCAATGGCTCTAGGGAAACTGGTTCATTGCTCAGGCTAAAGTCACTATAGGGTTAGTATTCTCCCAGAGCTCTGTGGTGCTGTCTCCAAAGGTTTCCAGAAGGGTACAGTTTAGGTGCCTCCTTTTATAAGGGAATAGCAAATACAACTTGGTATCCTTAGACACTATCTCATTACTTGGTCCCTTGTTACCATTTTCCTAGGAATTGTCTTTGACACATTCAGGTCACCAATTTAAGGACTATAAGGTCACATAGCAATACTATGTCTTTGATGTATTTCCTAACCTGGAGGTAATGTGTGATCATTTTATGCACCACTGCAGTTTCATTATTCATATCATTTTCTATTAATTTTTAATGTATCTGAGTTCCCACTTATTTAACATATGATGCACATTGGCCAGATGTCTTCATTGAGCTATGAAAAATGAGTCCCAAGTACTTTCCATACTATTCAGCATCTAGCATTCAGCAACTAAGCAGTTGATGAGCCTTTATGAAAGATTAGTTATTTTTCACAGAGCATTTATCAATGATGCTAAATCCATGTGCCATTTTGCTACCCAGTCACCCAATTAGTTGGGCTATATCTTATAGAATTCCTCAGGGCACTGCAAAGCATATACATATAATAAATATTTGTTGAATGAAATTGTGTATAAGCCTATTCAGTCATATGCTTATGAGTCATATAACCTTTTCTGTGTCTAATTGTATTATGGCAATCCCAGGTAGAAAGTATTACCCATCCAGAAGTAGAGATTTCTTTTTCATATCTTTCCAATTACTTTACACTTTTCTTAATTTCCATTTGTGCAGTTAATTTTTCATTTCAGTAGAGAATTGTACTGTATTGTCAGAACAATTCAAGTTAGTCTAGTTCAATTCAATTAATATGTATCTCTATTATAAGTTTATATAAATGTCATCATGAATAAATTATATAGAAATAAATGTGACATTAATTGAATTGGATTGAACTAAGTTATTTTTAATTGGATTGCTGAATTATGACAGGAGAATCTTTAGATTTTGAACTTTCACTTCCAGAAATGAACCAGTGATTTTAATAGAAATCCTAATTCAGTGAGACTTGCCTTTTTTTTTCTGGGAGATTCACCTGAAAACCGAATCATGGTCAGAGGAACAAAAAGGAAAAGTCAAATTTATGTGATTTTTTCCTAACCTGGATCTCATATATGAAACTCCTTAAGTCCTTGAGTATTCTCTCAATAGCGTATTAGGCTGGTAGAGACCATGCTGTTTGCCTAGATTTTCACTGTGCTCTCTCAGCAAGATCTCTACTAAGTCACTACTGAGGAACATGCATTCCTACAGGGCTGGGATTAACCATTCATGGATCTGAAGTTATACAAGATTCTGATAGATGAGACTATGGTGATAACTCTGTTCAGCAATCTAGTGGGTAATGATCTCAAGCAAGGCATAAAACATGAAGCAAACTCACGTGCCATGTTCACAGAGGATGTCTTGTCCTGCATAAAGTCCAAACAAAAGGATTCCCTATCAATAGTGAAGGTTACTAATTGAAGATGATGCTGTACTAATTGCATTATAATACAAACAGCTATAAAGTCTACTATAGAGTATAATGCAAAGGATATTGAATTAACCATTTACACTGGAAAAATAAAGGGAAAGAAAAAAAAATTTTGCCCGGGCATACAGCTTTTTGGGCACTTCATTGAATTAGTCAAGATAGATATGTATGTGTTATGATACAGTGTGTATATGTGTATCAAATGTAATATTATATATGAGTATATCTACTACTTTTATATAATTACATATGCATACATAAGTCTTTCAAATACTTTTTTTTTTGCCCTGACCTGTGATTTCATTGCCATTTGTTGTCATTATCATTTAGTCATTTCCTATTATTTGTGACCCCATTTATGGTTTTTTGGGCAAAGATACTATAGTGGTTTGCCACTTCCCTCTCTAGCTCATTTTACAGATGAGGAAACTGAGGCAAACTAAGTTAAATGACTTTTCCAGGGTCACACAGCTAGTGATTGAGGACAGATTTGAACTCAGAAATATGTCTTCCTGACTTCAGGTCCAATATTCTATCCACTATGTCTAAGCTACCACCACCTAGCATCCCTTTCATTATAGAGAACTCTTTTTAGGATCCCCATCTCCATCCCCATATAGCTCAGTGACTTGTTTGAAAGGTTAGAGAATTTTGAAAGGCACTGACCATTCCATGGTCAAACAGTGAGCATTTGCCAGAGGCAGAATTTTAACTTGAGTCTTTCTGAATCTAAAGTTGGTCTTCTATCCACAATGACACACTTTTTTTTCATTTGCACATCTGTGTTTGTGTTGGACAGGCAGCTGCTATCGTATAGTGCTATGTCTGGGCTGCCCTTGAGAAATTGCACAGTGCTTTTAATCAATTATAGTTAATCAACGTTTATTAAGTGCCAACTATGTTCCAGTTCTCAAACTGCTCACTGCTATGAAAACCTATCTTTTTAACACTGGTAATCTCCTAGATGGCTACAAATCATGGAACACCACAATCTCAGAAGAACCAAAATTTGAGCCACCCAAAAGGCAATGGATACATACGTTGTAGATATAAGAAGGCTATAAATGTTACCAATGGTGACTTGCTCTTAGGAAGTAGCATAAAAGACAATACCAATGATATAAATGACTAGAAAAAGAGGGAGACAGGGCATGTAGGATGAATGATAACAGGACAGCCCAAATTTGATATTGGTACCTCTGAAATATTAAAAGGCTTCCAGTATCCAAAATGAATCTTCTATTGATGATGTGCAAAAATACATGGACACAGATCATAATAGAACATAGGCTCCCTAAGGGCATAGGCTTTTTCCTATCTGTCTTTTTATCTTTGGTGCCTACTATGGTTCCTGTCACATGGAACATGTTCACTAAATGCTTGTTGAATGAATGAATGAAAGAAAAAGGCACGTGTGGGTCTGCAGAGATGGAAGGATTTTCTATATAGGTGAGATCATAGATTGACTCATCTGAGCATTGTATTTATTGAATGCCAGCTAAGCTTCCTGCACTAGCTGAACAGATATGGGAATTTCAAAGGCAGTTTGCAACAAGATTCTTGCCCTCTAGAAGCTTATGATCTTCTTGGGAAGTTTTGATTCATGCTCATTAAGCAGTCAGAGCAAGACAATCAATATAGTCAAGTGTATAGTATAGGCAATAAATACATTCATTGGCAGTTCAAAAGTGGAAGAGATGACTAGGGAATGGCATTGTTCGGGGAATAATTCATTGAAAAGACGGAAATTAAAATTAGCCTTGGATAGGTAGAAATTGATATTTTAGGTAGGAGAGAGAATAAGTCTGAGAAGGCAAGAATAAGCATGTCTTGTTAGAAGAGCAAAGAAGATTATCACAACTAAGGTGGAAGGTGAGTGGTAATTAATGAGAAGTAAGGGCAGCTAGCTAGGGGCAGCATGGCTTAGTGGATAGAGAGCTTGCTTCCCTGTTAGCAAGACCTAGGTTAAAAAAAAGGCAGACTATTGTCAGAGTACTGAAGAATGCTAGGATGCAGAGTCCAGATTTGGTTATACTTCTTTTTGATATTACCCACATCCCTTTCCTATCCACCTTGGGTTTTTAAAAAAATTTTGTTCTGAATTTAATAACAGACATCAAAAAGTGAGCATTTTCTATATACAAAGTAGAACAGAAAAAGTAGATTCTATATGAAACAGCAAATCTCTATGCCATATAGCTTGCTTTTCTTTTAAAAGTTATATATATTTTCTGGTCCCTTATCCTACATCAGTGATTTCAAAATTGCTTGAATCCCTCCTGTTAGGGAGGGAAGTCATTTGATAAATTAATTCTCACTTAGGTATTAGTGACTTGATGTGTTTGACCTCCCAGGATTATTCCTTTTTCAAAAGGGGATAGCTGGAGAAGGTCATGAATTTTTAATGATAGTTTCAGACACTTTGGAACCTGAATGGTGAATAAATTTGGGCACAGGGAAGTCTTTCCGGTCATACTTTACTAAGGTCTATAATGCCTACACATAAGTAATTTTCAGGGTAGTAGTAGCCATTGAAGATTGTTGATCAGAGTATTAGCATGATGATAGTTGTGTTTTTAAAAGTGGAGTCAGATGGTGGTGGGTGGAGACTTTATAGATTGAAATGATAGACTGTTGGACCTGGGATCAAGAAGACTTGAGTTCAAATCTGACCTCAAATACTTAGTAACTGTGTGATTCTGGGCAAGTCACTTAATCTCTGTTTGTCTCAGTTTCCTCATCTGTAAAATGGGTATAATAATAATACTTTCCTCCTAGGATTGTGAGGATAAAATGAGATAACATTTGTAAAGTACTTTGCAAATCTTAAGGTGCTATACAAATGTTAGCTGGTACTATATTATTACTGGAGGCAAAATATGCATGTACATATGTATATACATATATATAATTTGTGTCTATATGTGCATATGTATATATAAACAAATGTATGTATATGTACCTATATAGTGATAGGGTTAATAGGAGATCATATAGTGTAGTAGAAGGAACAAGAATCAAGATATACATATATACACACAAATTTTATCTAAAAAACCAATGCACATAAATGTATAAGTACATATCTATCATGGTAATAAGGGTAATAGGATAATGTATGTTATCGTAGAAGAAACACTGGACTGGAAATTAAGATACTTTAGTTATAATTCTGGCTGTGCTCCAGTTTGACTGGGGCAAATCACTCAACCACATCTGTAAAGAAAAAGAAGGAGCTCATTTTGGGGTGAAGATGAAGAGTTTGGTTTCCAACAGGTTGAATTGGATTTGCCAGCAGGGCATCTGAATAGAAATGCCCTGTAGGCAGTTGGAAGTAAACTAGTAGGGTAGGTGTGAAGATAAGAGTAGAGATGTGATAATTGAAGCCAGAAGGGTGTTTGAGATCTCTAGGACTGTGTCAATTTCCTTGAGGGATCAGGAAAGGAAGGGAGAGCTAGGTGGGAGAGATTCCAGCTTCAACTCAGCAACTATAATCCTGAGCCACTTTTAAAAAAGCTTCCTTCCAATATGGTGTGCTCAGCAGCCTGGCTCCATATTTTATTTCTGTCATCCCACTTCGATCAATACCTCCCAGTCCTGATGATTAACTGTGCTTGAATTACTCTTAACTGGTCCATTAACTTTTCTATGGAAAGGATTCTCCTTTTTCAATATCAAGGCATGATTTTCTGTCAAATGTGCCTTTGGGTTAGGGATTTCCCTTTCATTCTCTTTTGTGAGAGGCAATTATGGCATAGTGGATGGAAAGTAGACTTTCCTGGTCTTCCTGGTTCCAAGACTGCTTCTGACACTTAGTGGACATTTGTCCTTTAACCTCTTGGTGTTGTAGACCAGTGGTGGCAAACTCAAAGAGAAATAGACCTCTCTGGGCTAAGTATTGACTTAGAAAACCACAAATAAACATTACATTGTGTTACATTATAAGGTATTTTGTTAAACACCTCCCTATTACCTTTTAATCTAGTTCCAGTCTCATTCAGGAATTTTATGAGTTTAACACCTCTGTTGTAGACAACTCTGTAAGTCTAGAAGGTGTTGATCTGCAGGGAGTTAGTTTCCTTTAATCAGTAAAATCCTTATTCATCTCTCTGTAGAGAAACTATTTCATTCTTTCCTAGTCTATCCATATCTATTCCTTATTCTAATAAGAAATCCATCCCATAAACAGAAATTCTGTCTTTTTGGAATACTGAAAGGACACTTGCTGATTTCTCATATATGTGTGGTGGTTTGCCTATTCAGATGTGCTAGTGAGCTCTTTGCCTTTTATTTTTAGCTGTTATCTCCCTCAATAAGTAACTGAATCTTGAATATTACCCTCTCCTAGTTCCTTGAATCGAAAAACAAAGCAAAACAACACAAGAATGGAAGAGCTCAATATGATGTTTCAGGTCCTTAGATCTGGTATACTCTAATTTATAATCTGGTGTTAAGATTTTGCTTAAAGTAAATAGTGTTGTCTCACCATGTGACCTTAGGAAAGCCACTTAACACTTATGAGTCTCAGTTTCTTTTTTTAAAATTTTTTTTAAAAGAGGATTCATTCTTTTTTTTTTTTTTTTTTTGCTTTTTGGAGGGCAATTGGGGTTAAGTGACTTGCTCAAAGTCACATGGCTAGTATTTGTGTTGAGTGTCTGAGGCCATATTTGAACTCAGGTCTTCAGGGCCTGACTCCAGGGCCAGTGCTCTATTTACTGCGCCACAGTTTCTTTTATTAATTGGGGATAATATTTGCCCTATCTTCCTCAAAGCAATTAAATAACAAGCCTTTATTAAGTTCCTATTATTTGTCAAGCACTGGAAATAAAAACAAAAATAAAAAATGAAAGTCCTTGCCCTGAGGATTTTATAATCTATTGGGGGAAAATAGCACATATGTATATAATTGTATCAAACATATATAAAATAAAAACAAGGCCATTTTGGAGGGCGGCACTAACATCTATAGAGATCAGGAAAGATCTCATGTAGGCTCTTGAGCTGAGCTTTGAAAAACATCTAGAGCTTCTAAGAGGTGGTGATGAGAAAGGAGTCCATTCCAGGGATGGGAGGGACCATAGCCCAGGCAAAGGCACAAAGATAAGAGATGAAATGTCATGTAAGAGGTTCTACAAGAAGGTTGCCTTTCTGGATGTATGAAAGAGAGTAATATACAATATGGGTGGAAATGTAAGATGGAGCCAGCTTGTGAAAGACTTTCAATATAGAGGAGCTCGTATTTGATCTTAGAGGCAGAGATAATAAAGAACTACTGGAATTTATTTATTTTTTTCTTAAGCAATTGGGGTTTAGTAACTTGCCCAAGATTACACGGCCAGTTTTTTTGTGTGGGTGTTAAGTATCTGAGGCCGGAACTGATATTGGGTCTCCCAACTCCGGGCCGGGCGCTCTTACTCACTGCACCACCTAGCCCGCCCCTACCACTGGAATTTATTAAGCAGAATAGTGACATATCAGTCAGTCAATCAACAAGCATTTATTAAGCACTTATTGTGTGCCTAAATTCTTGTCCTCCCTATTATGGGCACTGTGCTATGGTCTCAACCACAGTTGCTGTGGGAATTGTGATAGACTATCAATTAAGAAAGGAGCAAAAGGATCACCTTGCCGTGGTAAGGGTTCAATTGGAAATAGATAAGATGTTTAATATATATGTTTAACATATATAACATATATGTTGAATATAAATTTTATAGTGGACAGAGTCAAACGTGATAATATGATATATGGTGTGCTATAGTATATATAATATATTACGATATATTATAAACTCCTTGAAGGCAAAATACATATTTTTCTCACTTTTTTGAACTAGAATACTCACCTAGTGAGATTCATCTTATGTTGGATTGATTCCCAACTCATACATATTAAACATAACATATATAATCTGTAGTCAGTAGCTTACTATAATAATATATTAGTTTATTATATTATTATTAATATAGCACAATAATATCATATAGATGTATTTTTAACAGGGTATCCCAAAAATCTTAATTTTTTTTTTTTTTTTTGCCTTTTGGAAGGCAGTTGGGGTTAAGTAACTTGCCCAAGGTTACACTGCTAGTTTTTTTGTGTGGGTGTTAAGTGTTTGAGGCCAGAACCCAACTCGGGTCCTCCTGACTCCAGGGCCGGTGCTTTACTCATTGCGCCATCTAGCTGTCCCTCTTAATAAAATTTTAAGCACTAAGCACTGAGACTTATGGGATACACCTATATGGTTTTTGAAAAAATCTAGACCTATGACTTCATGCAGAATTTTTACCGTTCTGAGACTTACAGTCTCAGAGGGCTGCTTGGGGCACTAAGAGGGTAAATGAGTTTCTACACTTTACCTCAGTGTCCCTGGACTCTCTTTCCAGATTCCTCTTATTTTTCCTGACTGGCCACATTACCCTTTCCTCCCCTTCTAGCTCCTTTATTTTGTCTTCACCTATTGGAATATAAGCTCTTTGAAGGGATTGTTTTACTTGCTTGTGTTTGTATCTCCCCAGTTTTTAGCAAAGTGCCTGGCATACAGGAGGCATATTCTCTCTCTGTCTCTGTCTCCCTCTCTGTCTCTTTCTCTGTCTTTCTCTCTTCCTACCTTTACCTACCTACCTATCTACTTATCTGTCTTTCCCAGAATTATAGCCTGTGTGTGTCAGAAGCAGGATTTGAATTCAGGTCTTCCTGACTCTAAGCCCATCTCCCTATCAACAGTACTGCCTATCATCAACATTGCGATTTTTATAGTGCTTCTATTTTCATAGCATTTCCCACTTATTATCTCATTTTATCTTACAGTAAGTACCCTTGTAAAGTAGGATAAGGAAGTGTAATCATCTCCATTATACAGGAGAAATCAAGGCTAGGAGAATGACTTGCTGAATATATTGCTAAGAAAAACATGATGTATATACTCTTAATTGAACTGCAGATTATCCTTGGAGAACATGGAGCTGGCAGTCATAATTGGTTTTGATGATCTCTTATGTCTTTTATTATCAAATAAGACAAAAGTTATGACTAGACGCAAACATCCTTAAGACCAGGTGTGTAGTGAGATGAGACATTCTGAAATTCCTGTATTAGGGCAGGACGTAATCTAAGGAAGAGAGAAGCCTTTTAAAGGCAGTTTGATATGCTTGTTAAATAACTCCTGGCAACTGCTTTCTGTATCAGGCGATGTAATTTTAGAGAGAAGTCACAGAACTAAAAATAGGAAAGTAGATAGGAGCAACAAGACCAGAGACATCAGTGTCACTCAAACAGAGAGTCACTTTTTGATAGAGAGTTCAGCAATTCATTCTGGTAACACACATTAGGAATTCAACATTCATGTATCTCTGAGGCTGGGAGAAGGCGAAGGGGATGGCAAGTCTATGTATTGTCTGAGTATGTACTGCTTGGGGAGGAGGGTAAGAAAAATTAAGCTGTGAGAATGATAGTGGACATTCTCTGCTTCTGATCTTCCCCATAGCAGACCTTGCCTTATCCTTAATTGTACTCCCTTAGTCTTTGGAATCCTTTGATAAGGATTTGGTGGAGCAGAAGAATAATTGTCTTACCAGGGCAATCGTACACAGTTAGCATATAATAATTTTATATAGAATTGAATCAGAAAAATCTTGCTGAGTATCTAGGAAACTGTGCAGGGAGCTATGGGAGGATTTGAAGATGGATTTGCTAGAAGGTTGTACATTTCCTCTTTAAACAAGCTGTGCTGAATGTTCTCAGTATAGCATATGCTGATACTTGATGGATCAGAGATCTTAGTGAGACGGACAGTCTCTCCATCAATGGTGATTGCAATCCATCTATGCCTGCCCATCTTGCCCCTATATACATTTGTATAACCAGGGAAAGGCACAGAGAGGGGGCAGATGATGAACTACTGCCCGCATGCATATAACCCATTAAAAAATACCTGAACAGAAAATTACGGGGTAAGCAAAGACCAGATGGTCTTTGGCATCCTCTCAGCTGCTAGCTCAGCACATATTCCCTACCCCACCCCAAATCTTTCTTTCCATATTACTGTTCCCTTCCCCCTGCTCCCACCCCCACATTGCCCCTGTGTCTACACGACAGCTCTTGGCTGCCTTGGGCTTCCCATTGTGGCAGCCAATCTGGTCCTGTCTCCTTGGTGGTACTCCATATTCCTTTCCCCATCAAAATTTACCTGACTTGTTACAGTCACTTTACACTTTGCTTTTTACTACTAAATGACAAGTAGTAAAAGGTTAACCTTTCAGTGACCTGCCTTGTGGTTATCTATCATTTGCACTCTGTGTGTGTGTGTGTGTGTGAGTGAGTGGTATCTATATAGTTGTTTGCATGTTGTACCCCCCTTTAGAATGTGAGCTCCCTGACAGCAGGTGCTGGTATATTTGCCTTTCTTGTATCCCAAGTGCTTAGCACTGTGCCTGACATGAAGTAAGCACTTAATAAATATTTCTTGACCTATTGAATAGTTGTTGGGGGTTCAAATGCATGAGGGTTCAAAGAATAGGCCCTTTTGACAACGAATCTATAGTTAAGATTTGTGTAACTGTCAACTGACATTTTGGGAACACTAAGACTTCAAGTTTCAAAGTATACTTTTCTGCTTTACGTTCCCCTGACTACATCTGAATTTCAAGATGGATTCAGTATTAAGGATTTGGGTGGAGGGCCAAAAGTGAGTCCAGGATAACAGAGATACGAGTGTTTACAAGAGTGAGAAGCACAAGATCAATCAATGTCTTGTGCCACATGGACAGCACAGAGCCTGGTATTTATCTGTTAGAATATACTTTGTATTGTTCCATAGGAAGCAGTCTGGCTTTATTTTTTCAAATACTAATGTTCACTTAAGAATCCAACTGCTGTGTATCAGTAGCATTCTTTGCAAAAACTGAAACATATCAAGTAACCTTCTTAAATGTTTTTCCATTCAGGCAAGTAGAGAGAGACACTTTTCCTGAGTCTTTACAGTTCACCTCTTTCCATATGGTTAAGTACCACTTACTGGAGGATGTAGGTAATTTCCTAAAGAGCCTTTGTGGTTCATTGGCCCTGTTTATGATAGTAGTGGAAAAATGCAACATTTCATAAAACTGTGAAAGAAATATTTGACATTTTAAAAAAAAGAGGCAAAACATCTAGCACGATGCAAGTGGAGAATAAAGTGAAACTCCTGGGCTTATTTTTCTCAACTTTTTAGGGGAATATTAAGAAAAATGGGGGACTTTTTTTGGGGGGGTCATCATTTAGCTGGGTCTAAGAACAAAATTAATTACACTTCTTAACATTTGTATGTTTCACCAAATATGCAAATTCTTGAATGGAAGTAAATAACTAGACCTGTAGAACTGAATGCTTCTCAGGAAGGAGAATCTAAGAATGGATGTAGGGAGGGAGCTGGGGAATAAACAGCAAATATGAAGTTTGGGTGGAGGGAAAGATGTTTCCAATGAGGTCTTTTATATATATATATATAAAATTTCATATTGTGCATTTAAACAGGGTTAAATCTTGAATTATACGACCATCTTAGACCTGAGACAAATCTTATACATGCCTTTTCTCTTTGGAATTATTATTTTTTTGTTTTGTGTTTTTGGAGGGGGGGAGGCAAGGCAATTGGGGTTAAGTGACTTGCCCAAGGTCATGCAACTAGTATGTGTGTCTCTTTGGAATTAGTGTGGTATAGTGAATAGAGTGTTGGGCACAGGGATAGGAAGATGGGTTGAAATGCCAAATCTTGACATTTACTAGCTAAGTGATCCTGGGCAAATCACATCAACCTGTGGGCTTCAGACAACTCTCCAGGCTTCCCCTAAGTTATTCACCCTTTTATATTTGTGTTGGTGGAGAGAGTTCTCCTCCTGGAAGAAACTGTGGCTGCTTTGGGAACCAGTGGATCCCTTTGGTATGAGCTGAGGTGAGCTCAAGACAGATGAACCAATCAGTGTCTACTTTGAGCTAAGTTCTGAGGATACAAAATATATACATAATATGTATATATACATATATACACATACATATACATACAATACTCTATATGTATATATATGCACACATATGTGCATGCATACATACATATATATACACATACATATATACAGATAGATAGATAAAATTTATCTCCAAAGTTATGTGACTCTGCAGAAAGAATGAGAATCCAGTGCTAGAATGAGAGTGAATATATTATGGTTGGGTGTGTCTTGCTACTATAATTACTTTTTTTTCTGAACAGCCATGTTCTATTGTATAAGCAATAAAGTACATTTGGGCACTGACTTTGTAGAAATACACATAAGAGCTTGTCTTTTGGACTTTTGTTAGCCCTGAAAAATAGGTAATGGTGGTAAAAGGCAGTAAATCACTAATTCACTGTTCACTAATGCTAGAGGAATATCATTTAAAAAGTTGCTGAAGCCATGGGAATAAGAAGAGTAGAGCTTAATTTTCACAAAAGGGCCCCAATTACTAGACTTAGAGTCCAGAAGACTTCATTGAAATCTTTCCTCAAATACTTACTGGCTATATAATTCTGGGCAAATCAATAAACTCACTGAGCCTCAGTTTTCTCATCTATAAAATTCCGGGGAGAAAGGGAGCACTTGGATTTGATGGCTGCTAAAGTTTCTTCTAAATCTATGATCCCATGAACCCAATGTTTTCCAATCCAAAGGATTCCTTTAAAAATAGTATGAATCCCTCCTGCATCAATATTATTTCCAAATAATGTTACAGGTTTAAAAACTTTCTGTCTTCTTTTAAAGCATTGCTTTATTAACAAGGTATACTGAAAGTTACTCTCAGAGCTTGTCCTAAACAAAATTTTTGTGAGATTGATTAGCTTGTTTTCAGCAGCTTTCTTCAAATTACCCCCTTTATATACTGTCTCTTTACACACTTCAGTACTCTTTTGCCTCATTCCTATCATGCTATCCCATCAGAAAGCAAAGTATATTAGGAACTAAATGTGTTACTTATCCTAGGACTATTTGCATAAAAAAAAAAGTTCTGGGGAGAGGGCTATGCTTAATGCAAAAGAATATTTCTCTAGGGGGTGGAATTTTAGACACAGATTGGGAAGACATTTTGGGTGGGGGAGTTTTCTCAGTGCTCCCTCATATCCTACCACATACACTCTGATCTTTTGTCTAGGAGTAAGGTCTAGTCTTGGTTTTTGGAGTTGTTTTATCAGTTAAATATAAGCTCCAAGAACATCTTCTCTATAGAGAACTTATTAGATTAATCTATCCTTGTATCTAATAATAGTAATAATTCTCTTTTTGGCATTCAAAGTCCTTAATAACCTATCCCTCCTTACCTTTCCAATTTTCTTTTACCTTATTCCTCATATAGTCTTTGTTCCAGTGGCACTGGCCTCCTAGCTGTTCCATGAACAAGAAACTCCATTTCTTGTCTCTGACTTTTCCCATGCTTGGAATGATCTTTCTCATCTCTGCCTATTGGCTTTTCTGGCTTCTTCAAGTCCCAACTAAAATCTCACTTTCTACAGGAAGCTTTCTCCAACCCTTCATAATTCTAGTTCCTTCCCACTTTTGATTATTTCCTATTTATCCTCTGTATAGTTTGCTTGCATATATTTGCTTGCATGTTGTCTCTGCTATTAGATTGTAAGTTCCTTGAGGGCAGCGACTACTTTTTTACCTCTTTCTGTATCCCAAGTACTTAGCACAGTGTCTGTCACATAGGAGGGGCTTAATAAATGTTTATTGACTGACCAAATAAAGGAAATGTTGGAGACCCAGAAATCATGGGGAATCCCAGCTTCCATACCAAATTTTCTTTACAAATACTTAAAACTGAAATAATTCCTCAGGACAATGCTGAATTTCAAAGTTAGTAGATAATGAATATAGAATTACTAAATTATTAACTTATTTTTTTTCTCTTTAAGAAAAATTGTAGGTGATCAGAGACACTGTGGTATAATGGAAAGATCATTGATTCTGAAATCAAATGAACGAGGTTCAAATCTTACTTTTGATGTTTGTAATCTTGGGCAAGTCACTTAACCTCTGTAGGCTTCAGTTTCCTCAAATATAAAATGGGGGAGTTAGACTAGATGGCTTCTGAAGTCCTTTCTAGCTCTAAACCTATTATTTTGAGAGATTGTTTGATTCTATTTTCTTCTTTTAGGTAATTAAGTTGAGGATTATTTTCAAATCTTCCCTCTCAACTACTCCCTCATTTCCAATCTGCTACTTTATCCCGAATTTCTGTTACTTTATCCTTTACAACATCTTCTAGAATCAAGCCTTCCTCCTCATTTTATTGACTATCCAGTGTTATGTTGGGACCAGCTTACAAGACTTGATTGTTAAATTTTCAGTGTGAGTATTTCCAACCTAGAAATCAGCAAAAACTACAAATTAGGGCTTGATTTGTTGTTTGTCTAGACTCAAGAAAGTGATGGAAACAATGTTAATAATACAGATTAAACTTGAACATGTGTCATATGTCTTTTCTGCCCCAAGAGCTGGTTGTGAACTATTACCTGTCATTACTATACTTCTCCACTTTAGCCTCTCAGTAGAATATACAATGACTAAAAGCTTGGCTAGGTTTAGACCCTGTGTTAATATAAAGACTACCAGTCTGAAGAAACAAATATACAAATGTGGTAAACATATATCATTAGTCTGATGTCACTGGATATGAGGTTATAGGCAAAATACAAAAGGCAGCAATAGCTAGTCACTAATGGTATCAATTATGAAGCTTAATCTAGTACTGATAATACAGAATATGTGAGAGCATCATTCTAGTTCTGTTCAGGAGTACTGAATTATGACCTGCTTTCAGACTTGGGTGTGTGACCACGATCTATGATATGAAGAATTCCTTTCTTGAAAAATAAATGTTATTTGATATGGTTAGATCTTTTGACATCAATTTGATATATTGCTGTTTTGTTTTGACATCACTCACATTTCCCAACATCATCCCCTCACCCTCAAATTCATCTGTTATAACAAAGAAGAAAAAAACAAAGTTCAGCAAAATTAATGAACATATCAAAACTACCTGATGATATATGTAGAATTTCATACCCTTAATCTCACTCTACAAAGAAGCTAGAGAAGGGCCTTGTCTTTGGAGTCAAGTTTGATCATTATGATTTCAAATATTCATTTTTTGATTTTTTATTGTTCTTTCATTTACATTATTATGATCCTTGTGTATATTGTTTTGCTCATTCATCTTATTTCATTTTGCAATAGTTAATTTTTTCCCATACTTCTCTTTTTTCATCATATCCGTGGTTTCTTACAGTGCAGTAATATTCCATCACATTCATGTACCACATTCTACCATTCATGTACCATCATCTACCACCTTGAGGCAACATGTGTCCTTCTAAGCCCCAGGGTGCAGCCTTTTGACTGAGTCCAAGTTTTATAGAACAAATCCTTTTATTAAGAGGATTTGTTTTGTGAAGTTTGGATTCAGTCAAAGGGCTTCATTTGAGGACATAGAAGGACACATAGGGCCTCAAGGCCACAGGTTCTCAACCCCTGGGACTCTAGCCATTCCCCAATCTGTAGTCTACTTTGCTTCCAATTCTTCACTAATGCACAAAGTGCTATTTGAGTGTGCATGTGTGTGTGTGTGTGTGTGTGTGTGTGTGTGTGTGTATGAGGCCTTTTGTTTTTATCACTGACCTCCTTGGCGTATATCCCTAGCAAAAGAGTATCTGGGTCAAAGATTATGTGCAATTGAGTGACTTTTTAGCAAAATCCCAAATTGCTTTCCAGAATGGTAAAGCCACTTTATAGCTCTAGAACAACACACTGTCTTTATACCCCCTCCAACACTATGTATTCTCATATTTTGTCATCTTTGTCAATTTGCTGGATATGAAGAAACACTTCAGTGTTGTTTTGATTTATATTTCCCTTATTTATTTGAGAATTTTTTAATACAATTTATAATAGTTTCCACTTTTGAATAGCTTTTGGTCTTATGTATTCTTACGTATCTTGATATTAAAGCCTTATGAGAGATAATTGACATAAATATTATTTTCCCAATCAAATGATTCCCTTACTATTCCAGTCACATTAATTTGTTTTGGTAAAACCTTTTTGAATTTCATTTAATGAGAATTATCTATTTTATCTTTTATGGTCATCTCTATTCTTGTTTGACTAAAAATTCATTAGACATGTCCTAGTCATGTCCATGAAAGGTACCTGATCTCATTTTCTTTTAATGATTTCATCTTTAATATTCAGATCACATATACTTTTTTGTTTATTGTGGTGTAAAGTATAAGATATTGGTCTAAACTTAATTTCTATCTAATTGCTATTCAGGATCCCCATCCCATTTTAAAATAGATAATTCTTCCCCAGTTAATTTATGTTTTCAAGTTTATCAAGTAGTGACATGTTGAATTTATTTCTTATTCTTATCTAGTATCCTTGACCTACTTATCTATTTTTCTAACCTGTACCAAACAGTTTTGATGGTTTCTCTTTCATAAGATAATTTGATGTCTGGAAGTACTATCCTCCCTGCATTTCTAATTTTTTTCCTCTAATTGTTTCCATTCATATTCTAGATCTTTTGCTTCTCTAAATGAATTTTGTTATTGTTTTGTTTAGTTCTTTACAGTATTACTTTGGTAGTTTGGTCAGTAAACTTCCTTTCTATTATTACTTTTTTTGGTGTGAGTTATATGATTCCCTGTGGTTCTGCCTGTAGAATGAGAAATGTAAAAAATGAATTTCATTCATGTATACAATAGAAGGAATGAGGGTTTCTTTGAAGTCCTTATCTTATCTATCTTTGAATTTCCATTATGAGACTGTATGAGAAATTAGAGTCAATTACTAATACTTAGGAAGTACCTGTTATGATAGAGAGATTCAGAGTTTGGCTGTGTAGTACATACTTGATGAGCGTCTACTGAAAGCATTTTCCTATAATGTAGTAAGGGTATAATAATGAAGAAAAAGTTCTTAAGATCATAGTTGATCCTCTTAGAATAGAATTTTGAACATATTTCTCACCTGATCAAGGTTGCCTATGAGCTATTCGATTCAATACCCAGTCAAGTATTAGGCTGTGTCTCCCTTTCCTCTTAGGCTGCTGACTTTACCTTGCTGCAAATCTTATTCCGTACTTTTTAACAACATGGTTCTGGTTCTCTGGTCGTTGTCCTTCGTTCTGGAAGAGGACCAAAATGACATCACTATGCTAAAATCAAGCTTCAGTGTGTCTGACTGTGATTGATCAGATCAGTACCAGCTCAGAATGCTCCACCACAGGTCGGGCACAAATAGCCATGTGAACATTTGGGGTGGATACTTAAATTTGTGCATCCTGTGTTCCCTTTGAGTTGTTTCAATTTTACTTTGCTCACAGAACACAGCACCTTCTCTGATGTGGGCATGCCATGCTGAGTGGTCTTGTGCCAGTGTCTCCCAGGTCACAAATAAATCACAGAGTTCTTGAGAGAGACCTTTAGAGTGTCCTTGTATCGCTTCTTCTGATCACCATGTGAACAATGGCCCTGTGTGATTTCTCCATAAAAGTCTTTTTTTTTTTGGCAAGCATATGTTTTGCTTTTGAACAACGTGGCCAGTCCATCGGAGTTGCACTCTCCAAAGCAGAATCTGAATGCTTGGCAGTTTAGTTTGAATAAGGACCTCAGTGTCTGGGACCTTATCCTGCCAGGTGATCTTCAGAAACTTCCTAAGATGATTCAGAAGGAAGCGATTCAGTTTCCTGGCATGGTGCTGGGTAGACTTTCCAGGTTTCACAGGCATACAACAATGAGGTTAGTATAACAGGTCTGTAGACCTTCAGTTTGATAGTCAGTCTAATACCTCTTCTCTCCCATACTTTCCTTCCGACCTTTGCAAACACTGAACTCTGGCAATGTATGCATCAACTTTATTGTCAATGTGTACATTATCATGTACATACATGGTATGACTACTTCAAATAGGTTGGTTTCCTTAACATCTTATGCACATTCCCTATTCATTTCCACCTTTGTGCTATTATTCATTCTGAAATTTCAACCTAGAATTCCTATCTCCTCCTTCAAGTCACACCCATGTTCATGACCCATCTAAAGGCTCATCTTCAAGAAGGGCTCCTTGACTATCTCTTCCTTATGCTTGTACCAGCCTTATCTCAAATCCCCTTAACACTCAAAACCCCTTAGTAAAATCTGTATTTCAAGTGCCTTTGAAACATTTCCTCATTTCATGTGTCATATGTATAATAATGTACAGCATATATTTTTTCAACAGCCAGATTGTTAATTGATTAAGGGTAGAGATAATATCTTCTTTAAAAAAAAAACAACCTTTATAGTAGCTAAGGCCACACAGTAGTCACTGAAGAACTGTTATTCTTCTGACAGAAAGGTGATAGACTCCAAGTACAGAAAGAAGTGTGCAATTTTGGGCATAGTCACCAAGAGGATTTGTTTTGTTTGCCAATGTTTATTTGTCATAAGGGTTTTTATTTCCTCTGCTTTTAATGGGTCAAGGTGTAGTAGGAAATGGGGAGGAGGGGCTGGTATCCCAATAATAGTGATGCCAAAAAAAAGAGAGTTATTGGAACAGTCTTTAAAATGCACGGAAGAAAACAGAAGGAAGGTCAGAAAGAAGTACGGTTAAGCAAGGACATTTTTGAAAGTAATATGTGGAATTTATAATGTACTTAAAAACACAAAGCTGAGTGAAATGGAGGTTCATGGCTTCATATATAATATTCTTTTTGTGTATATGGAAATGAACTTTGTGTAAAAGTTTAAAAAAATAAATTAAAAAGAAGAAATCTTCCATACACCTGAAGATAGAACTTTTTTTAGAAAAAGGTTTATGATTGCTTTTTGTTTTTATACCACAATATTTCTCCTTAACTTCTCCCCCATTGAATCCATCCTTGTAATAAAGGAAAATATCAAAGCAAAGTAGGAGGAAAGAAAATTCCTTGTTTGTTCTCCAGGATTGAGACTTGTTTATTTCAATTCATTAGAGTTTTTAGGATTGTTATCATTTACAATATTATAATTATTCCATATATTGTTCTCTTGATTCTGGTACTTTCCCTCTGTAGCACTTTATAAGTCTTCCCATGCATCTCTGAAACATTGATAGTCATCATTTTGTAAGGGGCAACAATATTCTATTTTATTAATATACCATGATTTGTAAGGGGCAGCTAGGTGGCCCAGTGGATAGAGCATTGGTCCTGAAGTCAGAAAAACCAACATGCAGATCTGACTTTGGACATATATTAGTTGTGTGACCCTAGGCAAGTCACTTAACTTTTGCTTGCATAAAACTGGAGGACATGGCAAACCACTCCAGTATCTTTGCTAAAAGAACCCTTATGGACAGCTGGTCTACGGGGTCACAAAGAGAGAGACAGGGTCACAAAGAGTCAAACACAACTGAAAAACAATGATCAATAGGTGTAATTTTATTTCCAGTTTTTTTTGCTGGCGTAAGAAGTGCTATTATTCAGTGACTCCTTATTGCTTCCAGGGTCAAATATAAAATCCTCTGTTTACTTCTTAAAGACCTGCATAATCTGTCCCTTTCCTACCCTTCTAGATTTCTTACACCTTACTGTCCTCTACACACTCTAGGATCTAGTGACTCTTGCCTCCTTGGGGTTCCTCAAACAAGATTGGGCCTTTTCTTTTTCTTTTTTTTTTGAGGGGGGAAGGCAAAGAATTCGGGGTTAAGTGACTTGCCCAAGGTCACACAGCTAGTAAGTGTCAAGTGTTTGAGTACAGATTTGAACTCAGGTCCTCCTGACTCCATGGCTGGTGCTGTATTCCCAAGATTGGGCCTTTTCAATGGCTGTCCCTTATGACTAGAATTCTCTCCCTTCTTACCTCCATCTCTTGTCTCCTCTGACTTTCTTCAAGTCTCAGCTAAAATCTCACCTTCTGCAAGGAGCCTTTTCTCCTCCTCTTTAACCTTTCCTCTGAAATAATCTCCATTTTTTCCTGTACCAATATTTGTTTCCCAGGACTGGGGAAAGCTTAGAAAGGCCAAGGTTTCCCACTACCATCTCCAGTTGTCCTGATTTATAGCTTGCCATTGGATCAGATGGCTCCAGAGGAGAAAGTGAGGCTGATGACTTTGCACAGCCCTGCCTCACTTAAATCCAATTCACTTGCCTGTCATGGCATCACCTTCCCAATGTCATGGTCCTCTTGGAGAATGAAGGACAAACAACAGCACTTGGCACAGTGCCACATAGTAAGCACTTAAATGCTTGCTGACTGGACTTGTTACCGATCTCCTTCAGGTATGTGACTAGTTTTATGGTCACTGCATCAGAATATGAACCGTTTGGTGACTTTTCTTGAATAATTACAAGCTGATTTCCAAAATTATTAGACCAGTTTCATAGTTCTGCTAGCAAATATATTAATGCTTTTCTTTCTTTTTTTTTTGCCAATTCGTTAGTTGTGAAATAAAACCTTGAATATAGTTGAAGTTTCATTTCTCTTATTATTAATGATTTGAAATAATGTTGCATATGGCTGCTGATCATTTGCTTTTTTTCTCCTTTTTTAGTTTTAATTTTTATTTCTTTAATTTATGGAATTAAAAGCATTTCTATCACTTAGTATTATAAAAAAGATGATGTTATATGAAACATAAATCTATTTTGTACAACTTGCTATTCCTTTCAAATATATAATAAACTTACCATGTAAAATTCTTTTTTTGTCTTTTTTTCCCTCCCTCCTCCCTTCTCCCCTGCCCAGAGAGAGCTACCATTAGACACAAATATGTAAAATTATTCTATACATACTTCCATTTATCAATCCTTTCTCTGGATGCAAATAGTATTTTCCTTCATATGTCCTTTGTAGTTAATTTGGGTATTTATAACAGTCAAAATGACTTATTCACTCAAAATTTTTCTTAAGACAATGTTGCTGTTAACTGTATACAGTGTTCTCTTGGTTCTTCTCATTTTGCTCATTATTTCATGTGAGAACCTCTATGCTCAAAAATATAGCAGCTCTCTTTGAAGTGGCAAAGAACGGGGAATTTTAGGGATGCCCATCAATTAGGGAATGGCTGATCAAGCTGTAGTATATGATTGTGATGGAATACCACTGTTGTAAGAAATGGTGAGCTCTTTGATCTTAGTAAAACATGGATAGACTTGCATTTTTCCTTCTGAAAACTATTCTTCGGCCCATTCACTGGTGAATGACCCTTAGTCTTATATATTAATGTGTAGGCTCTATGCTTACTCTTTCAACCCAGAGTCAGAATAGCAGATTGGGTTTCCAAAGAGAGGCTACATATGGTTCCCCTTAGGGTATTAGGGGTAACCCTGAGGGGTTGGAGGTATTTTCTAATGCTTTGCTCACGAACTCCCATCGAGTTATTGTCCCTCCAATTGCAACCCATCAGTTATTTTTTTTAGTAGGATTAAAGTGACTTGCCTAGGGTCACACAGCTAATAAGAGACTGAGGTTAGATTTGAACTCAGGAGGATGAGTCTTCCTGATAAGAAGCCTGATGCTCTGTGCACTATGGTGCCACCTAGTTGCCCTAGTTAGTATCTACCTAGTATCAATTTCCAAGTCTAGTGGCCTTTTCTCAACCACCTTAGTGACTTCTCTGAGGCCTTTAACACTGTCTACAATGTTCTTCTTGGTGCTCTCTTCTCTCTAGGTTTTGTGACACTATCTTCTGATTCTCTTCTTGCCTATCTGGCCAATCCTTGTCAGTGTTCTGTGTTGGATCTTCATCAAGATCACCCCTGCTAAATGGGGTGTCTGACAGGGCTCTGTCCTGGGCCCTCTTCTCTTCTCCCTCTACACCATTTCACTTGGCGATCTCATCAGCTCTCGTGAATCCAATTACCATCCAGATATGTGGAGCAGTGCATAGAGTGACAGACCTGGAGTTAGAAAGACTTCCAAATCTGGTACTGATGAATAGGGCAATTGGTCGGAAAGGAAAGGGGTGAGGAAGATTTGGGTTCAAATCCTGCCTTAGACATTTATTAGCCATAGGGGCTCAGGCAAGTAACTTAACTCTCTATGTCTTTTCTTTATCAGTAAAATGGAGACGGGGCGGCTGGGTAGTACAGTGAATAGAGCACTGGCCCTGGAGTCAGGAGAACCTGAGTTCAAATCCGACCTCAGACACTTAACACTTACTAGCCATGTGACCTTGGGCAAGTCACTTAACCCCAACTGCCCTGCTTTCCCCCTCCAAAAAGCCAAAAAAAAAAATGGAGACAGTAATATCACCTACCTCATAGGGCTCTTGTGAGGTTCAAATAATTGTAAAGTGCTTAGCACAGTGTCTGGCACACAGTAAGCATTATATAAATGTTAGCTATGATTATTAGCTACTACGGAGACCACATTTCCAATGACTTTGAGGAGAAGCACTTTTGTTTTAAGCTTTGAATCTATTTTTCAGCAAGAGCATAGGATAAGACATTCCTCAGAGGCCTCTCTTAATTGGTGCCTAGACTTGCACATCTTATACCCAGATCAAGTTAGCTTAACTATGCTCAACCACCTCTTTAGCCTCAGCACAATCTCTTTGTTGTTTCTATAGCTCCTTCCATTGGATTTCTCTGATTTAGTCCTGCCAATACAGCACAATCTCTGCCCTTTCAGAGACTTCTGAATCTGCTCCTATTGTGCTGTTCTATCCTTTTCTTTGTCCATTATAGGGTATGATTTAGGACTGTAATGGACTCACCTCTATCCCAGTAGTACTGTTGTTGATATACATCCTTTACATTCACACTTTTTATACCATTGTCGACCCAAAGTGTTATTTAGTTCATCTCACTGTAGACAATGGAGATGCCCTTTTTGCTGTTTATATATTTACAGACATTTTCCCTTTCCTTTTTTTCCCAGTCCACGGCCAAAAAATTATCCCCTCTATGAGATTCTTTTATTATCTCTCCTCCCTTCCCTTCCCTTCCTTCCTCTTTCTCTTCCTTCTATTTCCTTCTTCCTTCCATTCTTTTCTTCTTCCTTCCCTTCTTTTTTCCCTTCCCTTCAGCTTTCTTTTCCCTTTTCTTCCCTTCCCTTCCCTTCCTTCCCGTTTTTTTCCTTCCCCCCAGAATAATCCCTAACATGCCCAATAAGCAAGCATTCAGGCTGTGCTTGGATCCTCCCTCCTCTTCCCATCTTTCCCTTTCTTCTTCCTTCCTTCCTTCCTTCCTTCCGTCCTTCCTTCCTTCCTTCCTTCCTTCCTTCCTTCCTTCCTTCCTTCC
>NW_027187302.1:8697304-8713016 GCF_028583685.1 Petaurus breviceps papuanus
TTCCTTCCTTCCTTCCTTCCTTCCTTCCTTCCTTCCTTCCTTCCTTCTTTTTCCTTCCTTTCCTTTTGTTTTTCTTTTTCTTTCTGTCTTTCTCTTCCCAAATGTATCACTTGACACTATGACGTCTTAAAATGAAAATGTCCAACAATGGCCTCCCCTTTTTCTCTCAGCTAGGGATAGTTTTTCAAACTAGGAGTAGATGTATAGTCTTAGTAGATTTAAGGCTAGTATGGCCATTATGATATATTGGACCAAAATGTGGTGCCTTTTTACCTAGTGGGCCCTTTCCACATGGCAACTGAGGATGAAATTGTGACTGAGTTCATAGATGTCAAACTGAGACACAGAGAAATAGTACTAGTGCCTCTGGCAAAAGCCCTTTCGTGGCCTTGGTATGTAATTGGTCCTGATTTGGCCCTGGATCTAGAATGATACTGTCCTACTCTAAATAACTAAGGGGCCTATATTTAAAAGCACCATCACAAATAGCCAGAATGAATGTAAACAACAAATGGTGTGTTATTTCCACTGTGGCATCCCAGAACCACATTTGAATATGTCCAGCTTAGGAAACATGTAAACACTAGAGTTTGAGGCCACAATCCAGTTTTTGTTTTGAGAATGAGACTACTTATAGGTGAGGGGTTAGCGAAGAAAATAGCACAGGTATAAGGACAGGATATAGGGAGAAAACGTCTCAGTGGGAAAATCCAATATTCAAACAGCCTTCACACTGAATGATTACAGAATTACACAATGGCAATTGGAAAGGTCTTTGGCAGCCATCTAGTAAAACCCCCAAATAATTTCCTTTACAACAATCCCTCTTCATATCATAGAACTTCACTCCTGGCTCCCTTCTGGTTCCTATAGGTTAGCCTTTTGCCTTCTCTACTGGGTGAATGAACATTCTACCCCACCTATGTTTTCCAGCACCATTTTATGTGTCCTCTTCCATATAAGAAATATAAGATCCTTGAGAGTCGACATTGTCTTGTGTGCTTTTATAGATATCTTCAGCACTTTGCACAGTGGCTGGCACAGAGTAAATGCTTAATAGATGTACACTCTCTATGTCTATCTCTGTGTCTCCCTCTTCTCTTTTCTCCTCACTACCTCTCCCTCTTTTCCCCCACCCCATCCAACATACTCAATAAGTAGTCATAACCTCTGCTTGAATCCCTCCACTGAGGGGAAAACTATGCCTTTTTTCTCCTTTTCTGAATCTTTCAGTCATTGTTTTGTGAGATGGCATTATTAGTCAATCCAGAATCATTTTCTATTATCTTTATTTTACAGAGAGATAAATTGAGACAGGAAGAGGTTAAGTTACTTGCCCAGGGCCACACAGCTCAGAAATGTCTGAGGCCAGATTCAAAATCAGGTTTTCCTTACTCCATGTCCAGAGCCCTATCCTCTGTGCAACCTTTCTCTTTCAACCTAACTTTTAAAAGAATTGAAAGCCAGTTAAACCAGGTTCTGGTTGAGAAAAGTGAAGCTTAGGGAAGTTAAGTGACTTGTCTAAGGTTTCACAGATAGTAATATCAGAGGCGAGTGCTCTGACGCTCATAACTAAGGTTCGGAACTTTAGTCTTTCTTAATAATCTTTCTTCAATCTCCACACCCTGCCTTGATGAAGGGTGGGAGAATCTGGCTGGTAAACACCTGACAGAGGTTCATTAGAGATATTATTACATGGGTTTGAAACCCACTCCAGCCAATCTGATTTCAGATTTTATTGAAATAATTTTATAAACAAGTCTTCAGACAAGGCTCAGCTCTGATGAATCCTCAAAGCTCATTACCACCCTCAAAAAGAAATTTGAAGAGATGAAAATAAAACTCAAGGATTAAAACAACCATTACCTTAGGCAAAACTGCCTGCTTGTGCTTTCTATTTCCCCATCTGTAAAATGGGGATAATGATATTTGTTTTTCCGGCTCATAGAAAAAAAGATAGTGCAAAGTTCTGAAAAGTGCTCTCGGCAGTTTGGAAGGAAGATGCCACATAAACATGATTATTTTTAATAACATCATAAATAATAATAATGATAAATGCATGGCGGCTTTCTCTGAAGCTAGGGTAAGGCTAGCTTACAATACTATAATGGAAGCATGCACTGGCGAGGTATGTCAAATAGGGGGAATGTCACCGAATTTCACCTGGTATGAATTACAGTCAACCTTCATGCCCTCCATCAACTGCATGTAGCGCTTACTTGGATTTCAAGGGATTGTTAGTCAGATGACTCCTCAGTAGAAATTAATTTAATGTGTTTGTTACTGTTGTTGCCACAGATGTACAATGACCTTAATAATATGGTGAAATAGAGGCATGTTCAGGTGGCCATTATGTTCCCACGCTGGGAATCCTTGCCTGAGCAAACTGGATTACCTCAGTGTGCCCTGAGTCACATGAGAGAAGTCTTCCAAATCCCATTCTGACCCAGTACAGCACAAGCAAGATGATTTCACTCTGAGATGAAAATAATGTGGGGAGAATCAATGTCAAGTCTCTGGGTGAAAAGGCTAACATTTGAAAGGTCTGGGAATTCTGGAGGAAGCATGTGCCTTTCTGAACTGAGCAAGTCACACTATATCTATCCTGTTTTCTTCTGTTTCTTATTTTTGCATTGAGCATAAATAGATCATAGGACCATATTTTAGGGCTGAGACGGACTTTAGAGAGCCATCCTGTCCAAATTCCTCATTTTATAGTTGAAGAAACTGAAGCCTAAGGAAGTTAGATGACTTGTCTAGGGTCACACAGATAGTAAATAGCATAGGCAAGTCCTCTGACCCCCAGAGCCAGTGTTCTGTCCTCAGTATCTATTGCAGCTAGGTAGCCTAGTGCATAGTGCTGGACTTGAAGTCAGAAAGACCTGAGTTTAAAACCTGCCCTTAAACACTTAGTAGTTGTGTGACCTTGGGAAAGCCACTGATTCTCTGCCTCAGTTTCTCATTTTTTTTTGTTTTTGCCTTTTGGAGGAGCAATTGGGGTTAAGTGACTTGCCCAAGGTCACACGGCTGTCAGTTTCTCATTTGTAAAATAACAGCTGGCATTTCTTTATAGTACTTTATGCTTTGTAAAACACTTTATATGTGTTCGCTCATTTGATCCTCACTACAGTTCTGTGAGGCAGGTCCTGTTATCAACCTCATTTTACAGATCTGGAAACTGAGATGCAGAGAGGTTAAGTGACCTGTCCAGGGTCATACATACCCCAGCAAGTATTGGAGCCAATATGAACTCAGAACTTCCTGACTCAAAGTTTCTGATTCTATCCACTGTGCCACCTAGCTGCTTAAAATGAGGGTCAGAATACCTCACTGAGTTGTAAGAATAAAATGAGATTTTATATATTATATATATGATAACAATATATGTAATAATATATAGTATATCAATAACATGTATATGGATATATACATGTATATATATAATATAATATAAGATAGAATAATACAGAGTACTTTGTAAACCTACATATATATGTAATAATATATAGTATATTGATATATATAGATATATACAAATAAATATGATATAATGTAAGATATAATAGAATAATATAGAGTGCTTTGTAAATCTATAAGTGTTAACTATTTTTCTATATATCATGCTGTTTAAATGACTATGATTGGTATTCATAATTGCAATGATAAGGAAATCAACTCATATTCTTGAAATTAAATTGAGAATGTGAAGAAGAAAATTGGGATAGAGAGGTAGAATAAGGAAAAGATTCTGCCTTTCCATAGAAATGATAAAATAATTTTTAGAAAACACATGAGCAAGTAAGTGTTTTATATGAAATTATATGGCTTCTTTCTTAAAGGCATTGAGTAATAGCGAGTGAAGAAATGCAGTCCAATAGCAGAATTCTGGGTTCATGAGTTTAGATGAAAGAAATCTGTGTAGGGGCATGCAGACATTAAAAAAAAGAAGGCAAAGACTAAAAAGGAGAGGAAAAAAGGAAACTTCAGTAGGAGAATCTCAAGCATCAGAATGGCTAATTTGAGCTTCAGAGAGTTGCCCTGAGCATACATTAAGCAGGGTTCAGCTGCTCGATGTACCATCAAATATTTCATATTAATAATTAACAAGTCACTGGCTGTCAGAGCCAGAATCAAATGGATGGAAGGGGAGTTTGGGTCACCTGTATTAGGACTTAGAGACTTAATGAGGGGGTAGCTTTACTGCAGTTTCGAGAGATGATATGCCAGAGTGAAGGATTAAGAGATGCCCATCCATCTCCAAAAGCTCCCCTCCTCACTCTCCCCTCCCGCCTGCTGTTCGTGGTCCTTCCTTTCCTGTCTTTATTCTCCTTTTTTGATTCAGGACAAAAGTATTAAGTATGTACTTATTAAGGGTCCAAACTTACCTTCAATAGGGGTGTGTTGCTATATGTAGCTCGAGATTGTCCTGATTCGTACACAGGCACCATCAGCAATTATTTAAGATAAATGGTGATAGGCAGCATGTATAAGAGGGTGGGAATAGGTCCTGAAAGTGAAGTGAGAAGAACCTATGAGATCACTTGGAAAAGCTTGTGAATTCCTTGCCATTTGCCTCCTTGGCTTTGGATGAAAAGCAAATCTTAAAGCTGCTCAAAATGTGTCTGATTCATCTGTAACTGAGAATGAGACCAATCAGGGATAAGAAGTAAGTAAAATCTTTCTGATCCTGGAGCCAAGAGAGCCTATTTTAAAGCACTTAATGTATTTTTTTTCTTAAAGATATATACACTGACTGTAATTAAGCGCTCTTTTTTTCCTTGTGATCTTGGCATGATGTTAAAAAAGAGATAGAGAGAGAGAGCTTGCTTGCCAAGCGGATTTTTCTAAGCTCTCTCAGCCCTAATTAAAAGTCCTTTGTGTAAGACCAACCGGCAATCAGATTTCTAATTAGAGTCGAACCAAACTGCTTTGGTGAACTGTGGGTTTCTCTAAAACACAAGGTTCTTGGAAGAAGTCCTGTCCATTTGAATAATGCCCTTTATCAAAGTCCTCCCTAGGCCCCACTGGGGACTTAAAAGGGTCTGTCAGAGGGCAATGTCACAACACCCGTTACTGTTGGGACACTATTTCCCTCTCTGATTGGACACTGTTCATTGGAGGTCACTGCTAAGCTAAGCACTAATCCCCCCTTGATGTTCCCTATTATGCCAGGTAAACTGACTTCCTTTCTGTATTGACCATAGGCCCTCAAAGGTTTGAAGGGATCATTTCTGTGTTTATATGTTCTAATACACAGGCAATTTGGGAATGCCCTGCTATCCACTGGGTTTTAGGGGACTTCTGTAAGCTAATAGTAGCTGATATTTCTATAGGACTAATACTAGTACTAGTATGGATAATTGATATTCATTCGGGACTTCTAAAGCTTCCATTTAGCTTCATGTACAGTATTTTATTTGAACCTCACAAGAGCTCTGAGAGGTGGGTGATAGTACTGTCCCCATTTCACTGATGAAGAAACTGAGATGTAGAGAGTTAATTGACTTTCCTGAGGTCCTACAGTTAGTAAATGTCTAAGGCAGGATTTGAACCCAAATCTTCCTGACTCCAAATCTGGTACTGGTGAACAGCATAATTGGTCTTGGGTCTGGGAAATGGAGAAGTAGAAAATAAGTTATGGTGCTGTGTGTATACAGTTGTCTGCATGTTGTCTCCCCAGTAAAATGTGAGCTCCTCCGAGGCAGGGGCTGCCTTTTACCTTTCTTTGTGTCCCAAAGCTTAGCACAGTGCCTGGCAGTCAATCTGTTAGTCAATAGGCTTTTATTAAGTGCCTACTATGTTCCAGGCACTGTGCTAAGGGCTAAGGATTCAGAGAAAGGCAAAAGATAGTCTCTGTCCTGGAGGAAGTCACTACATTCAAACAATTATGTACAAACAAGCTATATACTGTATGAATGGGAACTGGTCTTGGACTCAGAAGACCTGGATAGCCTCTGTCACTTATTAGCTGTGTGATCCTGGGTAAATCATTTCCCTTCTCTGAAGTTTAGTTCTGGATCTATAAAAGAGAGATAATTGTCTTTTACATTTTAATTCCCTTATTCCTGAGGGTTCTTGGGAGACCCAAATGACATAATATATGTGAAAGACTTGTGTAACCAAAGCATTATATGGTGTAAAATATTATTATTGGGCTTTTTCCCTTTCTGTGTAAAGGAACACAAGATATTCAAAGATGTTGGGTGACTGGAAACAACAGAATGTCACATCAGTCAAGCCAGAAGCAAAGGATAGAGCAACTTAATCTTTGTGTTTCTCCTACCTAGTCATGATGCTGGTATTTCTCCCTGGTTACTAGGTAGAGGTTTCAAAGACTCACCTTTTTAAAAGAAACTTTCAAAAATGTAGACTTTTGTGTAGAGGTTGTAACTGGGATACTGAAAGGAGACTCTTCCTTAATCCTTGATTCTCATTGCTGTGACAAAGGCAACAGGAATGGAATCCATCTGTCATGACATTAAGGACAAAGCACCCAGCAGCCACAGAGTATCCTGAAAAGGTGGGGGATATATTCCTAGGACCTGGCTCACTTGAGAGAAGAATCCATTTTCATTTTTTTTTCCAGAAACAAATATAGAATAAAAATAGAAAAAATAAGAATGCCTTACTTAGTCTATTCTCATTAATTCCATTCTCTTTATCTTTTCATTTGGAGGTTTATTCAGACTCGTGAAAATTTGTTTAAAAGCTTCTTTATGCATGTATTTCCTTAATGACTGCTTAACATCCCCACATCTTAACAAGAAGTAATTTTTGAATGTAAATTTTGCATCTAAATAAAAAAATGGAAAGCCTAACTATTAAACTGTCCCAAACTTTGAAGTTTGAAAAAAATATAGCAGCAAGTGCCTAGCACTGCATAAGGAGCTGGCTCATGCAATCTAGTTTCCAAAATGTCACTTGGGGAGGCTTGGTATGATGAGGCAATGACAGGAAGAAACATTGGAAGAGGAAGGAAGTCAAAGTCACCAGCTGACAGGGTGAAGAGAGAAAGAAAAAGACGACTGGAAACATGGCAAGATTGTGGATAATCAGTTAAGAACGAGGAGAAGAAAAAAAATGAGGGGAAGGGAGAAAAGAGTGGGAGGACTTCTGTAATACACATTTGTTGTTGTTCTGCTGCTTCAGTCATGTCTTTGTGACCCCATTTGGGGTTCTCTTGGCAAATATACCAGAGTAGTTTGCCATTTACTTTTCCAGCTCATTTAACAGATGAGGAAACTGAGGCAAACAGGGTTAAATGACTTGCTCAGGATTACATAGTTTGTAAGTATCTGTGGCCAGATTTGAACTCAGGAAGAGGAGTCTGCCTGACTCCAGTCCAGTACTCTATCCACTATACCACCTAGTTACTACACACACACACACACACAGATACATTCTAGAATGTAAGGAAATTCTCTTAATTCAGTTGCTTAACTTGAATTTAACTGCTGAGGCAGCTAATTTGTACACTGGACCTGGAGTCAGGAAGACCTGAGTTGAAATCCTGCCTCAAGAGGGAATTACTAGCTGTTGGCTTGGGCAAGTCACTTAACCTCCAGACTCAATTTTCCATACTGTACAATGGTGATAATAATAGCATCTACATCAAAAAGTTGTTGTTAGGATCAAATAAAATATTTCTGAAGTGCTTAGCATGGTGCCTAGCGTATAGTAGGTGGCTAATAAACGCTTGTTCCCTTCTCCCCTCAATACAATGCAACAATCATTTATTAAGCACTTATTATAGGCAAGATACTGTACTAGGAGCTGGGGATGTAAGACTCAACACCACCGACAAAACAACCCCTGTCCTTAACTAGAGGATACGTTGTTTACACTGTAAGTAATAATAGCTATCATTTAAATAGTGCTTTGAGTTTTTCATAGCACTTTAAAAATATCTCATTTTATCTTCAAAGCAACCTTATTATTATACCTATTTTACATATGAGGATAATTTGAAGAGGGAAAGAGAGCACTAACAATTAGGAGGGGTGGGGTTAGGGAATGTTTTCTGTAGGAAGCAGTACCTAAAATGAACCATGAAGCTAGTTAAAGATTCTAAAAATTTAAAAGAGGGAATGTATTCTAGAAACAGGGGAACATTGGGATAGGAAACAGACTGTAGTTTATGGAGAAGAGCAAATTGGTCGTTTGGTAGGTGAAGAGGAATAATGTGTAATAAGCCTAGAAATGTAGGTAGGAGTCAGATGATACAAGGTTTTAAATAGCAAGCTAAGGTATTTTCATTTTATTCTAGAGGTAGTAGGGAACCAATGAAGATTTTTGAGCAGAGGAGTTCCATAGTGGGATAAGTATTTCAAGAGGATTATTTTGTCAGGTTTGGGGTAGAGGGATTGGAGACTGGAGGCAGAGAAAGTCACATTAGGAGGCTTATTAAAATAGTGTAGTTGGGGGAAGCTAGGTGGCACAGTGAATAGAGCACTGGCCCTGGAGTCAGGAGGACCTGAGTTCAAATCCAGCCTCAGACACTTGAAACACTAGTCGTGTGACTTTGGGCAAGTCACTTAACCCCAATTGCCCTCTAAAAAACAAAAATGAAAACAAAAAAAAATAGTGTAGTTAGGAGGTGATAAAAGCTTAAGTTAGAGGAGTGTCCAAGTGAGTGGAGAGAAGGGGACAGATGTAAGAAGTGTTGTGGAGGTAGAATTTACAAGACTTGGCCCCTGATTGAGAAAGAAAGAATTAGTCTCAATGGGAAGTAGTTTGGTATGGGAGGAGTTTTACATTTGGCTTTGTCTTTTCTCCACTACTCTATAGGGGAGAGGCATACTAACTTAGCCTAGGTGATGGATGCTGAGACAAATGTTTTCTCCCCTGCAGCTTGCTCCTCACATGATATAGTCCTCGCTTCTCTTTAGAAGAACAAGTACTTTCCTGCTTTTTGCCACTGTGGAACTCATAGATTTACAGCTGGAAGAGACCATAGTGGTCATTGTCTAACCTCTTTCATTTTCTCAGGATTCCATCCATATTATTCCCTAACAATCTAGAATCATAATCTTACATTTTTGTTTTTGTTTTTTGGTGGATGCAATCGGGGAGGAGTGACTTGCCCAGGGTCATACAGCTAGTAAGTGTCTGAGGTCATATTTGAACTTGGGTTCTCCTGACTCCAGGGCTGGTGCACCACCTAGTTGCCCCTAGAATCATATTCTATAGGCAGGACACAGCACAGAGTTGCCCTTCCTTCTATTCCGCCGTCCACAATCAAACTTGTTAGGAGTCAGGTTACATAAAAATGAAGAAACTGAGGCCCAGAAAATTTAAGTAACCTGCCCAAGGTCACACGGGAAGTAAGTGGCAAAGTTAAGATTGGAACCTAGTAGTCTTGTGATTCCAAATCCCATGACCTTTCCAATGTATAATTGCCTCTTAAACATCTGTTTAAGATATTCCAATGGATAGATTCAAAGATAGTAAGAACTTATTTTAGATGACAAAATCCCATAGATGTTATCTTGTAAGGTTGCCAAATTTTTAGCCCTTAGGCTTTATACACAATAAATGCTCAACCAATGTCTATTGAATGGAGAAATGAAATTATCATTATATGTATAACATACATGTGTACATGTCACACACACATATTTCAATAGATTTTTAAATCCAGGGGAAAAAAGACAAGACAGTCAAGTCTGAGAGGGTAATATATTCCTAAACAAAGAGGTTTTTTTTTTAAAGCTGGGCCTGTGACTTTATTGGCATGGGTGGTTCCAAGGTAGCAGATTCCCTCCATCCATGCAAATCAGAAGATTCTGCTTTGGGATGGGTGTAATTGTTGCTACATTTTTCTTTACATTGAGCCTGCTTCTATCTCTCTGCTTCTTTAACTCATTGTCCTGCATTTTGCCCTCTGGGGCTATGCAGAATATCTCTCTAAAATATGAGAGTCATTTTACAACTTAGCCTTTTCATGCTTCCTTTAAGTCTCTCCTCTCTAAGTTAAACATCCTCATTTCTTCCGACTGATGCCTTCATTATCCTCGCCACACTCCTCTGAGGATGATCCAGTTGGTCAATATCTTTCCTAAAATGAAAGACACAAAACTCAACACAATACTATAGCTATTTCAGTCTTCAGTGAACTAGAAAACAAATTCCTCAGGAAAGAACTCCCTATTTGATTAAAAAAAAAACAAAAAAACTTCTTGTAAAAGTAGGAAGTAGTCAAACAGAAATAAGATTGTTACCAGAAACTTATACCATATTTCATAACACATTATGAATGGATTTGTGATCTTATTATTAAAGATATCATGGAGTTATGAATGAGTTCAAAGTAGAGCAAGGCTGTGTATCTCTGTTAACAAATGAGAAAATCACAAGATCTTGGCTACTTTGGATGAATGGACTCATTCAGGTTTCAGGAAAACCCCCAATCCATTTTATTTTATTTTTTCAAGCAATCGGGGTTAAGTAACTTGCTCAAGGTTACACGGCCAGGTGTTTCTGGGTGGGTGCCAAGTGTCCGAGCCTGGGATTAGATCCCCAGGTCATCCCGACACTGGAGCCGGTGCTCTTACTCACTGTGCTACCTGGCCGCCCCTTCCCAATCCATTTTAAAATGAAAAAAAAAATATTATCTAATTTTTAAAAAGAATAGGATTTCTCTATTTTGGGGGCAATATTTTCAAAAAATATTTCCCCCCCAAAATGGTGCTTATTAGCACCAACAGCAACATGGAAGAAAATCAGAAAAAATTCTAAAAATAACCCCTGAAAATGAAATCCAAACCCATATTATAACTCATCATGGACAGGAAAAACTTTGGTCAGTTTAGCCATGCTCTGAATTCTTTGTACCTGAATACATTTTCAGTAAAACACCACCCAGGCATGATGAAAGGTGTAACATTCATTTGTAAAGTTCTTTGTGTGTGGTTTTGTCTTTTTTAAAGCTACAAAATTAAATTTATTTCACCATTTACAGTCATTTAAGGCTTGATTATAACATAACATATAAAAAAGACATTTTAAAAAAATCAGAGTTTTGTTTTCTTGAGTAAGAGTAGAAAAATCTAGAACAATATCAGCTTGCAAAATCTCATAGTAACTGGTTCAGAAACTCTAAGAAGAAAATGAGTCTTCAGGAATAGTTGAAAGTTGTCAGCAACGACCTTCTGCTATTGTTTCATGGAGGCAAGATGCCCAAACCCCCTATCAGAGAAGCCTGGGCTTTTCTCAATCTTTCTTTGGAACCAATGGACTAATGGCTTTATCTCTAATTTTAAATAAACAAATTTATAGTTTTATTTAAGTAAATCTATAAATTTATTCTTTTTAAGTGAATTAAATTATTATTATTGTAAGTAAAGAAATGGATTTTTCTACTTTTATGGGCAGGTTTTCCAGCAGACACAGGTCCATGGAGTAAAATTTTAAAAATTCTGAAAATACCTATTGCAAAATGAAATGAAAACCAGTATTACAATTTGTCTTACATATACATATACAATATTACAATTCATCTTGGGCAAGAAAAATCTTTGGACCGTGTCCTGAATTCTATATGCTCTACTGCATGTTCAATAAATCACCTCCCTGGCAAAATGAAATTTTGAAAGTTGCCCTTAAATCTTCACTTCTCTGAATGTGACTTTGCAAAATCTCACAATAAGGGGGACAAAAATGGTGAGGAGGAGACAGGTAGCCTCCAAGAATCCTTGGGAGTTGCCAGGAATCATCCTTGTGGCACTGATTCTTGGAGGCAGGATGCCAAACACCATTCAGCTGGCATTTTCTCAATCTTTCTTTGAAACCATTGGACCAATGGATTTGGTTTTAATTTTAAGTAAACAAATTTATCAATTTATTTTAATTTAATTTAAATAAATAAATATCTATTTATTTTAATAAATCGATAAATTTATTCACTTAACTTTTTCGGTGAAAAGGGCTATTTGTCTTATTTTTACAAAGTGGTGGATTTTTTGTCTTTGACAAAACAAAAATTAGAAGAAAGAGAGAGGTGACTTTCAGGAATCCTTGGCAGATGTCAGAAATTATCCTTGTGCCATTGCTTCAAGGAGGCAGAATACCCAAACCAGATGTACAAGGGAAGGCTGGGCTTTTCTGAGTCTTTCATTGGAAGCAGTGGACCAATGACTTGGTTTTTCATTTAAAATGAACAAATGTATCAATTTATTTAGTCATTTATTCTTTTCAATAAACAAAACTATTCCCTTATTTGTTTATTTTTCTTCAAAGAAATGGATTTCTGTTTTTTTTTAGTTAACTTTTTGAAAATGGTACTTCCTGGCACCCTCCAAGCCCTTGGAAGGAAATCAGAAAAATTCTAACTGCCCATTGCAAAATGAAATTGAAACCTATATCACAATTCATCTTGGGCAAGAAAAAAATTTGGACAGTTTGGCCATACCCCAAATTCTAGAAATAAAAGGTGCTAGGTTCCCCTTCAATCTTTAGTTCTGTGGTCTTGGGATTGTAAAACCTTCCAATAAGGAAGATAAAAACCCTAAGGTGGTTGGAGGAGGCCTTCAGGATTCCTGGGAAGTTGCCAGAAACCATTCTTGTGCTACTGCTTCAGGGGAGCAGGATGCCCAACCCCCATGCTCCAGACAAGGCTGGGCTTTTCTGTCTTTCTTTAGATCCAATGGAGCAATGGCTCTATTTCTCTTTTTAAATAATCAAATTTATCAATTTGTTTTAGTAAATCGATAAATTAAGCTATTTTTTTCAGTGAACAAAACTGTTCCCTTATTTTTACAAAGAAATGGATATTTCCACTTTTTTTGGTCAATATTTTTAAAATGATGCTTTTGAGCACCCCAAGACCAAGGAAGAAAATCAGAAGAAGTCTAAAAATACTCACTGCAAAATGAAATGAAACCCACATTACAATTCATCTTGGGTAAGAAAACATTTTGGGCATTTTGACCGTGCCCCAAATAATATATATCTAGTTGCATATTCAAGAAATCACTTTCAAGGCACAATGAAAAATGCTAGGTTCCCTCTCAGTCTTGAGTTCTGTGGGCATGACTTTGCAAATCCTCAGAGTAAGAAGGTACAAAACCAGATAGAAGGTGACATGTAACCTTCAGGAGTCCTTGGAGGCTGCCAGCAATCATACTTGTGCCACTGCTTCCTGAGAACCAATCCCTATATGCCAGGTAAGTTTAGGCTTTTCTCAGTCTTTCTTTGGAATCAATGGACCAATGTCTTTATTTCTTCTTTTAAATGAATAAATATATTAATTTATTTTAATGAATAATTTTAATAAAAGTATTTTAATAAATTGTCACATTTATTCATTCATTTTTTTCTGGTAAGCAAAACAATTCCTTTATTTTTACAAAGAAATGAATTTTTTCATTTGGGAGCCAACTTTTTGAAAATGGTACTTCTCAGCATCCCCAGCTCATGGAAGAAAATTAGAGCAATTCTAAAAATGCCCACTGCAAAACAAAACTCAAATCTATATTATAATCCATTTTGGGCAAGAAAATCTTTGGGTGGTTTGGCCATACTTTATGTCCCTTGCTGCATTTTCAAGAAATCACCTACCTGCCACAATAAAAGGTACAAGCTTCCCTCTCACTTCTCAGGTTTGGGGGAATGGCTTTAGAAAACTGTACAGTAAGGAGAACAAAAACAAGGAGACAGGTAACCTTCAGGAATCCTTGGAATTTTCCAGGAATCATCCTTGAGTCACTGCTTCAGGGGGCTGTATGCCCAAACCTTATGTGCCAGGAAAGGCAGGGCTTTTTTGTAGTTATTCTTTGGAACCAATGGTCCAAGCAAGGTTTCTTATTTTTAATAAACAAATGTATTGATTTATCTTAATAAATTGATAAATATTTTCATTTTTTTTATTGAACAGAGCTATTTCCTTGTTTTTTACAAAGCAATGGATTTTTCTTTCTTTTCTTTTTTTTGGTCAAACGTTTGAAAATGGTACTTCTTGGCACACGTGGGTCCATGGAAGAAAATCAGAAAAATTAGAAAAAAGTTCACTACAAAATGAAATGCAAACCGATGTTACAATTTATCTTGGACAAGAAAAAATTTTGGACAATTTGGCCATGCCCCAAATTTTATGTACTTAATTGTATGGTCAAGAAAATCACCTCCCTCACACAATGAAAGGTGCTGGTTCGCCCTTAACCTTTAGTTCTGTGGGATTCACATTCTAAAAATTCCAGGAAGAGGAAGAAAGTAACTAGGGAGGATAGAGAGAACCTTTAGGATTGCTGGGAAGTTGCCAGGAATCATCTCTATGTCACTGCTTCCTGGAGGCAGGATACCCAAACCCTATGACCTAGACAAGGGTGGGCTTTTCTCAGTCTTTCTTTGGAATCAATAGACCATTGGTTTTATTTCTAATTTAAATGAACACATTTTTTTTTAAGACACTAAATTTATTCCCTTACTTTTGCAAAGAAATAGATTTTTTTGTCTTGGGAGGTGCAACTTATTTCAAATGGTTCTTCCCAGCATCCAGCCCCATGGAAGAAAAAATAAAAAACCATTCTGAAAATATTCCAAGAAATCCCAAACCACATAAAATACATTTAGTGCAAGAAAAAACTTTGGACAGTTTGGCCAAGTCACCAATTCTATGTACCTTGCTGCATGTTTAATTAATCACCTCCCTTGTGCAATCATATTTACAAGGTTCCCCTTCAATCTTTAGTTCTCTGGGTGTGACTTTAACAAACCTCCCCATAACCTAGATAAAAACACTAAGGAGAAGAGAGTTAGCCTTCAAGATTCCTGGGAAAGTCATCAAGAATCGTCCTTATGCCCGTGTTTCCATAGGGCAGATTCCCTAACCCTCAGCAAACCAGAGACTGGGGGCTTTTCTCAACCTTCGCTTAGATCTGATGAACCAAATTTTTTTTATTTTACATGAACAAATTCATAGATTTATTTTAATAAATACTAAAATATATTAATAAATTGGTAAATTTATTTTTTCAGGAAACAAAATTCTTCCCTTACTCTTAAAAAAAATGAATTTTTTCTATCTTGGGGGCAACTTTCACACTGGTGTTTCCTGTCAATCCCGGGACAAAGAACAAAATCAGAAAAAATTTAAACATATCCACTTCAAAATGAATCCAAACCCTTGCATACGAGACCAGATAATGATAAAACTTTGGTTTCTTTGCCTATGTCCCTAATTTATCTTGATGTATTTTCAATAAATCACCTGCCTGCTCAGTGAATGGTGCAACGTGTGTGGGGTTTTTGTTTGTTTTGTTTTTGCTTTTTTTTTTTTTTTTGGCCTTTTTTTAAATTTTTGCTTGACTTTCTAAAACTTCACATTAAAGGCCACAAAAATTCAAATGTAGAACAGGTAGACTTCAGGAATTCTTGGGCATTGCAAGGAATCATCCTTGTGCAGAATGCACAATTCCCTGGTGTTTGGGACTTTTCTCAATCTTCTGTTGTAACCAATGGACCAATGCCTTTATTTCTGATTTTAGGTGAACAAATTTATCGATTTTTAAAAAATAAATCAACAGATTTGTTCATTCTTTTTTTATGTGAACATTTGTTAGGATAGAGGGTTGAGGGAATAGTGTAGCTGAGATTCCATATGTAAGAAAGGCTTTCCTTCAGTAGCTGAACTGGAAGAAAAAAAAATCTATCTATCTATCTATCTATCTATCTATCTATCTATCTATCTATCTATCTATCTATCTATCTATCTATC
>NW_027187302.1:8713116-8734367 GCF_028583685.1 Petaurus breviceps papuanus
CTATCTATCTATCTATCTATCTATCTATCTATCTATCTATCTATCTATCTATCTATCTAGCCTACTTCCCCTCCCTCCTTCTCCCAGGGAGACTTTCATTTCTGCCAGGAGGAGAAGCAAAAAGTTGGGCTTGGGGGCGTCTACTCTGCCCTCCCCAGAGAGAGGGCATACTGGTCTACAAGTGTATCTATCTGCTCCCTTAAATATTGTTCATCTAACGGATATGATTGGGTTCTCTCTAATTTCTGTATCCCTTTGTCATTTTCATGGGAAAAGTGGTGACTCTAACCTCTATATCCAAGACTTAACCCTTTCCCCACCAAATAACAGTTCCAAAATGCTTGTTGTTGTTGTGTTGTGTTTGTTTTTCATTTTCAAAGAGGACCATGCATCAGATAAATGATGACTTGATTTGAATGAGGGCAGGCTGTGCAAGGTCATCAGCCTCACTTTCTCTTCCAGAGCCATCTGGGTCCAATGGCCAGATATTTATCAGGAAGACTGGATGCAATGGGAGACTTTGGCCCTTTTAGGCCTTTTAAGGTTCTCACTTTGAGTGAGGTAATACCCATTCAGTGAACAGGTCTCTTTAAGAAGTGCATCAAGGGATGACCCTTTTAATTAAAAAAAAAATAATCAAACTGGGTGGGGAAGATCCTCAGGGTTGCTAGTCAAAAGAGAAACAGTTACTATTGACATTCACTCTGAGCCAGGAGGGCCCAAAATATAGCAATAGAATGGTGCTTGGGCTGGGACCTATTGTGGTTCAATCTATGAGCTCCAGAGTGAAATGGGTTTAAGGTTTGGTAAGAAAGACAGACAGAAACACATAAAGAAAGAAAGATAGGAAAGAAGGAAGGAATCTAGCCAGTAAATCCCAAAGTAAGGCAGCTTCCAGCTACCAAAATTTACCTTCCTTTGGAAAGGAGAAAGATAGGGAGATGGAGAGGGAGAGGGAGAGGATGAGCTGAGTTGTACAACTGATTGAGTCCTCATTCCTAGTTTGATTATTATTTTTTTTTAAATTAAAGGGGCTATCCCTTGACTCACTTCTTAAAGAAGACTATTTACTGAATGGGTGTTACCTCATTCAAAGTGAGAACCTGAAAAGGCCTTAGCCTAAAAGGGCCAAAGTCTCCCAATGCATCCTGGGTCATCTCTAGTCATCCTGATGAATCTGGCCACTGGCCCAGATGGCTCTGGAGGAGAAAGTGAGGTTGGTGACCTTCCACAGCCTTCCCTCACTCAAATCAAAGCCAACTGCAAAGCATGTCATCATTTTCCTGATGTCATGGTCCTCTTCTAAAATGAAGGACAAATACAGTTTGTATGTTCCAAATATAGTTCTAAAATGAACATGCACAATGAAAAGTAAAGAAACCCATTTTCCCAAATTATAGCCAAACAGAAATCAGAGAAGGTATACATAGGAGAATATATGACACTTGAATGAAGGAACTCTTCTGTTGGTAGTGAGGTACCTCAGGTTAACCAAAGGAGGGTACTAGATCTCACCAAAGGAAAAACTCCCCAAAGTCTCTAGAGTAGCAACCTGGAAATCTAGACATGATGGCAACTGCCTGCTCTTCTCAAGTTTTCCCAGAGTCTTTTCCTTCAGCAGCCAGAAGTGGTATTGGCCTCTTCCATTTCCTCCCTTGAAGGCAGAAGCCAGGAGGTCTGGGACTACTGAGAACTGAAGATCTTGCCTCTCATTGATTCTATCCCACCCCTCTTCTAGAACAGGGTCTTCATCCCCACCAATAAGGAGAGTTCCATAATAGTGGGTTCTGGGACAGGGTTATACCTTATTTTTACAAAGAATTGCATTATTCTATTTTGATGGGCAACTTTTTTTGCAAATGGTACTTCCCAGGATCCTCAGACATGTGGAAGAAAATCAGAAAAAATTCTAAAAATACCCACTACAAAATAAAATCCAAACCCATATTACAGCTACTCATCAGCAAGAAAAGTCTTTGTACAGTTTGGTATTACCTGAATTTTACATATCTTTATGTGTTTTCAATAAATTACCTATTGGGCACCAGCAATGGTGTAGAGTTTCCATTCAATCTTCAGTTCTTTGGGTATGATTTTGCAAAGCCTCACAGTAAGGGGGACAAAAATGCTAAAGAGGAGAGTAGTAGCTGCTAGGATTCTTGGGAAGTTGCCAGGAATCATTCTTGTACTACTGCTTTGTGTGGGCAGGATGCCCAACTCCCCAGGGGCCAGAGGCCAAGGGTGTTTTGTCAATCCTTCCTCGAAACCAATGGACCAATGCCTTTCTTTCTGATTTTAAATGAACAAATTTGTTAATTTATTTTAAAATAAATCTGCAACGTTATTTCTTTTTTCAACAAAATAAATCTATTTTCTTATTTTTTTCAAAGAAGCAGATATTCTTTATTTTTGAGGCAACTTTTTTTTCAAAATGGTGTTTCTCAATATTCCCTACCCCATTTTTATTATTAAAGATCCTACCAAGACATTCTAAAGCAGATCAGATTGCAACAAGATTGCATACCTCTCTAAAGCCACACAAAATTCTTCGTTTGCTTTTTTTAATTGCCATGTCTCAATGTTAGCTCATTTTGAGCTAGAGGTTCAATAAAACCTCCAGCTTACCTTGAAATGAACTGTTGTCTAGTCATACCTTTCCTGTTAATTGAATCCTAGGATCATAAAATCAGATCTGGAGGGGACCATAGAGATAATCAAGTCCAAGTATCCTGATCTTATGGATGAAGAAAATAAGGCAAAATGACATTGAGTTGCTTTCCTAAGGTCATACATGCAGTAAGTAACAGACATAGGCTTTGAAGCTAGGCCCTCTAACTCGCATAAGTTCCCAAAGTAGGTGATACCACCCTGTAGGGGGGGGGCTAGAATGATCTAGGGGGGCAGGGGTAGCCTCAGGTGCAATTGGGGAGCATTGAATAAAAATGAGGGGGCAGTGGAAGAATAAGGAAAGAAGAGAAGAGAAGAAAATTTTGAAAAACCATTTATGTACATGTTTCATATTTTTTGTAACAGAATTAAAGTCATAGTGCTTGCATTATTTTTCAAATAAACACACAAAATGAAAGTTATAACAGATCAGTGGTCAAGGTTGCTGACAGGTCTTAACAAGTAAGTGTTGGCAGGTGAGCGTGTTGTGCATTGTCAGGAAGTCCAGCATGCATCAGCAGGAATATGTGAATGTAATGACTTGTTTACAGTATAACACTATATGTTTACATGATGCAATATTGCATCATCAAAGTTTCAATGCAGGGGAAAACCCACACATTTATAATAAATTATTGAATTCAAGATAAGTCATTTAAAAATATTTTTTAAAATGATGCAATTTAAAAAACTGTTAACGGGTTAAAGAAAGTAGATTTTTAGGTGGGGTGGAGTAATTTTTTTTTTTTAAAGAGGGGTCTGTAGTTTGGGAACCTTTGCTCTAGAGCTAGTACTTTATTCATTGTGTATTTCAATTCAATTCAATAAATATCAAATATCTGCTGTGTGCCAGGTACTGTGCTAAGTGATGAGAATACAAATTTTTAAAAAGCCCCTGTCCTTAAGCAGATTACAGTCTAATGGGGCAAGTCCATACACAAAAGGAAACTGAAAACTAAAGAGGGGATCACTAGTGTTCACCTGGTGTATGGGCACAATGTTACATGGAATCAAAACTGAGAAGATCTGCTGATGGAAAATGGGGGAATACCTAAAAACTTCTGATCTGAGCCCTCTGTAAAGGAAGGCTTTAGGAGGAGTTTATTGCTCTACTCTCTAGCCCTCTGATCTGAGGGTAGAGGCAACAATCAGAGATTATTGAGAAAGTGCTGATTATCAAAAACTGAGTCATCATCATGGTGATGAAATTTCAGACAATCAGTTTATCCTGGGGGAGGCATGATGTTCCATGAAGTAAAAACCAAGCAGAGCTGCTGATGGAAAATGGAGAGCAACTTGGAAAATATTAAAATTACTTTGATGAATGGGCAGGACAGCACTTAGGAAATTTATTGTAGCAATAATCTATTTAATAGACTATGCTGTTTCATTCAGAAACTCTATAATTGATTTTTGAACCCAAATATAGGACTTAATTTGTTGTTATTAAATTTCATCTTATAAATTTGGCCTTTCATTCTTTTCCATTGAGATCTTTGGGAATCTTGATTCCATGATCCAATGTATTACCTGGAGAGGCAGCATGGTGTAGTATAAGGAGCTTGGGACATGAATTCAGAAGGGATTTGATATTTACCAGTTGAGTGACCATGAGCAAGGCATTTAACGTCCCAGAACCTCAATGTACTCATCTACAAAATGTGGATAATAGTAAGAGGTAATCTCTCTTAGAGTTGTTGTGAAGATCAGTCAATCAAAAAGCATTTATTAAAATATCTGCTATATGTTTGGTACTGGAAATAAAAGTACAATAGAAAGATACCCTCAAGGAGCTTCCACTGTACTTGGGGGTTACAACATGTTTATAGAGAGGTAAATGTAATTTGTAAACAAAATAAGTGCAAAGTGATTTTGATGGAGTCACTAACAACTGGGGAGGGAGTTCAGGAAAGATCTCCTAATGGAGTTAGCACTAGAAGTAAGCGTTAAAAGGAGTTAAATTTCCAAGAAGTAAGGATGTGGAGCATTCTAAGGACAGGGAACAGGTTTGGAGACAAGAGATGAAATGTCTTGAAGAAAGAACAGCAAATAGGCCAAGATCACAGGAATGTAGAGTGATGAGTAATATGTAACTCGTGTGGAAAGATAGTTTGGAGACAAATAATGAAGGGCTTCAAATGCTAATAAGAGGATTTTGTTTATTATCCTGAAGGCAAAGGAAAGCCATCAAAATTTCTTGACTTCCTGAGAAAGGGAGTGACATGATCAAACTAGTGCTTTAGGAATATCATTTTGGTAGCTCTGCAGAGGCTTGATTCGAGATGAGAGACTGGATGTGTAGTGATCCATTAGAAAGCTATCGCTATAGTCTAAGTGAGAGGTGACGTGGGCCTATACCAGAGTGGTTGTGATGTGAGTGGTGAGAAGGGTGTGGATGCAAGAAATGATGTGAAGATAGAATCAATAAGACTTTGTGACTGATTGAATGATCATAGGATATGAGAGTGCAGAGTCAAGAATGACTTTTATGTGGCAGATCTAAGAGACTGGTACTATGGTGGTGCCCTTGGCAGAAACAAACCAAATGCTTGACAAGCCTTAAAGTAACATAGAAATCAGTTAATATTATTACCTATATCTTCAAATTTTGCTTCATCAGCAAACTTGATAAGAATGCTTTTTATAAAGATAAGAAGGGGGACTGTATCTGGGATTTCATTTATAGCCTTAGAGTTGCCTACAGCAAGGAGAGTTTAAGGGTTACAAGGCCAGTATGAATCAGAGGTAGGTCTTGAAACCCATGTCTTCATCTCTCTGAGACCAGTTTATTATCTATTACATCATCAAAGTTACTGATAAAAGTATTGAAAAGGTTGGGGTCAATGGCAGATCACTAGGGAATTCCACCAGAAACCAGTAGAAGATATTCATTAATTTCTCTTTGGACCCAGTCATTCAACCTGTCTAATGGGAATGCCAGGCAGCCCACATCCCTTCATCACATCTACAATAAGAACATGAAAGATTTTGTAAAACATTTTGTTGAAATCCAGATGAACTACTGGCATTTACTTCACCTACTAATCTGGTGAGAAGGCAAGTAATTGCAAAAAAAAAAAAAAAAAAGGAAATGAGGTCATTCTGGCAAGAGCTGCTCTTGATGAAACCACATTAGCTTTTAGAGATCACCATTGCTTTTTCTAAATGATCTCCAACCAGCTATTTTATGATGTTCTAGAATATTGCCAGGAACAAAATGAAACTCATAGGTCTGTAGTCTGACGATGCCAACAACTTCCCTTTTTACTGAAATTTGATAGATTATTTGCTTTTCTTCAGTCCTTCAGCATGTCTCCCTTTCTTTATAATCTTTAGATACCACCAGTGGTACAAATGCAAATATATCCTTCATTTTATTTTTTTGTACATTGAGATAGAGTTGATATAGACCTATTTACCTAAAGTCATTGAAGGCATCTAGGTGCTTTCTTGATCTCTCCTCATTTACCTCAGACCTAAATTACTGAAAATTTACTGCTATGAAATCTCATTAAATGGAATACAGACACATTGGTGAATTAAGAAATGCTAGTCACAATCAGAGACAGTTAAAATTTAGGCTTAACTGATAATTGTTTTTTGCTACATTTTTCCTGTTAAAACATTCTCCAAAGCTCTACTCAGATGTCAGACTCCAATTATTACTAAGATCGTAGGTGGCTTTTACTATTGGAAAAAAAGTATTAAGATTCAATTCAATTCACAAAAACATGGATTTTGAACTGGAGGGGACCATAAAACATATCAAGTCAAACCCTTAGTTTTTTAGTTGAGGAAAAACCACACAATCAGTGACAGAGTCGGAATTTGAACCCAGGTCCTTTGACTCCAAATCCAGGGTTCTTTCCACTGCATCAGGCTGCAACAAACTTTGATTAAACGCCTACTATTTTGAGAAGAGGTCTAGGAGAGATAATATGTACGTGTAGCCCATGCCCTTTATAATTGCCCTTTATTCCCCTTTTGTGGAGCATGCTTAGTTGTCGTTTTTGGTGACCACACCATTTTTCTGGTGACCCCATGGAAATTTGATCTTGTGCCGATATCTTCTACCTGCTTTGGGCTAAGTATGACTCATTGCTGGATTAACAGCCTTCCTCCCACTCACCTCCCACCCCACCCCCCACACCCACATTTGTATCTGAGCCAAAAACCGAAGATGCCTCAGGTTGTCATACTTGGTACAAGAGGCAGCTTCTGGCTAGGGTGGGGGTTGGGGGAGTCTCTCTAGAAGATAGCTCTTGAGAAGACAAAATGACAGCAACAAAAAAAGACAAAAGTGTAATTCTACTTGACACTCTAGTCCCTAGGGTTGCTTTGTGGACTCAACTCCTTAGATTATACTAATGGCCCTTGGCTGACTGGCTTCTCTTTTGGTGTTTCCTTTCCTGTAGCATTGATTCTCTTTTGCTGGAATACTCTCTCTCATCCCTGCCTCCTGGATTTCCTGGCTTCTTTCAAGTTACAGCAAAAATCTCATCTTTTACAGGAAGCCTTTCCCAATCCCTCTTCATTCTCTGTTGATTTTTTCCTACTTATCCTACATATATCTTGTTGATAAACTGCTGCTTGCCGGTTGTCTCACCCATTAAATTTTGAGCTCCTGGAGGGCAGGAATTTTTACCTTTCTTTATACCCCACTGTGCTTGACATATAGTAAGTACTTCATAAATGTTTAATGGCTGATTGATGCCACAGGAAGAGTCAGCATGGAAAATGGAGGGGCCTCTGGAAAGAAGATCTTGTTCCATCAGATGGCTCATTGAAGTTGAACTTGCGACAACTTTTTATGTTCCAATGAGGCTTGAATATTAGTCTCACAAATAATTATAATAGTTGTAATAAGTTACTAGATTCTGTTTTAATCATCCTATGACTCTTTATTGCTTAGCATTCTATTTCCTGTGTTGCAATAAACTACCTATTATTCTACACCTGATTTATGTTTGTACATTGGGTACTTTTGTTCCTTACCTCCCTCCCCTTTTTTTGGGGGGAAACTCTAGACCTGAGTCAAATTTAACCTTAGACACTTATTGGCTGTGTGACCCGGGGCAAGTCACTTAACCACTTTACCTCAGTTTCCTCATCTCTGAAATGAGGATCATACCTCCCAGGATTCTCATGAAGATCATATGAAATAATAATTGTAAAGCCCTTAGCACAGTGCTTGGCCCATAGTAAGTGCTATATAAATCTTAGCTGCTATTATTGTTATTATAATTATATGCTAGCTATTATTGTTGTTGTTGTTCAAAGCAATATTGTTGAGACACCAAGGAATGTGAAAATTGGGGAGCCTACTACAAGCTTTCCCTAGAGCTGAAATCTGGGCAAACTGATGCCAAGTGAAGGACACAGATTGATGCAGACTGCCAGCCTCTCTGGCCTCTGCTGAATGGTGTCTAACTGGCCCCTTTTCTTTTTTGTTGTTCGCTTGTTTCAATCATGTCTGATTATTTGTGACCCCACTAGGGGTTTTCTCCGCAAAGATACTGGAGTGGTTTGCCATTTCCTTCTCCAGCTCATTTTACAGATGAGGAAACTAAGAAAATAGAGTTAAGTGACTTGCCCAGGGTCACACAGCTAGGAAGTATGTGAGACCAGATTTGAACTAAGGAAGATGAATCTTCCTGATTCCCAGACCAGTGCTCTAGGTACTGCACCACCTAGCTGCCCTGCCACTTTGCTAGACACCTAAATACCTACCATGAAGTACCATGTAAAATACATCGAGAAGCTGAGAAAGGGCATATTACTACTGGAGGGAGGAGAAGGGAGAAGAAGGAATCAGAGAGAGCCCCAGAGTCAATGGGATGTGTGTGTGTTCACAGAACTTGAACAACTAACTGCCCTGGCATCTCTCAGAGATAACACTGTAGGGTTTCTACTGTTGATAATGAGAGGAGCTGAGACATTTGAATAGCTAAATTTGGTTAGCTCCCCGGTAGTAGGAATGGGAGTGTTTGTATGAATACTGCCTGAGTAGCCATTCTAGTCTAAAGTTGGAGGGAAGAGGAGTGCATCGTTTCCCTTCTCAACTCAAGAAACACACCGCCATCGGCATGTACCAACACTTTTGATGTTATTTTTGTGGTCATCCAGTGCTTAATTTTGGAGCGACAGGACAGCCTAATTGGACAGGATTAGAACTCAGAAGTCCCACCTGCTTCAGTGCACACGGCCTCCTTAGGTTGTCAGTTCCAAAGAGCTCAGAGCAAACATGGGTGACCTCAATCGAGGGAAAACTATATCATAAGTAATAGGAATCAGGGAGTAACCATGGCAGCTTGGTGGCTCAGTGGGTAGAGCTCTGGGCCTAGAGATAGGAAGACCTGAGTTCAAATTTGACCTCAGACACTTACCAGCTGTGTGAACCTGGGCAAGTCACTTAACCTCGATTTACCTTAACCTAGTGGAGAAGGAAATGGCAAACCATTCTGGGATCTTTGTCAAGACCTCATGAATGGTATTGGTAAGTTATAGTCCATGGAGTTACAAAGAGTTGGACATGACTGAACAATAGCCATAAAAGTAGCATTTATAATTGGTAATACTGACAAATATACCAATATTCAGTTTGTCCTAGTAACACCCCCATCCCCACCCCATTTGGCCTATATACTAGAGCTATGTTTTAGGTTTCTTTGTGGATTATTGTGTGTGTGTGTGACCCTGGGCAAGTCACTTCACCCTGTTTGCCTCAGTTCCTCATCTGTAAAATGAGCTGGAAGGAAATGGCAAACCACTCTAGTATCTGCCAAGAAAACCCCAAATGGGGTCATGAAGAGTTTGACACAACTGAAAAACAACTGAACAAACAACACGTGTGACGAATATGTTAACTCTCCTTAAAAATTAGATCCATCTCATAGAGAGGCCTCACTGCAAAATAACATATCAGCTGTATGGTTGAAAGCACAGGTAAGAAAGAAAAAAATAACTAAAAGGGTGCCATATCAATAAAATTTGATTTGGAGAAAGGTTTGAAAAATGCATAGGATTGTAGATTTAGAGTTGGATGAGACCTTAGTCAAAATCCATGGTTTTACAGAAAAGGAAACCAAGGCTCAATGAAATTACTTGTCCAAGATCACATGGGTAGTAAGCAGTAATAAGTGACATTTATAGAGTGCTTTAAGCAGGGCAAAGCACTTTGTATAGTTTACACTATTTGACCTTTATAACAACCTTATGAGATCACAGCATCATAGGCATTATTATCTCCCTTTTACAGAGAAGGAAACTGAGATTTTGAGTCACCCCCTTCTTGATCACACAGCTAATAAGAATAAGAGGTGGGATTTGAATCCAGGTTTTGCTGACAACCCACAAGTCCATCCTTCCACCTACTAAACCATAAAAGTAGTAGAGCAGTGATTTTAGATAACTAGCCTTAGAACCTTAACCTTATTCTGTGCGACCCCTTTGGCTGTCTGGTGAAACCTACATATGGACCTCTTCTCAGAATACTGTTTTTAAAGGCAGAAGATAAAATACATTGGATTACGAAGTAAACCAGTTACACCGAAATGAAGTTATCAAAATATATACATATTTTTATAAGTTCATGGACTGAAGTTAAGAACCCCTTGATTTATAAAATATAATAGTTCTTAGTCAAAGAAAGCTAATCTCTTTCCTCTTATGTACTGAGGGAAAGAATCTTCAAGCCACACAATCTCAAAGTTGACTTTGTGAAAACAAGTGAAGCCTTTTTATTTGTTTGTATTCATCTCCATTGACAGAAATAGCCCTTTGGTGATCATTTTCTTATTTCCTTCCTGTATACATGCACAAACTGTCATCAGTGGTCTAAGGCACACCCTTTCACTTAAGGGTCTGGCAGGAAGGAGGGAGGGCTGTGTGTGAATCTGTCAGTGATATTGTCAGATCCACAGAAGAGAGGAAGGTTTCTTTGTTTTTCCCTACAGTGTATGACTTCAAACACATTCTATTTCATTCCTTCCTCTCCTCCTCCCACCCCCTTCCATGTCTAACCCCAGCAGACCCTCTAGAGAAAGGTTTGCTGCTTGGAATATAGACTTGCTGCTTCCCTGTAATAGAAAGGCCATCTCAGGCTGAGTTCAAGGTGAGAGAGATGAGTCCTTGTTGGTGAGATTCAGTCCCTTTCAGCTGAATGGGAAAGATTCTTTGACTGTAGATCTAGAGAAATTTTTAACCCAACTCAGGCTGTGTATTGGATAGAGTACTGCTCTTGGAGTCAGGAAGACCTGAGTTCAAATATAGCCTCAGACACTTTTAAGCTGTGTGAGCTTGGATAAGTCACTCAATCTCAGTTTTCTCATCTGTAAAAATGGGGATCATAATAGCCCTTACCTTCCAGAGTTGTCTTGGTGATCAGATGACATAGTAATTGTAAAGTACTTGGCATGTAGTAAGATCTATATAAATGTTAACTGTTAGCTATCATTATTCTCCCCCTTACCAGAGAACTGATTAAAAATAAAACAATTTTTTTTAACAGGAGCAAAATTTAAATGATACTGTGTGCTGTTAAGAAGCAGGCATATACTGGTCAAGGAATTTGATTACTCAAGGCAGTGACTCATTCAGCAAGTATGAAGTATTTGCGGTTAAGAGAGAAACTTTTGCCAGAGAATGACTAAAATCTATTGGCAGCATCTTGAAAGGAGTCATGACTGGGTCCAAACAGAGAATACGCAAGTGTGCCTTACGCCTCACCCCCCACCTCCTTTTACTGAATCAGATCTGAGAGGAAAAACGTGTGGTCTTTGTTTATGGTGCATCATTACAACGTGAGCTGGGCCCCAAGGGCATTTCCAACCACCATCTTCACCAGAATCAGGTTCCTGAATATATTTCCTCATTTGGGCTTGGTTGTCCTTTATGTACATGTGTGAATGTGTGAGTGTGCATGTGTGTGCATGTATGTTTCTATTTAGTGGAAGGAATGAGCTGGGTGGTGCATATGGTGAAGGACATTCAGTCTTGACACCGTAGGGGAAAATCTAACAGAAAGAGGCATCAGATTTCGCTTTTCCCTGGCCCATATATATGCTCCCTGATACTTCAGGACTCCAAAGGAGTCAAAGCTACATAGTGTAGTCATGGAGAGAACATTGGACTTGGAGACAAGAAGACCTGAGCTCAGATTCTGTGATACTTATGAGGTATGTAACTGTGGTTAAGGCAACCTCTCTCAGCCTCAGTTTCTTTGTCTGTAAAATGGGAATAACAATAATAGCACCTACTTCACAGGGTATTTGTGAGAATTAAATAACATAAAATGTGTAGAGCATTTTTTAAACCCTCTACATTCCACATAAATGCTATATAAAAAAGCATAAAGTGCTAAATAAACACTACTACTACTATTGCTGCCATTGCTGCTGCTGCTGCTTCTGCTACTTCTACTACTACTACTACTACTACTACTACTACTACTACCACCACCACTACCACTACCACTACTACTGGGTGTTCAGGGAGGACTAGTAAACTCTGATGTGAGGTCTTGCAGAGCCCTTTTCAGGGCTGCTCATTCAGCTTTGGCGTCCATCTTCACCCAACTCTCAGCTGTGTCTCCAAGAAGTTGTAGCATGTGCAGTGGCCACATCCCAGTAAGACTGTCTTGGCAGATAGATTTGCTAAATCAGGCTGAGGGTAACTGACAGGCCTCAACCATGTTGATGAGTTATGGGGGATGTTTACCCTAAGCATGTGAAGACTTCTCCCATGAGAACAGCTTGTTCCAATAACCATGAAGGTTGCTGAAGTAGACACTATGCAAAAGTGTCACACTACTTAAAGCTTGGTTTGACAACAGAGACACCAAGGTTATCCACTGCCTCCCTGACCATCATCAGTTGTCTTGACTTTTGTTGTACCACTGGACTTAGATGACTTTGGAAGAGAGTGAAGCTGATGACTTTGTACGTCTCTGTCTCACTTAAATCCAATTCATGGGCAAGTCAAGACATCACCTTCATGATGTCATTCAAAAAAGAAAGGACAAGCAAATGACAATTACTACTACTACAACTACTGCTACTACTACTACTACAACTACTGCTACTATGACTACTACTACTACCACTACTACTACTACCACTAGTTCATCCATTCTTCTCAGGACTGTAACTGGGATTTTTTTTTCTCCTGGGGCAAGGGGTAGAAAAGTTGACCTTAGCTGGGGTAAGGAGGGAGTAATGGTGAGTGAGATAAGAACCTGATATACTATTGTAAAGGAAGGAGAATGTGCTTTGCTGCTCCCCCACCTCCAACCCCAAGCAGATCATCTGATCTCACACATTTCAATCCAACAAATATTAAAACACCTACTGTGTTTAAGGCATCTTAGGAGATAGGATTGGGACTAGAGCTATGATTTCATTGATATAGGGAACTCCCAGCTGAGGAAACCCTCTCTCCCAGTGCAGTTGCCATCATCTTTAGAAATTAGTCTTGAGAGTTTATTCTATTATTCTAGAGAATTGCTTCAAGCACTGAGAGGTTAAGTGATTTGCTCAGGGTCATACAACCATTATGTGTAAGAGGTGCACCTTGAAACTAAGTCTTCCTGGCAATGAGGCCAACTCTCTGTTCCTATGCCATGCTCCCCCACAGGCCCAGGAAAGTGCAAAGAGAAAACAAACAAGCAAAAAATAACCCCAATTCAAGGAGCTTAGGGTCTGCAAGGATAAGACAACATGTAAACAGATAATTATATACATGATAATTTGAGTATCAACATTTGAGGGTATCTGAAAAGATTTCCCATAGAAGATAGAGCTTGAGCTGAATCTCAAGAGAAAATTAGGGAGATGAATTTTCTGGAGGAGTATATTCAAGGAATGAGGAATAGCCCATGAAAAACCATAGAGGTGGAAGATGGAGCCTTAAGTTTGGAGAACAGCAAGGCTAGATTGTCTCAAATATAGAATGTGTGAAAGGGAGTAATGTGTGATAAGTCTGGAAAGGAAGGATGTGACATGATTGTGAAAGGCTTTCAATGCCAATATGAAGAGTCCACATTTTGTTCTAGTGACACTAGGGAGCCCAAGAAGCTTCTAGAGCAGTAGAATGACATAGTCAGAATCATGCCTTGGGAAGATTAGTTTGACAACAGCTCAGTAGAGGATAGAGTGCTGGGCTTGGAGTTAGGAAGATTCCTCCTTCTGAATTCAAATCTAGCCTCAGGTACTTACTAGCTGTGTGACCCTGGGCAAATCACTTAGTCCTGTTTGCCTCAGTTTACTTATCTGTAAAAGCTGGAGAAAGAAATAGCAAACCACTCCATTATCTTTGCCAAGAAAATCCCAAGTGGGGTCATGAAGAGTTGGACCAACTGAAACTACTCAACAACAACAAAAAAGATAGATTTGGAGAGAGGAGAAGAAGCTGGAACCAGGAAGATCGATTAGGAGGCAGTTGAAATAGTCTAGGGTGGTGGCTGTGTGAATGGAGAGAAGGGGACAAATGAGAGAGATCTCATGGAAGTAGAATTGATAAGACAAGGTGATTGGATGCATTATGGCAGGTTAGGGAAAGAAAGGAATCAAAGATGACCCTAAGAGTGTGAGTGACTGGAAAGGTGACGGTCATTCACCAGAGAGATATGTAGAGAAGGGATAGATTCAGTGGAGGGGAGATAATCAATTTCATTTTGGATATATTGAATTTAAGATTCCTGCGGGGCCTTCAGTTAGTGATATCCAACAAGAAGTTATAAATGTGGGACTAGGGCTATATGTAAAGAGAAACTGGGTGCTGTTTGCAAAGAGATGATAATTTGAACCCACAGCAGCCAATGAGACTGGAGCATTGACAGGTAGAGTATTGATTGTTTGAAGGTGGAAAACTCCCTGCTTCCCCTCACGCCCAGGTTTAAAGATTAGGGGTTGTCTGCTGCACTCATCCCTTTTCTCCCATCCAGCCTTGGCTTGAGTAGGGAGTTGCCCAGAGTGTTAGAAATGCTATAGTCTGAATGCAAGAAGAGATGCCCTCTTCCTGTAGAATATAAGTATCCTGAAGTCAGGGACTATTCAGTTTTTTACTCTATATCCCTAGCACCTTGCACAGCACCTCATGCATGGTAGTCATTTAATGAATATTTGCTTATAGATATTTTATATCTATATATAAATATTTTATTATATTATTATATATTTATATAAATATATAGATATTTAATGAATATTTGCTCATAGTGTCATAGATTTAGGACTGGATGATTATGTAGTCCAGTAACATTTATTTAATAGATGGGGAAATTGAGGAATAGAGAAGTTAAATGACTAGACTCTGGTGGAGGGGCAGAGATTGAAGTGCTGGTACTCCTGCCCTTTCCACGTCACCCTTCTGAACATGGACCTTAGCTGTTCCCCCATGCCTATGGCTTCAATTGTGGTTAAATTCAGCTGCACTTGGGACAAAGTCCTGTTTGCCCTACCTTGGTTACAACTCTTTCCTCTAATAGCATGGAAAGGTCACAATCTATCCATGCCTTTTCATCCTGTTCTATCCTTGTTTATGCCTTGCCATAAACCCTCCATGGGGTGGAGGATGGATGTTGGGGAAGTCCATCCAATGTTTATATCTCTAGATATCTTGGCATTTCATGGGTATCAGTGCAGTAAATAGACCATCCATCTGTAATCACTTGCTGTAGGATCATAGATTTTGAGCTAGAAGGGAACTTAGAGGCCAATGAATCCAAGTTCCTCATTTAATAGATGAGAAAACTAAAGTGCAGAGAGGTTAAGTGACTTGCCCACAGTCACACAGCTACTAAGTGTCTGAGGCAGAATTTGAATTCAGGACTTCCAAGTCTAGCAATCTATTCACTGGGCTACCTAGTTGTTTCTGATTACATGTCCCACCTCTTTTTTTGGTATTATAACTCTTTGATCATGCCTGTCCCCTTTGGTTTTGTGCAAAATTTTTCATCAGTAATGGAATATTTAAATAGAAAATAGGCTTTTATTTTAAGTTTTTCATATCCAATACATTGCCCTTCAAAGGACTGTGGGCCAGAAAGGAAAGAGCCCTAGATTCTGAATTTGAAGACAGTGTCGGAATCACTGTTCAGCTACTTACATCTGGTGTGACCTTGAGTAAATCACTTTACCTATTATCTCTCCTAGCTTCAATTTGTCATTAAAAGGACTGAGGAATTAAACTCTATCTCTAAAGTCCCTCCCAACTCTAAATCCTATAATCCAAAATCATGGGGAAATTATTAAGACTATTCACATCTCTTTAATTTGTCTTCTATAATAAGGTTCGGTTATGAAAGAATAAGATGGATTTCCATAAAGTACACGTGAAAATCAGTCTCATTACTTTGTAACTCAAAGACTTTTCTCTTCTTAGTCTTCAGCACTTTGTATGCATCTCTCCAGTCATTTGTGTATTGTCTTGTGCTGGTAATTTGCATGTGTTTTATAGTCCCCTTACTAGATTTCATGTTCTGCATAAGAAATAGGTGCTTAGTAAAATTTTTAAAAATTTAAATTAAATAGATAACAGCTGTAACATGTATGTGTATGTATATATATGTATGGGAGGCAGATAAGTGGTTCAGTGGATAGAACACTGGGCCTGGAGTCAGGAAGACCTTAACCTCTATTTGCCTTAGTGTTCCCATCTGTAAAAGGGGCATAATAATACCCAGAGTTGTTGTGAGGATCAAATGAGATGGTAATTGTGAAGCACTTAGCATGGTGCCTGGCAAATATTTAAAGGCTATCATTTTTTAAAATAACTTATTTATTTTTGCTTTTTGGAGGAAGGCAGGGCAATTGGGGTTAAGTGACTTGCCCAAGGTCATATGGCTAGTTTTGTGTTAAGTGTCTGAGATCAAATTTGAACTCAGGTCCTCCCGACTGCAGGGCCAGTGCTCTATTTGCTGCGCCACCGAACTGCCCTAAAGGCTATCATTAATTCATTTCTTGAAGAATCTGTGATTTTGAAGGAGATGAATGGGACCTCAGAGACCATCTGCTCTGATCCATACCCAAAAGGTGTCCCCACTACAACATGGGAAGTGGATAGAGTGCTGGGCCTCTTTCTGAGTTCAAATCTAGCTTCGAGTACTTACTAGCCGTGTGATTCTGGGCAAGTCATTTAACTCTGTTTGCCTCAGTTTCCTCATCTGCAAAATGAGTTGGAGAAAGAAATGTCAAACCACTCCAGTATCTTTGTAAAGAAAACACCAAATGGGATGACAAAGAGTTGGACACGACTGAAAAATAGCTTTTGCCTGGAGACCGTCAAAGAGGGAAAACCCTATCACATCCTAAGACAGATCATTCTGCTTTGGAAAAGCTCTAATAATTAATATCAAACCTAAAATTGCCTCTACAATTTTCACCCATCACTCCTTGTTCTGCCCTCTAGAGCCAAACAGAGCAAAGCTAAGTCTTCTTTCATATGACAGCCTGTCAAATGCTTGAAGACAGCTAGCCTGTCCCCCCTGAGTCTCACTATTCACAATCCTTTCACAACTCTAAGCTTTAGTAGACAATCAGATCTTGAATCTTTCCGATTTGTTCTGTCCAATAAAATTCATCACCAGGTGTTCAATGTTCTGGTGATAAGCCTCATCAAGCTTAGCTGGGCTGGTCTCTGGACAGCAGTCACACAGGCTGTCACTGGGATTTTATTGAAAGCACTTCCAAATTAATGGGACCTGCCAGAGCTCATGTTCCATGGACATTACCTTTGAGAACTCAAACTCATCTCTGCACCATCATCATGTATTATCATAGAACCTTAGTGGAGGCCCTAATTGATAAAGATCCCAAGATGGAATTTTGCTTTCATGTAACTGATTAAGCAGGGTACAGAGTTGATCACTTTCACAGATTTTGACAGTTTTTCATAGAAAAGATTTAAGATAATATATTTCTGGTTATAGTAGAGATGAGTACATGAATTCACATCCACATATGTACACACATGCACATATACACACATATACATACGTGGTTAGGGACTGGATCTGTGATTCCATTAGCATAGGGAACGCCTGGATAAGGAAACTTTACCAATGCAGATCAACAACTGCTCTGCAAGGCATATGGTCTTGGAGAGTTGCTTTGGGTACTAACAAGTTAAGTAATTTGCCCAGGGTTATTTAGCTAGTATGGGTCAGAGGCAAGATTTGAACCTAGGACTTCCTAGTTCCAAGGTCAACTCTGATCCACTATATAATATGTATGTACACATATATCAAATATATATGTGTGTATATGTATACTATTGTAATGGGAATGGGAATTTGAAGATCTTCCCTGCCCCTTAATAGACCTAGGGGGGAGTTTGAAGACTCCCCTGCTTTGAAAGTAAACTCTGCCCCCTAATAGGCTGAATGTAATCACATGGAGCTTGTGATGGAGGGAATTTGCTGAAGGGTACAGCAGAGCCCACAGGAAGCTTCCCTGCTGTGAAGATAAACTCTGCCCCCTGATAGGCTGAATGTAGTCACATGGAGCCTGTGGTGAGAGGAATTTGCTGAAGGGAAGCAGAGCCCATAGGAAGCTGGGAGCCAGAGCCAGAGAGATGGTGGGAGAGAGAGGTGCTCAGGCAAGGAGAGAGAGAGGTTTGTGAGTAAATATTGATCTAATATTGGTTTGTGGGAAGGCTGAAGGATACTGTGGCTCTCAGAATTATCATACCATCTTAATATCTTTGGTACTATGATGGAATCGGCTTACTGGTTTGGGGATTTGGTTTTATGGTATCTAAATAAATGCTTCAGTTCTGTCCTCTATATGGAGAGTTTGGTATATTTTGTGATCGAGTGTCATGCGATATTTATAGTCACGGTCTTGATCGTGATCATGGGCACTGTAAATATTGCATTGGCACTAGAACTATATAAATATATGTGTTTGTGTACATGTCTACTATGTACACAGATGTATATATTTACATATGCAATGTGTGTTGTGTAATTATATGTGTGTACACACATGTACATACACACATACATACAATCTTAAATCTCTGGCACTGATAAAATCTTAGGTCCAGATCATACACATATAATATACACATACATATACACACACACATACTCACATATATAAGCACACATACACACATATATTCATATTTATGAGTGTTGTATGTGTATATACATACACACATACATGTAACCTTAAATCTCCTGCACTGATCAAATCATAGATCCAGAACCTATACACACATATTCACATTCATAAGTGTATATTACATATATATGTGCATATATGTGTGTATATACACATATACATGTAATCTTAAATCTCTGGCACTGATCAAATCATAGGTCCATATTTTTATATACACATACATATCATCACATTGAGTATATATTCTACATATATGTATACATACATACATGCACACACATGGATGTAACCTTAAATCTCCTGCACTGACTAAATCAAAGGTCCAAACCATATATATATATATATATATATATATATATATATATATATTCACACTCATGTGTATATATCCCCCACATATTTGTGTATATGTATATGTATATATTCCATAAATATTACACACACACACACACACACGAGTCTGGACTTATGATTTTATCAGTGTAGGGGATTCCTGGTGTGCAACCACCCTCCACCAATAGAGAATAACAATTAGCATGTAACATTCAATTTTTTAGAGTTTCCTGGGGCAATAAGAGTTTCAGTGACTTGCCTGGAGTCACATAACTAGTATGTGGACATCCTTCCTCTATGTCATGTCTTGCCTCATATGCTTATGTATTCTTTTGTAATTTTCCATACTGTGTATGTGCATTAATGTTCTGTGCTAATGAGGTAGCTAGAAGTCTTAGCAGATGAAGTGGGGTTGAAGACAAGGTTCCTGGGCTGAAAGGGAGTCCTATCAACCAATGTGATCTTTGTTCCCTTGCATCTACATCTGTCCTTGTCCTTTTAGTACTAGTGTCTGAAGGCAGGAACATATCATTAAGCTTCTCATACCCACAAAAAGGCTAGAGGTCACATCCCAGGGAGGGTTAGACCAGGCTTTGTGATATCCTTTTAGACAAAACTTGTTCCCCCAGGTGTAGTAGCCTGGAGTTTGACACTAGCTAACTTAATAGCTAAAGACTAAATTTGTGCTAATGTTCTTCTTGCTAGAATGAATTATTAGCAAATATAACAAAGGAGTGTAGATTTGGAACTGGAAAGGGCTGTAGAGGCCATTCAGTTCAACCTTCTCATTTTACAATTGAGGAAATTAAGATACAGAGCAGTAACTTGCCCAGGGACACACAGCTAAGTGTCTGAGATGGGATTTGAACCTAGGTCCTTTTGAATTCAGTGTTCTATCTGGTACTCTACATTGCCTCTCTCTGGAGGACCTGTCTACACTTGGTCAACTGTAATCATTTGTTACTTTAAGCTGAGGTATATCTTAGTTATTGGTAATGGCATTAAGAAAATATGTGCTCAGAATCCACAAATGATTTCTCAAGTCTTGAAATTTTAACAATTTTAAAAAGAACATTTTCATAAAATCTAGAATTTTAGAGTAGGAAAGGACCTTGTAGATCATTTGGTGCAACTCTTTCATTTTACAGAGAGGAAAACTGAGACAGAGAGAGAGAATAAGTGACTTGCCCAAAGTCATGCAATTAATTAGTTCAGCACTTAGACTGGAACTCAGATTTTCCAGTACCCAATCCAATGCTCTTTTCATGACACTAATTGTGTGATAACTGATTGTGATAACTCAAGTCATAGGTTCTAACTTCTTCTTCTTCTTATTTGCTATTTTGGAGGGCAGGGCAATTGGGGTTAAGTGACTTGCCCAAGGTCACACAGTTAGGAAGTGTTAAGTGTCTGAGGCCGGATTTGAACTCAGGTCCTCCTGACTCTAGGGCCAGCGCTCTATTCCCTGTGCCACCTAGCCTCCCTGGGTCTAATTTTTCCTAACAAAAGATTATCCTGCAAAAAAGAGCTTCAGAGAGTACCCTAATGATTGAATTTTAAAATCGTTACTCTCTACTTATTAACAGCAGACTGGTACATACAATATTTGTTGTTGTTCAGTCATATTCAACTCTTCATGATCACATGGATCATGTACAACATGCCAGGCCCTTCTTTTCTGCACTGTCTTTCAGAGTCTGTTCATTTTCATTGTTTCCATGACACTATCTATCCATCTCATCTTTTGCCTTCCTGTTTTCCTTTTGTCTTCAATTCTCAACATCAGGGTCTTTTCCAAAGAATCCTATCTTCTCATTATATGGCCAGAGTATTTAAACTTCAGTTTCAATATTTGACCTTCCAATGAATAGTCTGAATTAATTTCTTTAAGTATTGACTGTTTTGATCTCCTTGCTGTCCAAGGGACTCTCAAAAGTCTTCTTTTGCACCACAATTCAAAAGTGTTGATTTTACCTACAACATATCCAGATTTGAATACTGACATCTTCTTAAGTCTTGGAGAATTATAAATTTTCTTTCCTTCTTTCTTTCTTTCTTTCTTTCTTTCTTTCTTTCTTTCTTTCTTTCTTTCTTTCTTTCTTTCTTTCTTTCTTTCTTTCTTTCTAT
>NW_027187302.1:8734467-8760553 GCF_028583685.1 Petaurus breviceps papuanus
TCTTTCTTTCTTTCTTTCTTTCTTTCTTTCTTTCTTTCTGGAAGGCAGGGAAGTTGGGGTTAAGTGATTTGCCCGAAGTCACATGGATAGTTAGTAAGTGTCTGAGTCTGGATTTGAATTCAGGTCCTCCTGACTCCAGAGCCGGTGTTCTATTCACTCTGCCCCCTAGCCGCCCTGAATTATAAATTTTCTAAAATTATTAAATCATATAAAAGAGCAAAAGGCATAAATATTGGGGAATTTGGGAATGTGGAAAAAAGTAGAAATATCAAATCCAGCTCATTTTCTCTGTTCTCCTTACATTCTCTAGGGATTTTTCCACACCACAGTCCACACCACTGAATCACTAGCCAGTGGAACATTTGGCTAACTTTCTCTAGTATTTGTACTCAAATAAAGGGCATTATGAGATATCACAGAATCACAGAGTTGGAAAGGTCTGTTGTAATTATTTAGTACATACTTTGCCTGAAGGAATCCCCTTTCCAGTAGGTCTAGTCTTGTTTTGGAGACCTTCAGGGAGAGGAAGCCTACTGCTTCCCAGGGGAGATGATTGCACTTCTGGATACCTTTAATCGTTAGGAAATTTGTTTCTTAACATGAAGCCCAAGCTTTTCTCTTTGTAACACCCAGGCATTGTTTCTTGTCTTATTCCTTTTCCATGTGACAGTCCTACAGATTTTTGAAGGCAGTTATCACGTCTTCCATAAGTCTTCTCTTTTCCAGGCTCAACATCCCATTCCTTCAATTCAACCCTCATAAGACATGACATTGTATCAAACTGATGCAAACAATTCATCATATTAACCTGCAGGCATCTCCTCAGTCCCTGTTCCAGTAAGACTTGTGTAACTAGTGGAAGAAATATGGAACTTATTTTAGGTTTCCATCACCTCCCAAAAATAGTTTCATGTTTTTCATATGAGCAGTTTTCTTTGATTAATTGTGAGATCCCCACAGCTTATGTCCTGAATTTTCCAGTCATCTAAGAAACTATATTTACCACCCCAGAGATTTATTGTTGTATCTGTCAAAAGTCAGCCAAATGTCCCACTGGCTAGTGGTTTAGTGATGTGGACTAAAAAAAAAATAATTTGCACATATTTGGCTGATTTTAATAGCTTGACCTCTCAGTCTGTGAGCAGCAAGGCAATGAGCTAGCGGCAGGGCATATTTCCTTCCAGCTGAATTAAAACAGAGCCCTGGCATTGCTCAGGGAAGCCTTCCCACACCTGCTTCTCATTTCCTCTCGTTATTTCTGGTAATGAAAATTGGACCCGTTGCAATAGATTTGTGGGCTAGAAGGTCTATACATTTTTCTTTCATAAAGCATGCTAGTGATTAAATGAATGTCTCTGACTACAAAAATGACAAGACCTAAGAGTTCCTGGAAGAATAAGGGGGAAAAAAATTAAAAGGGCCATTCCCTTTTAATTTTTTTTCTTTCTCCCTTCAATCCATGCATCCAGCTGGAAAGCTCAGACACTGTTGCAACCCTCTAACTGTCCGTTGACTTTTTCATCTAAAATTCTCTTTACCTTGCTGCGTGCTGGCTTTGCCCCTCATTAGGGACTTGAATAGAGAAGCAGAACAATAATAACAGCTTGTTTTAAAGCAGCTGTGTGAATACTCCACCAAAATTGAAAGCTTTTGGGCCCGATAGTTCCCCTTTCAGAAACCCTCTCTTGCTTGGGCTTTTGATTCTCCAATTGTTTCCAAAGCTGCCCTGATGTCTCTATCAAAAGGATGCAATGTGTGGATGGAAAGCACCAATTGTAGCCTTCCCTGGAGAGCTTTTACCATAATTTGTGACCAGTTTCAGACTGAGATTTGGCTTGGCCCCCAGTGAATCCACAGGTGGTCCTCTGTTCTTGTTTTTATTTCACTGTGGATGGCACGACTATCTTCTAATCATCATCTGCCTTCAATTGACCCTCTGAAGCACTGTGGTATTGATTGGTACTTTGTCCTTCCTTGTCTGGGAGATTCTTGGAATTTCAGTGCTGAATAGGAATGCCATGGTAAGGGCCATGTGGACATTTATATGTGTGTGTGTGTGCTTATTATCATATTTGAACTAGGATTCACATTGCTATATATATTTTGTGTGAGTACGTAGCTCTTTGGCCCTAGGAATGTGATGTCTCTATCTTGCAAGATGGGGAATATGGGGGTAGAATTCTCACTGTATGTCTACCACAGGGCTCACGATTTGTTAATGGTAACTGACAACTAAGGTTTGCAAGAGGAAGAATTACAATAACCATTGTGTACCCAGGACACTTTCTCTATCCTACCTATCACTTGTCTATCCTTCTGTAGGTGACTTACTTTGGAGGCAAACACCCACACATATGTATTTTTCCCTTGTCAGGTCATAAACATAGAGCGAGGAGAGTTAGGACAGAAGGAAGCTAAGCTGGGAAAATCTGCTACCACCACTATTAGCATTATTATAATAGGTGATGTCTTTCACTTCACAATAATCTTGTGAAGTAGGCTCTATTAGTATCATCATTTTATGGATAAGGAAACTGAGACTAAGAAAGGTTAGATGAATTGTCCAGGATCACACTGCTAGAAAGTATCTGAGGCAGGATTTGAATCTAGGTCTTCTTTACTCCAAGTCCCACTCTATCCACTGTGCCACCTAGCTGCTAAGGCTATTGTAACTTCAATTTAATTCAATTCAATAAACATTTATTAAGCTTTATTCTTAATTTATTTTATTAATTAGCTATACAGTTTTATTGTTATTATTATTTCTACTACTACATACTAGGCTGGATAAAAATAAAATAAAGACAGTTACTGCCCTCAAGGAGCTTATAATCTAATGGGGGAAACAAAGCACAAAAGGAAGCTGGAAAGGTTAAGGGATAAGAGACATCAAGTGATCCCCAGCCTTTTTGTTGTTGTTGTTGAGTAGTTTCAGTCATGTCTGACTCTACATGACCCCATTTGGGGTTTTCTTGGCAAAGATGCTGGAATGGTTTGCCATTTCTTTCTCCCCCTCATTTTACAGATGAGGAAACTAAGAAAATAGGGTTAAGTGACTTGCTCAGGGTCACACAGCTAGTAAGTCTCTGAGGTCATATTTGAACTCAGGTCTCCTGACTCCAGGGTCAACATTCTAATAACCGTACCACCTATTGGCTGGAAAAAAAAAAAATTGTTGTTATTGAGTTGTTTCCCAGGGGTTGGGAAACTGTGGTCTCTAGGTCACATGTGGTCTTCTAGGTACTTAGGGGCTGCCATTTAACTGAGTCCAAGTTTTACAGAACAAATCTTTTTATTATTTGTTCTGTGAAGTTTGGATTCAGTCAAAGCACTTGAGGACCTAGAGGCCCACATGTGGCCTCAAGTTCCTTACCCCTGTTTCAGATACTTTATGTGACCCTATTTGGGGTTTTCCTGGCAAAGATACTGGAATATTTTGCCAATTCCTTTTCCAGCTCATTTTACAGATGAGGAAACTGAGGCAAATAAGGTTATGTGACTTGCCCAGGGTCACACAGTAAGTGTCTGAAGCCAGATTTGAACTCAGGACTCTAGGCCTAGCACTCTATCCACTGTGCCCCCTAGTTGCCCAGCCTTAATGGTATTCAAATCAAGCAGAGCTGCAGATGGGAAGTGATGAGTGAGATCCTACCCTCTATAAAGGAAAGTTTTGGGAGGAGTTCAGTGCTCCACACTCTGTCCCTCTAATCAGAGGGGAGAGGAGGCTGAGGGAGTTGGATAGGTGTTCAGTATCCAAGTCTGAGCCAGCAGCTCAGGTGAGGGCAATGAGATTTCTAATGATCTGTAGAGTTCAAAACCAAGTAGAATTGTAGATGCAAAGTCAAGAGTGAAGCAACCAGTATAAACCCTACCATCTTTAAGGCTCAGTTCAGGATCCATGAGCTGTGGTATCTTCAGTTGGATCAGATACTGAGAACTGGAAGGGACCTTACTAAGAATTGTAATACAATCCATTCATTCATTCAACATTGATTAAGTTCCTTCTATGTGTGGATACAAAAAGAGGCAAAAGAGAGTCTTTGCCCTCAAGGAGCTTATTATCTAATGGGGGAGACAACATGCAAACAAATATATGCAAAGCAAGCTATATACCAAAAAAAAATTGGAAATAAAAAAGAGAAAGCACTGGAATTAAGAAGGTCAAATTTTAGTGGGGACTTAAAGGAAGCCAGGGAGATCATTAGTGAGATCAGAGGAGGGAGAACATTCCAGGCATGGGGGGACAACCAGAGAAAGTGCCTGCAGCAGAGACATGAAAGTGTCCAGTTTTCAGAACAGCTGGGAGGCCAGCGTTACTGGACTGAAGAGTACTTGCTGTTAGGAAAACTGGAAAGGTAGGAGAGGGCTAGGTAATGAAGGGCTTTGAATGCTAAACAGAGCATTTTGTATTTGTTCCTGGAGGCAATAGGGAGTCACTGGAGTTTATTGAGTAGGAGGGTTGACATGATCAGAAACTGAGGCCAAGAGAAGGTTGTTTGGTTTTTTTTTGGAGGGGGAAGGGCAGGGCAATTGGGGTTAAGTGACTTGCCCAAGGTCACACAGCTAGTTTTTGTGTTAAGTGTCTGAGGCTGGATTTGAACTCAGGTCCTCCTGACTCCAGGGCTAGTGCTCTATTCACTGTACCACCTAGCTACCCCCCAAGAGAAGTTAAATGACCTTCCCAAGGTCACAAAGGTAATAAGTGACAGAACTAGGATTCAAACTCAGGCCCTGTGACTCCGAGTTCAGTACTCTTTCCATCTCCCTTAATGTTACCTCCCTCCTTATCAAATGATCAAGTATATACTTGCATGTTTTGCTCCCAGTAGAGTGTAAGCCCCTTGAGGACAGGGTCTGTTTTTCATTTTGTTTTTGTATTCCAATAACCTTGTACAGTGCCTTGCACAAAGATGCCTAAAAAATGCTTGTTGGATTATATTGGAATATTTTACTCCAAGGTATGTTGTGTGGCAGAATTACCAAGGTTGGATGTGGGCTTGGGGAAAGGTTGGTGGTGTTGAGAAATAGTGGAGAGCTGAGGGTGACTGAGATCATGAACTTGTGTGACTAGAAAGATAGTGGTGCCCTCAATAAAAATAGGAAAATTTGGAGGTGGGGTGGGCTCAGGGGAAAAGATGATTTCTTTTTGGAGGTGAGTTGAGTTTCAAATATCTATAGGAAATCCAGACGGAGATGTCCAACAAATAGTGTTGGTATGGGTACTGGAGCTCAGGAGAGAAAGACCAGGTCTTAGTGTATAAATCTGGGGGTCGTTTACCTAGAGATGATACTTGAATCCATGGAACCCAATGAGATCATCCCATCAGGCTCCAATTTCCTGCTCTTCATTAAAACTACTAAAAACTGTTTTCTTCATTCGACCCAGGCAGGGGTTCTGCTTGCAATTAACACTGTTGGTTTTGATAAAGAATGGACATTGTAAATCATGATATTGCATCATGTTTGCATGTGCAAGTCTCAATTTTGTTTTTAGCATAGTTTTAAAAGTGTTTGCTAGTCTAAAGAGAAAATTATTGTCTTTTTTTGTCTTTTCTTATTTTTTCTGGAAGATGGCGGTTGCAAAATTAGATCTAGACATTTTTGTGCCTAGTCTCAGTACCATACACAGTGCCTGAGCGAAACGATACCAATATGTGTTTTTGGTGAGAGACAGGGCCTCCAGCACACTAGTATGATAAGGAGGGAGATGTCAGAGACTAGAATGTTTCTGGGAGTCTGCCTGTGTAGGGGAGGGAACAGGACCAGGTGGGGAAGAGCCCACTTTTTTATTTTAAAGAAAATGAAATGGGCAGTTACCAGTCTGCCATCTTATAACTGCCCATTTTATTTTATTTTAAAATTAAAAACAATGTATCAACACCTTGTTTTTTATATTATGTGTATTTAATATCTCCTCCTCTACTGCCCAAAGAGTCTTTCCTTGTAAAAAAAAAAAAAAGAGAAAAAATATGAGTTCAGTAAAGCCAGTCAATATTAATATCTGACAGCATAAGCAATAATTCCAGATCTATACTTCCCCTTATCTGCAAAGAAAGGAGAAAGCTATATTTTCTCATTTCTTCTGTAACGTCAAGCTTGGTCAGTATAGCTATGAAGCACTTTCTCTCTTTTTTATTTCTTTATGTTATTTATCCTTGTATGTATCATTTTCCTGATTCTGCTTACTTTACTCCACATAAATTCATATGTCTTCCTGAGGGTTTAAACATTATCTTTTTCTGATTCATTTTTTTTAAAAACAGTGCAGTAATATTCTATTATGTTTATATACCATGATTTGTTTAGCTATTCTCCAATCAATGGGCACTTGCTTTGTTTTCTGTTTTCTACCACCATGAAATTGCTGTTAGTAAAATTTTGGTAATGAGGCAGTGACCCCAAATCTTCAGCTTAGACAGCACCAGCAGCAGTGAAGTAAGTCGCAGTGATGAGAGCACCCACAGTGTGCTGGGCAATACAGGCACTAGCATAAGCAGTAATGCAGGCCGTGCCTTGGTAGCCCATGTTGGCAGTGGGGCTTCCTCAGATTTGCTGAAAGGATGAAGGATGAGAAGATAGGACATGTTAGGCTGTGAAGATGAAGTCTGTGATACTGGCCTTCTCGGGGATTGGAAGACTTTTTTTTTCTTTTTTTGGCTTTTTGGAGGGGGGAAGGCAGGGCAATTGGGGTTAAGTGACTTGCCCAAGTTCACACGGCTAGTGTTAAGTGTCTGAGGCAGAATTTGAACTCAGGTCCTCCTGACTCCAGGGCCAGTGCTCTATTCACCATGCCACCTAACTGCCCTAATTGGAAGATTTTTATGGGCCAAGATGCTATGATACAGAATGGGGTAGCTTGTATTAGCTTTCTCCCATTTCTCCTCTCCTCAAGTCTGTTGTGAGCTAGGATGTCGCCATCCAGGGCATACAGTTACCTATGCCCTGATATGGGTCCTGAAACAGAACTGTGGGCCCTTTGGTCAAGGAGGATATAAAGACAGCTTTATGTACTGAGCAGTGGTTTCCAAGAGCTCAGAGAAGCTCTTTCCTGTTTTTTTTTCTTTTTTGCTTAGGGGTCACCAACTACATTATTAGTCAATTTATTATTTGAACCCTCAAGCTCTGAATAGTCCATTACACCAGATATCACATCCCTCCAGGATAGATCTTTTTTTTTTTGATGGGTCCCCAAGTGTGACAGGGACTACTTGAGTGGATGGAATGCTGGAAAAGAAATTATAGCTACTAACAATATTAATATCAGTGGTTTTCTAACCTTATCATTTTTATGGGCTTGTGTGTCTCTGTAAACCTGCTACACAAAATCACCATTTTCAAATTTAAAAAAGAAATAGCTTGTTTGTGGTTGAAATTTACTTAGTCTATTCTATTTGGTTGGCCCTAGGGCAGGGCAGGCTTTATGTCCCATCTAGCCACTCACCAGGATATCCTACCATCTACTCTGTCTAAGTGCCCATTCTGCTTTCTCCCCCTCTTTCTGATACCCCACTTTCCTCTTCTTCCTCTGGGCACACTATCTTTGGTTCTACATGGTCCTGAATAGTCTATCCCTAGACTAAAACTCTTCTTTCATGACTCCCTATGACTCCCCTAATTTTTTCTCTCTCCCTATTAGAATATAAGTTCCTTGAGGGAAGAGAGCTTAATAAGTAGTAATTGCTTTTTCATTCATCCATTTCTCCATCCTTCTCTCTAAGGCTCTCTTCTCTCTATACCATCTCATTTGATGATCCAGCCAGCTCCCATGAGTTCATTTATCATCTCTACACAGATGACTCACAGATCTATAAATCTCTCTTCTGAACTCAACAACCTTCCACTGGACATTTCACACTCAATGTCCCGTAGGCACCTCAAACTTAACATTTCTGAAACATAACTCATTATTTTTCACTGTCCTATTGAGAGCAACATTATTCTTCTAGTGACCCAGGTTCACAACCTAGTGTCCTCTCCTCTCCTCAGGTTCATTTCTCCCACATAGCCAATGACTGACCAAATCTTGAAATTTCTTGCTCTACAATTTATCTGGGACGTGACCCCTTCTCTTCACTCACAAAGCCATCACCCCAGTTCTCTTGGATTATGGTAATTGTCTTCTTTTTGGTCTCCCTTTCTCCAATTTCTCCCTTCTCCAATCTATCCTCTACAGAACTTCCAAAGTGATTTTTACTAAAGCTAAGACCCAACAGCCCCCTACTCAACAAACTCTAGTGTCTCCCTGTTGCCTCTAGGATCATATCTAATCTTGTCTGTCTGGTCTTTAAGGGCCTTTACAACCTTTCTACTTGTAGTCTTTTTATACATTATTCTCCTCCACATACAACTTGTTCCTGTCACATACCCCCCCCCCCCACCTTTCTTTGCTTTGGCACTGGTGGTCCCTCATTTCTGGAATGATTCCTTCAAGACTCAAATCAAATGCCATCTTTCAAAGGAGGCCTTTCCTGTTCCCCCAGTTGACTGAATGATCACTCTCTTCTAAGGATGCCTTATATCTAGTTTGTATGTATCTTACTTTTATCTCTCTATGCCTATATTATCTCCCTTGTTAGAATGTAAGCTCCTTTAAGACAGAGACTATTTTTCCTTTCTTTTTTTCTTTCTATCTCTAGTACTTAGCACAATGCTTGGCACATGGAATCTATTGAACAAATCCAGTTGATTAATTTGATCTCTGAATCATACCTCTGGGGGAGAAGTAGTAATCTTGGACCACATCTCTGTTCACCAGATATATAAGGAACAAAAGTGCTTGGACAGAATCGTGCATCCCAGGAAAACTAGATATCAGGAGAGAAGATGCCCATGAAGAATTACAGCTGGAAGGGACCTTAGAAATCATCTAACACAGAGTTCTCAGGCAATGAGCTACTATACTCTTCAGGAGGGCCAGAACCATATTAAAATGTAATTGGGAAATTGACAAAATTAATGAAAACACAACAAAACAAAAATAAATGAAAACACAGATCCCATTACACTGTATAACTGAGTCAATATGTGGATTTCTATTTGAGTCTGACACCACTGATCCAGTGAACCTCTCTCACAGAACAGAAAAGAAAACTGAAGCCCAGAGAGAAGTGACTTGCCCAAGGTCACAGGGTTATAATTAGGAGAGTCAAGATTTGCACCCAGGTCTTAGGAGCCCAAATCCAACTTTCTTTCCACTGTATAACATTGCTGATTGCTCATCCTTGCTTTTTATGAGATTTTTTTAAACATTGCTGTTTACCCAAATGGCCTGTGTGAGAACGAATGTGGATTTGCTAAATGATATCAAGAGTAGGGAGTTGTTGCATAGCATGTGTTTGAGAGGATCTAGCTAAAAATAAGATTTCCTTCATTATGGACACTTTCTAAAGTGCCTCCATCTCCCCCACATGACCTTAAATAGTCTCTTTGTGTGAAAGTCTTGCCCAAGGCAGCACGTATGAAATTTGATGGTTAAACATTTGTTGGAGTCAACACTTCAAACATCCCAGTGAAGAATTTTGAGAGCTTCATCGATGGATATGGGAACTGGCAGATGGCAGCCTGGGTTTGGGAACAGACGTGATTCTAGAGCCAGTTCACATAAAACTAGACTCAGGGAAACAAATATGCAGCCACATACCTCTAGTGGCCCCTGTAAAGACCATGCAAAGATTAAAGGTCTCTTCTGGTGTGAAGCAATCCAAATGTCTCTCTGTCAGGGGAAGGAGATGGGTAGAAGGGGCCATATTTCACAGTACCAAGTATAATGTTGGTAGCTTGCCAGGTGCTCAAAGGCATAGAACAGATGGTAACTGCCACCTTCCTGATTGTGAGAATTCCCCTAGAGCAGGGATCTTTGGTCATAGACCTCTTTGACAGTCTGGTGAAGCCTATGAACTTCTGGAATAATATTTTTAATTCATAAAATAAAATACATATGATTACTAAGGAAACCAATTATTCTGAAATACAATTACCAAAATATAAAAAAAAAACCCCAACAATTCACAGACCCCAGATTAAGAACTCTTAATATAAAGATATGGGGGATATGAGTCTGGGATACTTCCTATTTCTTGTAGAAAGGGGAATTATTATGTTGTAGTCCCAACAAACGGGGGTATATGTTTAAAGAGGAGGAGAGCTGTGGGCCACTTGGCTAGCTGAGTCAAGTGTGTCAAACCCATGGGTCCCAAGGACACAGAACTCAGAGGGTGAATACCTCTGGATTCAAGTGCCTTGTCATGGGGGTGCTATATACTCTGATTTGTTGGAACCCCTCAAGCATACTGGCACCTACCACATGGTTGAATTCATTTAAAATAAATACTGTTTTCAGGAAATAATTACTATGAGTTTTGGTGCTTTGCATTTGCCCTTATATCTTAATGGGGGAGTGGGAGTGGAGGAAAAGGGTGGGAGGAGGGGAAGCTTGAGCAGTCAGGGAAAGGTGGCTTGTTTTGTGCAAAACACTCAGCTATGCAAACGTTAGTGATGCTCAAACACTTCCTTTTACAGCAGCATGACCTTCTGCAACCCAGACAGGCGCTTTCTTTAGAGTTTGTTGCTCATTCTCCACAGATGTTTGTTGTTTTCTTCAATTTTAAGCTTTTTATAGTTCTTCAGTTACTTAAAAAAAAAAACAAACCAAAACAACAAAAAGCACGGTTGATTCAGCCAATAATAGCGACAGCTCAAAGCTGGCCTAGTAGGTACTAAGTACAGTGAAGGAATGTTTTTATTCCTTCATTTTTCCTCCTTCTCCCCCACCCCCTAATCTTGAAGGTTTTCAAGACCCAAATGACTGAAAATTTGGGGACTGACCAAAAATACCAAGAACACATTTGTTTTTTTTTTCTTGATTTCCAAAGAAAGAGTCATGCTTAACTCATTGTCAAAGAGCACTGGGACTGAATTCGGAGGACTGGGGTTTACTCTTACTTAATATCTGTGGGACCTCGGACAGTCACTTAATCTCCCTAAGCCTAAGTTTCCTTTCCTGTATAATGAGGTTGGATTAGATGGCCCCTAGATCTATGATCCTGTGACCTCTAAGATTCTTTCCAGCTTTAAATCTATATTCACATGAATTATTTTCTAGCATGTCTATTTCGTCAGCTGTGCCTTAAGGGACTGGGAATCTGAAGGTGGGGAAGGGGGTCTAGAAGATCCATGCCCAAACAGGTCCCTCAAAGCTTCCATAAGACTAAATTTCTCTCTCTCTCTCTCCCCTCTTATATAGTTCATGAGATCATGTATACATATGATCTCATATATCATATGTGTGTGGTCATATTATATAAAATATATTTGACTATATCATATACACATGATTTCATAAAGCATATATACAGAGAGAGAGAGAGAGAGAGAGAGAGAGAGAGAGAGAGAGAGAGAGAGAGAGAGAGAGAGAGAGAGAGTGCTAGAAGGAACCTTAATGATCATTAATTCCACCCCCTTATTTTATAGATGAAAAAAACTGGTGCCCAAGTCCACTAAATGACTGATCCAAAATCAAACGGATAATGACCAGCTGAGGCAGGATTTGAATATAGATCCTTTGCCCTTTTCACTGTGTCCCAAGGGCCTCAGAACTCCTAAAGAGGCACTTGAGGTATCTGAAGAAATGACAACTAATTTTTGTTGCACATGAAACAATCTTTAAACCTACGGGGGTTGGACTTGTAGAACCAGAACTTCCTTTGTAATAAAGGCCCACTGTGCAGTGCAGCTAGGCACTGTTGAAGGCTTCTGATGAAATCAGAAGGAGCAGAGCCAGATATGAAGATCAAGAATGCAAACAGCATCCACAACTCGGAGTCAGGCAGGGGGAGGAAGGGGAATGACTAAGGACTTAGAAGACTACTATGGTTCGGGAACATGTATGGTAGCAACTATGAGAGGCACACATGTCCTGAAGTTGCATTTGATGACAGACACAAAATTCTTGGAGAATATTCTATAACCCTAGTGGGAAAGGACATCATTGGACCAACATTGGGGATAGTTTTGAAGTTCTCAGATTGAGAAAACTCAATATACAGCCTCAACTAGATGTGTTTGGCTTGACTGTCTCAGGAAGAGAAACTGTACAGGGACCACCTACTAATAAATCATGTTGCGTGATGACTTTGGTTTCAGGTACATTTTTTCAAAACTAGGTTATCAGACCTTCTTTCTTGGTGCCTAAAGAGATGTGACCTTCCTTTTAGGAAACAAAACAACATGACACCTGGCAAAGTTTTCAGAAACTGGTACCAGGGAAGCATGTTTTGAGGTGGAAAACTGAATGCATTCCAGCCAGTGGTTAACTGAACTGGTCTCCTGAGCCAGACTCTTCAAAGCTATTTATAGTGCAAATTGCAAATATTAGAACTGCTAGTTAAGAGCCTAGCAATGTGCCCATTCAACCTCATGCTTTCAGGTGTCTGTAACTTGGTGTTGAAAAACTCACTCCAGATTGAGACTGATGAAAAGGCCTGGTTTTGAACTGTGAATTCATGTTTCAAGGGATATTCTACCCCCCAAATAAGTTTAGAATTGAGACATTTTTTCCATTAGAAAATAGCCCCATTTTGCTTTAAAAAATATGCTGGCAAACTATAGCACAGACTATAAAGGGGACAGATTTATTGGGGTTTATGGAAAATCCAGATGAACTGGTTTTCCTTCTTGTATTTTACTAGCATCTCATTGGCTTCCTGTGAATGATTCTGGATGTTTTCCCAGTGACTTTGTGGAATTTTATGTTTCCCTCTTTTTGCCTTTAGTGACCCCATCCACAAAATGGGGCTGCCTTATATCATCTCAAAGATCATTGGGAATAATTCTGTTAGGCTGATTTGTAACTAATCCAGGAGGTATGCATTTAGACAATAATACTTTTATAACCTAGGCATAACCTTCTCAATTTTGATTACATAGAATATCATTTAAAACAGAAGTTGTATAATTCTGAAATGTAACTTTTGACTTAGAAATACTCCTTTAGATGCAGTGCTGCACTAAATATATAGTATATTATACATATTTATAGTGAGATCGGAATTGAACCTAGGATCAGCACTTCCTCTGCAATTTACAGTCTTGGGCACTAGGGGGGTCACACAGTCATTATGTATCAAGGCTAGACTTGAACTCAGGTCTTCTAGGCTCCAAAGCCAGTTTTCTCTCCCCTCTGCCAGGATACCTCTCACATTTTTAGTAGAGAAAAGGAAAAAAAGCCTAAAAATGATGCAAATGTTTTTGTGACAAAAATTTGAGCCAGGAATAACAGAATGCAGCCAGGCCAATGCTGCAGGTGGGACCAGAAGTTGAGTATGATTTCTTACTCTTTCTTTCCCCACCTCCCACCTCTTCATAGACTGCAGCTACTTCTCCCTCCACCCCCCACTCTCATGGCCTTTACATCCTTGTTAACTGCTTTTCAAAGCCATGTCCCCACCTTGCTCTGAAGAACTTCTGGGAATAATAAAGGGGAAGGTCAGATAGTGATCAACTGAGGTGCCCAACAGTGGTCCTGAATCATCTCTTAATCTCATAGTAAACTCCTTCTCATTTGTAAAACAGGAATGAAAATACTTGCCCTTCCAGGAAAGCATTTTGCAAATTATAAAGCATAGGTAGAAAAGATCTGGAGTATTTGAGTTACTAGAAAATGGATGCCCAGTTTCATAAGTAGCAGTCTGCAATTTATAGATAGACTTGAGAGACCAGATAGTCTAACCCATTAATTCAGCAGATTAGGAAACTGAGGCATAGAATGGTGCCTTGGTTTGCCCAATATTACATAACTTGATAAATTTAGTGTTCCAGGGGTTCTAGTCCTGGTTCTACCACTTTTAGTGATCTTCGCTCCAAACCAATCTCTCTCTGAGGTACCTATCACACATAAGCTTCTTTGTCCTTTTCTCGTTTGTTATATGGCTTATCTGCCCTGTTTGGGGTTTTGTTGGCAGAGATATTGGAGTGGTTTGCCATTTACTTCTCCAGCTCATTTTAAAGATGAACCGAGGCAATCGGCATTAAGTGACTTCCCAGGGTCACATAGCTAATCATGTCTGAGTTCAGATCTGAACTCATGAAGATGAGTCTTCCTCACTCTAGACCCAACACTCTATCCACTGTACTACCTTGCTGACTGATTATACCTCTAGTAAGATGGTCTCCAACTACATGTTTGAGTTCTCAGCCCTCTCTCCTGTTTGGTTCCCATTTTGTTCTCATGCCTCAAACAAAGGTAAACCCAGCAAGAGCATGACAGGGTTGACCACAGGTATTTCTGAGAAATAAAATCCAAAAGATGTTTACTTTAACACTAAATTTAAGAAAAACACAAATAGAAGTAAGGCTGAGACAAGGTAGCGCTCTTGCCCGGTTCCTTTCTCAAAAGGATTATTTTCCTCCATTCCTGGGTGAGTGAGCCCCTGCTCACAGCCTCTCGTCTATGTCATCCATTCAGCTAGAGGTCATTGCACATGGCCATACAGCAGAGAAGGGCAGAAGTGGCACCAGCTGCAGTCCCATCTCATGGCACTGTCCTGGGATGACAGCCACCTCTCTTTTCTTCTCCTTGTTCCCCTAGGTAGTTCAGTGTGAAAAAAAAAAACCTTCTCTCTCATTAAGGGCTAATCTCTTACTAGTTTCCTCTTTTTTCCAAACTGAGAACTACAATTCTCAGGAGATTTGTGGACGGCCAGCCCATCTGTATCTTAATAAGCATTCCTTATTCCTGGATAGCCTCTTTGAAAATGTAAATACCCCTGTGAGAGGTAACACATAATCACTAATGCCTAAATCTATCTCAATGAAATTAATTCATGAAATTTCTCTCCTCAGTGGCAGGATGAGGAAACTATCCTTAGAAATGTTAACCACTGAGGGGAAGGGAGTGAGAAGAGGGAAGGTTGTAGGAAGAGGAGGTAAGGACTATCATCATCATCATCATCATCATCACTACCATTTATATAACACTTTAAGATTTTATAATGGGTAGCTAGGTGGCTCAGTGGATAGAGCACTGGGCCTGGAGTTAGGAAGATCTGAGTTCAACTTTGACTTCCCACTTACTGTGTGACCCTGGGCTAAGTTCCTTATCTATAAAATGGGATCACATTGGAGAAGGAAATGGTAGATCACTCCAGGATCTTCGCCAAGAAAACGTAGAGTAAGACATGACCGAACAACAATAAAGGGTTTATAAAGTACTTTACAAATGTAATCTCTTTGTTGTATAGTTGGAGGGAATAGCAAGTTGTACATAGTAGATTTGCAGTTTCATGTGCAATCATCTTTTTTATTGTACTATATTATGGAAATGCTTGTTTGTGAATTGAAAATAAAATAACATTTTAAAAACCAACAAAAAAACAAATGTTATCTATTATTATCCCTATTTACCCAATGAGAAACACAGGCAGATAGAGCTTAAATGATTTGCTCAGGGTCATATAGCTAGAAAATATCTGAGGCTGGATTTGAACTCAGGACTCTTGACTTCAGGTCCATCATTCTGTCTATTCTACTATGGTGCAACCCTGTTACCTTACCCAATGCAAACCCTGCCTCCTTCACAATTTTGTGAATACAACAACAACAGCTACTACTACTACTATTATTCCTCATCCACAAAGGGACAGACTGACAAGGACTTTACGGATGACCAACAAGGAAGAGCTAGGTGATATGGCAGACAGTGTGCGGAAATTGTTTCCTGATCAAGTTACTTAACTTCTCTGGGTTCCTCATTGATAAAACACAGCATCTGAATCTGATAGCCTTGAAGGGCCCTTCTAGTCTAAATCTAGGATTCTTTGAATTTGAGTGAATGACTTTTCTGCCTCTCTCTATGCCCATCAAAGACAGCAGCATTTGGGATCTTGATTTTTTCCAAAGGAATGTATTTCCTAGGTCTGGGCCCCAGTGTAGTTGACAGTAGGGTCAATGCACAGGGTGAGTTCTCTGATCCATTTAATAGGTTTTTCCTGAGCCTGTCGTTCATGATGTATTATTTCCTTCTCTGCCCCTCAATAAGCATCTTTGTTTGTAAGGCAAAGGGGGAAAATGTAGATGTCTGAAATCACAGTGGAGAAGCTATGCCCTCAGCCAAGAAGGAGTTCAGATTGTGAAGGCCTGTCCTGTAGTCCTCTTACATTGAATAAATGTTAAATAAAAATAATAGACTTTCTTCCTGTTGGCTCAGAAACTGTTTGCTCATGGCCCCAGTACAATTGTATTTTGTAATCCTTTTCAAAGCTCCTGTTGTCTGAGTGCTGCCCTGCTCCTATAAGCACTACTGTTTTTGGTCACTCAGGTGTGAGGATTCCTCTGATGGCTGAATGGAGCTTCTCCCAAGCTTTGCTGACATCTGAGGATGGATTCTTCTCTGTGGCGAAATATACCTGAGGTCCCACCTGGCTTGTGTCCTGAAGTGGCCCCAGTCTATCATCTCCCTTCCTTCAAGGAGGGGGTGATGTACACCCAAAAAGGAAGCACTCACTTAGGACTGGAGGATATTTTAGTCATTTGAACTTGAATCAAAACCTGTTGTTTGCATTAGCAAATGGAGGAATTGGGAAGTTGCTTGCCTTCACTCAACTCTCCAGATAAGTGCTATGTAATAAAACTTAAAGTGCTACATAAACACTACTGCTGCTGTTGCCTTTCTGTTGCTGTTGTTGCTGCTGTTATTACTACTATTACTACTACTACTTCCACTGCTACCTACTACTACTTCTATTACTACTACTATTACTATTTCTACTGCTGCTACTACCACTACATGTTCAGGAAGGCCTAACACTTTTGGTGTGAGTGTTTGCTGAGCCCTCTTCAAGGCTGCTAGTCTGCTTTTTGTGCCTAACCGGCACCCAACTCTCATCTGTAGCTCCAAGGAGGTATAGCATGTGCAGTGGCCAAACCCTGGTAAAACTATCTTGGCTGATGGGTGTAGCAGCAAGCACCCCAGCATCCCCAGGGTGGCTGCCAACACAGGTTCTTAGATCTGCTTTTCTAAAGGAAAGCAACTCAAAATGGGTCAACAATCTGGCTTTAATCAAACATATGTCATTTACCTAGTTCAGGGGAAAAAGTCAGCACCCCGAGCTTCAGAGAATACAAACAACTTACAAGCAGACAGAGAAACAGGTCAGCAGACAAGCTTGCAACTGTCTGACCATTACATCCATACCTAGTCAGTTACCAGAGAGGGAAGCACCAACATCTGGGTTTTCAAAGCCAGGGGGCTCAATGGCTGCTCAGAGTCTCGTCTGGTCAAATCATGTAACTCTTCTTAAAGTGAGCCCCAAAGCAAAACCTCACATCAGGGTATATATAGCCTTCTCCTGGCTCAGAGAATGTCACAACCCTCTTGACCCACTGCCCAATCACTAAGTATCAAGGTGTGGGTGTTCCTGAAAACCAAGCCTCCCACCACAGGCTCCATGTGACCACATCCAGCCTATTAGAGAGCAGAGCATATTTTCAAATCAAAGAAGGTTCTCAGAATCACTTAAGCCTATCAAAGGGCCTAGGGGCAGGGAAGATCTTAAATTCCCATCCCCATAACAATGGGCTAAACCAGGTTGAGAATAACCAACAAGTCTCAAGCACCTTGGTGAGTTAGGGGGATGTCTATCCTAAGCATATGAAGTCTTCCCCTGCAGGAATGGGTGGATGAGAACAACTTGTTTCAGCAACCCTGAAGGCCCCTGAAGCGGGAGCTGTGGAACATGTAGAGCTTGGTTAGACATCAGACACCAAGGTTATCCACTGCATGCCAGGCCAATGCCAGTTGTCCTGAAGTTTTTCTTGCCACTGTACTTCGATGACTCAGGGAGTGTAGCAGCAAGCACCCCAGCATCCCCAGGGTAGCTGCCAGCACAGGTTCTTGGATCTGCTTTGTTAAAGGAAAGCAACTCAAAGTGGGTTAACAAGCTTATTTTAATCAGTCAAACATGTATTGTTTACCTAGTTCAGGGGAAAAAGTTCAGCACCCCGAACTTTATACAGACAGAATTATCAAGACAGAGAAACAGATCAAGTAGACAGTTTTCCAAACTGTCCAACCATTATATCCATACCAAATCAACATCTGGGTCTTTCAAAGCCGGGGGGATCTGGACAACGGCTTCCCAGATTTTCATCTGATCAAATCACAGAACATTTCTCAAAGTGAGCCCCAAAACAAAGCTACACATCAGGGCTTATATAGCCTTCTCCTGGCTCAGAGAATGTAACAACCTTATTGACTCATTGGCCAATCAAGAAGTATCTACTGAAAAACAATCCTCCCACCCCAGGCTCCAGGTGTACTTTAGCCTAGGGGCAGGGAAGATCTTTAAAATTTACATTCCCATTACAGGGAGAGAGAGTGAGGCTGTGCAGCTTTGCCTCACTTAAATTTGCACACAAGTCAAGATATAACCTGTGATGTCATCTTCATGCCTGATACGGAGGGGCAGCATGGCTAGTAAGACCGGACTTCACACCCTGTTTCAGACACTAGGGCTATGGGACCTCAGGTGAGCCACTCAACCTCATCAGCTTCTTGTTTCCTCATCTGTAAAATGAAGAGATTGGACTCAATAGCCTCTAAGTTGCCTTCAGTTTTCTCATCTGTAAAATGAGAAGGGGTTGGACTAGATGGCCTTTAATCTATGCTCCCATGGCATTTGACTTCTACACTGGGGAAAAGCCTAGAAAAGAGATGTTCACTGATGTATTCGAGATGGAGAATGATGCAAACATTTTGATGTTTGGACACAGAAAACGTAGGAACTTGTTTTGCTACACTGTCCATTTTTGAAAATAAGGAGGGGGTGTACACCTAAAAAGGAAGCACTCACCTTGGTCTGGAGGATATTTTAGTAATTTGAGCTAGAATAAAAAAACTGTTGTCTTCATCAGCAAATGCAGGAATTGGAAATTTGGGGTTTTTTGTTTTTAAAATGGGGGTGAAAGGAAGGGAGATAAAATAAATGTTTATTAACTGAAAAAAAATTGAAAAAGAAATGATCTATGCTGTAGCATAGGGATGCTAATTCTATATGAAGGGATCAGTAACTCTGGTTTCAAATCTCAGTTTGGTCACTTAGGACTGTGTGACTCCTGGCAAGTCACTTCTCTGGGCTTCCGTTTCCTCATCTGTAAAATGAGGGAATTGAATTAGACAACCTCTGAGCTATTGTCCTGTGATCCTACTATAGTCTTATCTAAATGCCTCTCATCCTGCCATGGTAGAGGCCATCCTGGTTACCTACCTGAAGGCCATGTCACTGAGGAACAAGGCTTTATCAGGCAGCTTTTATTGAACTAGAAAGTCTTTGTGTTCAAGTCTGGCAATGAACTGATTGTACGTCTGGAATCAAGGGACCATCGGCCAAGCTAAATTCAGAGACACTTACTACCAGAAGGCCAATAACGAAGGGCTGGATTTTTTTTTACAGTCAGAAATTCAAGAAGACTGTCTGTGGAAGTATTGTAGTTAGATGTGGAGGATGTTCCCACGGCAATGGAATCACTTCTCTGTTCAGTTTTCAAGCAAATGAATCTTCAGATATTTGAGGGGCTGTCATGTGGAAAAGGGATTAATTATTCTGAAGAGCTCTGGGAAGGCAGAATGAGGATGAAGAGGTAGGAGGTACAGGAAGGCAGAATTCAACTGAAAATAAGGAAGTTTCTAATAATTAGAGCTTCCAAGGAGTAGAAAGGGCTAGCCAGTTAGGTAGGGAATGCCCCTGGACATATCCAAGCTCAGGTTTGCTGGGCACTTGCCAAGGATATAGTAGAGGGGAATCAAAGGACTTGGGTTCAACCCTGAATCAACCTGTGTAATTTTAGGCATGTCATATCATCTCCAAAAATGACAATGTGGTGGAGAGAACAGAGAGCATTGGAGGACTTGGAGTCAGGAAGACCTGAGTTCAAATTCTCCCTCTAACACTAAATAGCTGTGTGACCCTAGTCAAGATATTTCATCTCTCCTCAGTCTTCTCATCTGTAAAATGAGAAGGGATTGGACTAGATGGCCTTTAAACTATGATACTAGGAACCTTTGAATTTTCATTTCCTCATCTGTAACATAAGGTAAATGGGTTAGATGATTTCTAAGATTCCTTTTAGCTTAATCACAGAGTAATTGGGAAGTAGCCAAAGAAAATGGATATTCAGAATACTGGACTGGAAGATCTGGGTTTGGGTCCTGACTTAATTACTTCCTAGGTATTTGACCTGGAGCAAGTCACTTAATGTCCCAAAGGCCCAGTTTTCTCCTGATAATTAGAGAATCTATCTCACTGGGTTGTTGCAAAGATGTAAAGATGTGTAAAAATCTTAAAGTTCTAGATACATACATACATACATACATACATATATACATATATACATAAACATATATATTTGAGATAGCATTAATCTAGAATTGGCAGGGAATTGACCTTGATAATCTCTAACACCCTAACTTTTATGTTTTATGATTCCATGAATGAAAAACCTAGGGTTATTGCTAGAATATAAGAATTGGTTTAGACTTAAGGTATCACTAATTCAAACTTCCCATTTTAGAAATGATGAAACTGATGGGGCGGCCAGGTATCACCGCGAGTAAGAGCACGGGCTCCAGTGTCGGGATGACTGGAGATCAAATCCTGGGCTCAGACACTTAGCACCCACCCAGAAATAACTGGCCATGTAACCTTGAGCAAGTTGCTTAACCCCGATTGCTTAAAAAAAAAAAAAAAAAAAAAGAAATGACGAAACTGAGTCCTACCTAGAGAAGGAAATAGTATCACACATTTTTACTGTGCAGTGTTACTACTGATCATAATGAATTACTTTGTTAAGTATTAGTAATATTGTTTGTTTGTTTTTTTAGTTAAAATTGCATAGTAAATTTGCTGCCCTAAATACCAATGAAAAAGTTTGGGTACTATAAAAGTAGGGGGCCTACCAGGGGTTTTTAACCTGGGGTCTATGAACTGGTTTTTAAAAATATTTTGCTAACTACACTTCAGTATAATTGGGTTCTTTTGTAATCCTATGTATTTTGTTATGCATTTTAAAGCCTTATTCTGAGAAGAGGTCAATACCTTTCACCAGTTTGCCAGTGGAGTCCCTGAAACAAAAAGGGACTGAGGTCTCTTCCAGCTTTCTATCTATGATCCTGTTCATCTGTGTAAACTGACTTGTTGGATGAATCAGACTCTTCAAAAGAAGACAACATATTTTTATGCATATGGCCCATTTTTTTTTCCTGAACAGCTCAAAGGACTTTCACAAATATCATCTCTTTTAGCCTCAAACCGTGAAATGAGACGAGTGTTGTTATCTCTATTTTTCAGAGGGAGAAACTGAGCCAAGAAAGTTATAGTGGCTTGCCTAAGGTTACATCGTGACAGATTTCAGACCAGACTGTTAACTCTGTTTTGATTTTTTTATACAAGAGTGTTGTGTTTTCTACCAGGTATGGTAGAATAATTTTGCCATAATTTATTTTTACCCAGGTAAAGCATGCACATTTTGGGGTGGTCTCTGAAACTAAGGTAGGTTAAGAAGGGGTGGAGCAGGGGGTGGAGTCAAGATGGCAGAGTAGAAATAGGACTTTCTCGGCTCCCACTCCCACCACCTCCAATTCATATAAAAAATGACTCTAAACCAACTTTGGAGTTACAGAACTCACAAAATGAAAGAGATAAGCTAACTTCCCACTGAAGACAGCCTGGCAGGCTGGCAGGAAGGGGCCAGCGCAGAGCTCTGGGAGCTGAGCCCAGTCCTGCAAGAGCCCACAGTTTTAGCCTCAGGGCAGCCACAACCAGCCATGGCTGGAGGGACTTCAGATCACCAGCAGCTGTGGTGGTTTCCAGAATTATCAACCCATAGATGCTAAGGACAAAGTGAGAGGTCAGTGCAGTGTAGACTTTGGGAACCGGGAGTTCAGGAGTGCGGTCTGGCCTTTATCCCCTGGAGGGAGAAGAGCTGAGGCATGGCAGCCATGCCGCTGCTGCTGAGTGGCTGCTTTAGAGTTCCTGGCCTGCAGATTGTAGGGGGACCAAGCAACCAGTCTGAGGGGTAATCGAGCTTGCTTTAAGCCTGCTTGGATCTGGATCCCTATTATGGGTGGAGGTCCTGGGGTACATGACCAGTTTGCCAGAGCTTGTGGAGGTTTCAGAGAGGGCACCCAATTAATAGCTCCAGAAGCTGTGAAAACCCCAGTGATTTGGGACAAAGCTCCCCTCTCTGACAGCAGAGTTCTACTGTGGCAAAAAGCACAAAAGTCAAGTATTTGAGTGTCAACATGAGCAAGAAAAGCAAGCAGAGCAATCCAACATTAGACTCCTATTTTGGAGACAAAAAGGATCAAAGCATGGAAGAGGAGGAATACAGCAAAGTCAGAAGTCCTGCACCAAAAGCTTCCAAGAAAAATATGAGCTGGTTACAGGCCATAGAGATGCTTAAGAAGAATTTTGAAAACCAAATAAGAGAAGTGGAGGAAAAATTGGGAAGAGATATGAGAATGATGCAAGAAATGTATGAAATGAGAGTCAACAACCTGACTGAATAAAATTAAAAAAAAAATTAGAATATTGTGGAAACACAATCAGGATAACACAGGATTTGGCAGCTCCTACACCGAGGGACTGAAGGGCTTTGAATATGATAATCTGGAGGTCAAAGGAGCTGGGATTAAAACCAAGAATCACCTACCCAGCAAAACTGAATATCATGTTTCAGGGGGAAATATGGTCATTTAATGGAATAGAGGACTTTCAAACATTTCTTGATGAAAAAAACCAGAGTTGAATAGAAAATTTGACATTCAGATACAAGAAGAAAGAGAAGCAGGAGAAGGTAAACAGGGAAAAGAAATCATAAGGAACTTATCAAAGTTGAACTATTTACATTCCTATGTGAAAAAATGATAATTGTAACTTATGAAACTTTTCTCAGTATGAGAATAGTTGAAGGGAATAGAAATATATATATATATGTGTGTGTGTATATATATATATATATACACATATACATACACACATCTATATAGGAGATTATATGGGTGTATGAATATATATGTGAGTGTGTGTATATATGTGTACAGGTATACATAGACAGAGGGCACAGGACCAATTGAATAGGAAGGGATGAAACTTAAAAGGTGAAATTAAGAGGTGAGAGAGGAATATAATGAGAGGGGAGACAGAATGGGGTAAACTATCTCATATAGAAGAGGCAAGGGAAAATGGTTACAATGGAGGGGAAGAACAGGAAGGCAAAAGGGAATGGGTCAACCTTATTGTCATTGAATTTGGCTCAGGGAAGGAATGGCATATACACTAAATAGAGCGTAGGGGGGAAGGGGATGAGAGGTGGGATGATGGAAGGGAGGGCAGGCTTGGGGGGAGGGAAGTTGGAAGCACCCACTTTTGAAAAGGGACAGGATCAAAGTAGAGAATAGAACAAGTGGGAGGTGGGATAGGATGGAGGGAAATACAGTCATTCTTTTATAACATATCCACTATGGAAATGTTTTGCATAGCTACACATGTACAACCTATATTGAATTGCTTATCTTCCCAGTAAGTGTGGGTGACAAGAGAAGAAGGGAATGAATCTGGAATTCAAAGTTTTAAAATCAAATATTTAATAAATATATTATTATTATTTTACATGTAACTGGGAAATAAGATATACAGGCACTGGGGCATAAAGATCCACTGTGCCCTACTGGAAAGTGGGAGAGGGCTAGGGGGAAGATATGAGAGAGAGAGAGCAGATTGGGGGAGGGGATATTCAGTGGGATTGCTGTTTCGAGGTGGTGGGTAGGGGAAAAATGGGGAGAAAATTTGTAACTCAAAATCTTGTGGAAATGAATGATGTAAACCAAAAATAAAAAAGAGAGAGAAAAAAAGAAGTGGGGGGATCCGAAGGTCTTTAAAATACCACATTGGAAATCACAGTATAGAGAAACCTCTTTTCTTCTTCTAGGTTTTCCTAATTCAACAAAAGATATTTAGACTCTTTAGGGCAACAAGGCCCTACAACAACTGCATTTCTATATCATATACTCTTTAGCTTAACCCTCTTAACTCTTAACATACAGGATATATCCACTTGCTGCAGATCAGCTCCTTAGCCATATGAGAGTTAATTACTCACGTAGCAGTCAGATGAGGTGGTATATACCTATGATCCTTGTGACTTGGGAGACAGCCTGGTAGATCACTTGAGCTCAGGAATACTGAACTGCAGGCAGCTACAGGAGAGGGGAAAGGGAATAAGCATTTATATGATGACTATGACATATCATTCATTGTGCTAAGAAATTCACAAATATCTCATTTGATCCTCACAACAATCCTGCGAGGTAGCTACTACTATTGTCCTCGTTTTACAGTTGAGGCAACTGAGGAAAACAGAGGTTAAGTGACTTACCCAGGGTCACACAGCTAGTAAGTATCTGGGATGGGATTTCAATTCAGATCTTTCTGACTCCAGGCTCAGTGCTGCATCAATTATCTGTTAAGCCAAGGAAGTATCTGAGCCAAGAAAGTTATAGTGGCTTGCCCAAGATTACAAAGTCATTGATAGATTTCAGACCAGACTGTTAACTCTGTTTTGTTTTTTTTTATACCATAGTGTTTGCTTTTTCTACCCAGGTATGGTAGAATAATTTTGCCATAATTTATTTTTACTCAAGTAAAGTATGCATAGCACCAATATGGTGAGCCCTCTGGAGCAGGGGAATGTCAGATTTCCTAAGGAGGGCCAATTTGGCCCAGGTTGGAAACTGAGCAGGTCAAAGTTTTTAGTCTTTCTAGTACTGGGGATCATAACTAGCCAAAAGTAGAATTATATAATTTAATTATTTACTTTATTCATCATCCTTGGTTCAGAAACACTTTTGACCATTTCCAGTGAACTAATACATGCTCTTAGGAAGATTTGATACCACTGAGAATATCCTAAATTTGGAAATAGGAAAGCCTGGGTTCAAATTATGTCCTAGATCCTTACTAGCTAGATGTTCCTGATTAAGTCGCTTTACCTATCTGAACCTTAGTTTCCAGCTTTAAAATAGGGATAATAATAGTCTCTACTTCATAACATTGTTATGAAGATCAAATGAGATAATATATACACAGCACTTTATAAACATTTAAACAATGTAAATCAAACTTTTATCATAATTGTTCCTGTTGTTTTCAAAATAAAACGTTTGAGACCCTAGAATACAATTTGAAAAGGGGGATGTCCAAAGTGTTTGGAGCAAAGGTGGCATTCCTGGGTAGTATCTTCTCTGGGACTACTCTCCCGATGTTTGTTGGTACTTTCTGGCCATTCTACAGAGGGCAGCTACCATATTTCACCACATAATCATCGCCACTGTATAATCATTGCAGCCTATTTTTAGTCCAAAAATTGGTTTACGACCTTTCATCACGTAATTGTCGTGTGGTACAATTCTATTCCGTTTGTCATGCCGCTTAAAAGGTAAACAGAGCAGCAATGTATTCACTACTGGCATATGGATATGAATCTTTCTCTCTCTCTGTTTCTCTCTGTCTCTCTCTCTCTCTCTCTCTCTCTGTTTCTCTCTCTTGCATTGGGAGCCTAGAGACTAGAATTCTCAGCACATGCTCATTATCAGAATTTAATTTTAATGTATATTCACAAGTATTCTGTGCATCCTAATCTTGCCCCAAAGACAGTTTAGTAATAAATGATTTTTAAGTATATCATCACAATAAAAAAAAAAAAGCTTCACACAATGGTTGCAACCCAATTTTTTGCAAAAAATTGTGGCACGAAATCTGTGACCATTATGTGGTGAAATATGGTAATTATTCTCTTAAGCTGCTAGGGGTAACTGTCTACCCCAGGTTTCTACTACTATTTCTCATTAGCCCCTACCTATATGTTTCCTAGTAACAGTTTGCCAATTAGTTTTTTTTGCAAAGGTATTTGTTAGTACAGTCTTCACAAATGTACACCCTTACACTTGAATAAGTGAATTCCCTCCCAGGGTAACTACCTTGAAAGGGATGGTACATTTGAATATAGGATCACAGAACTAGAAGAAATCTTGGACATC
>NW_027187302.1:8760563-8822299 GCF_028583685.1 Petaurus breviceps papuanus
GATTTGAACCCTGATCTCTTGACTCCTGAATGACTCTTGCCACTGTGTAAGTTCTGTTATGTTCTTGCAAAATTTGATCATTTTATTTTATAGTCATACCTGATATGTTCCTATTTTAGCTTTGATGTACTTGGAGAAAGATTGGCAACAGATGCTTTCTCCCTTCTTCAGTGTATATAGTTCATCACTACCAAATACTCTAGTTCTATGCCCTTAATAAGTGAGATATAAATTCATATATAAATATAAAATACATTTATATTTGGATGCGTATTAAAATGTATGACTTTGACACATACATTTTTAGTTTCAAGGGTTAGTGGTTGATACAGTTCTCTTTTATACTTTTGTTTTTTAAGATAGTAATTTTAGGGAACATATATTCTATTTCTTTGAGTGCTAAAACAGATGGCAAACCAAACCAATCTAATCCAAAGGAGCATTTATTAAGCACCGTCCATGTGCCAAGCTCTATATTAGGTGCTGAGGTCACAAAGACAAAATGAAAAAATGCTTCCTACCCTCAAGGACACAGTACTTCATGTTGAATGACACAATATTTCGTGCTTTGTGAAAATCTGCATAATATAGTCATGTTTGCCACTTGCAAAAACATGGTGTTAGAAAAGCCTATTTAAAAAAAAACATTATCGTTTATAAAAAAAAAAATCTATTTCCAAAAAGTGGCTTTTGAAACCAAAGTTAATTTTAAGTTCAATTTATGTTATTTAACAACAACAAAAAAAAAATACAGAGCAAATGCAGTTTTGTTACAAATTGTCAGCAGCACTTAAAAGATGTTTCCTCAGATTGTCACGAAGCCTGAAGTGGTATAATTTCATCAAGTAAAAAAATGAAAATGTGTCTATTCTCCCTTAGTGTGATGTTGGTACTGGAACAATACAATACAGGAGGCCCTCCCACCCCCAACAGACTAATTTATAGGATTTGGAATGTTAAGGCCAATCAAATGATCTAGTTGTCTCAACAGTGCTAAAGGATTTATAATAATCTCCAGATCAGAGGCTGTGCTGGAGTGAACTCTCCCTCTCCCCTCCCCTTCCTTCAGTGCATCTAAGCAATTAGATTCTATTGTGCTCTCCAGCTGAGTTATATAGAAAACAGGTGTACTGAGGGGGGCCTGGATTCAAATCCCAGAGTAAGGTTACATGGAAGAATTAGTTGGTGGTCTCTTTGTGGTATCATTGTGTGCATTTACAAAACCACTACCAAGTTGGGAATCACTGGCAGCTCTGACTCGAAAGGGGCCCCTGGATGAGTTTGAATGTGTTTGTAAAGTCAGGGAGGGAAGCTGCAGTTGTAGGGAGCTGGGGATGAGGTGAGTGGGGAGGGAACTAGGTGGAACTTTGCCCAGTGGAGCTCGGGATGAATTATCTCTGTTTAGCTGCCCTTCCTTCACCACCAGCCCTTCTTCTGCCCCTCAAACCCCCCCCCCCCCCCCTCCCCCCCCCAACTTAAATTTAATTGCCATAAAAAAAAATGCGGGGGGGGGGGGGGTTTGAGGGGCAGAAGAAGGGCTGGTGGTGAAGGAAGGGCAGCTAAACAGAGATAATTCATCCCGAGCTCCACTGGGCAAAGTTCCACCTAGTTCCCTCCCCACTCACCTCATCCCCAGCTCCCTACAACTGCAGCTAACATTAAGTTCATTGACATAATAAAAAATGCTCTTTAACCAGGGTGTTGTGGGATGAATTTGAGCAGCACAGATGTGTATGGCACCAAAAGGCATCGATTAGTTACAGCCCCATATCTACACAAAAGGCAGCGTGATAGATGGGGGGTGCCAAGCAATATTTGGCAAACACATCCCGAGTAATAATGTGCTGTTTGTGTGGATATAAAAATATAGAGATATAGGAGTGTGTGCATGTGTTCAGGGTTCCGTTTTTATTTTTTGTTTTCAAAAATTGTATTGGTGGTTATTATAACCATGTAAGAACTCTGTAGATTAACAGGAGTTTCAGCAGGCTAGGCAATTAAAAAAAATTAAAAGAAGAGGGAAACGGGGGGAAAATCTCTAAGTATTTACAGAGGCATTTATATTTACCAAACATTTTTACTAACAGTAATGAATTAATTTGCACAGTTCCCAAAATAAGCAGTGATGTGATTGTCCAAGGTTTATAAACTTGGGCATATAGTACTTACCAGAGACTGTAAACTAGCCAGAGATTGGATTTTAAGAGACCTGGTTTCCCTTATCTCTGTGTTTGCGAGTGGGAGGGGGAAATGAGCAAAGGAGAGCATGTGTTCTTCTGGAGAGGGTGTTAAAGATCAAGCATAATGGGTGACTTCCAAACTACCCAAGTTGGACAGAGTGATCGGTTCCCTTCAGGGATGCAGACCGGGAGTCAGGAAGTCTGGGTCAGATTACAGAACTCTTGCCTTCTCTTACAATCTTGTGAGGTCCCCATCTACACTAATGGGAGAACACAGCCTCCTTCTGTTCAAGCTCCAGAAGACTTCATGTTTCTGTGTTTTGTTTGGTCCTGACTTTACGCCAATCCATCTTCAAAATGGTAATTATATTAGCAACCTACAGGCACTTTTTGAAAGGAGGTGGTAGGAGTCATGCCTAGGGTAAGACACAGGGGGACTGGGAAACAGATTTCAGGTCAATTCAATTCAATTCAAATAGCATTTATTAAAGGTCTATTGTGAGCGAAGCACTGCCTAGGCTACAAAGATTATAACACCAATAATAAACTTGTTAGAACGATGTGTTTAAAAACAATTCAGCATACCAAATGCTCATAGTCTTAAAACTACATGGAAATAAAAGTTTTCAAAATATGGAGACCTGATAGATCTCTAATTTCTCCCAGTGGGAGAAATTAAAATTAAACAAGAACTGAATGTGGCATGTGTCATCTTTATTATCCTCTGTGATCCCAGAATTAAACCAAAGATGCTCTCCTGAAGTCTACAGAAGATAAGCTTACATTCTCAATTCTCTCACTCAATTAAGAAAAGCAGACATTTTATCCACCTATGAAGCGGTCTGCAGAACATTAAATATAAAGGAATAATACCAGGATAGCAGCTTCTTTGGGCCATTTCTATCAAAAAAAAAATGAGAAGATAATAATAGCTTACATTTACATAGCCTCTTAAAGTCTGTAAATTGCTTTACATTCATGATGTCATCTGCATCGGGTGAAGGAAGGCAGCTAGTTCAGAAGTAATCCCAGAATGAAAAAAGAGAAAAAAAAAATAGGCAAACCTCTTGTTAACCCTCTCTTGACCATGAAAAGAGAAAATATTGTTTAGACCAAAGAGATCCTGTAACCCAACTCCCATTCAGAGACTCTCTCTCTCTTTTATCCTGTTAACCTGTCTCATCTCAGATCAGGTTCTCAAACACAGGTATTGGAAAAAAAATGCTATATTACTTGTTCTCTCTTTTTTGTTTTTCTTTTTTTTCCTCCCATTGGTTCTAATTCTTCTTTACATCATGACTAATGTGAAAATATGTTTAGTATGAATGTATATGTAGAGCCTATATCAGATTGCCTGCAATCTTGGGGAGGGTGAGAAAATTTAGAACTCAAAATCTTATGAAAATGAATGTTGAAAACTAAATGCTAGAAAAATATCGGGAAACTTGAACTATATTCAAATTGCAGAAATTTATTAGCTGTGTAATCTTAAGCAAGTTATCTTATCTCTGTTTGGCCCAGTTTCCTGATGTGTATAGAGAAAAATAATAATGGTACCCACCTCCCAGGGCTATTGTGAGGATCAAATGATATAATGATTATAGAGTGCTTAACACAGTGACTGGCATATGCTAAGTATTATGTTATTATTATTTAATTGAATGTAATTGTTCCATACCTGATAACTCTAAAGTGGATTTAAAATGCCAAAGGTTATTAATGATTTTTATATGTTATAACTTGGAAATGCATTTAACTGAATTAATGTCATCTGAAGTTTTTTTTTCATGTTTTAAATACATGATATTGTTTGTGTTATTATTATATTTCTAAATTCTCTTGTATTTTAAAATTCGAGAGACCATTGTAACAGTATATACTGTTAATATATATAACAGTAATATATATAACAGAAATACTGTTAGACAAAACAACTTTTTAATATGGATGCTATTAGATTATGAATTGGGTTTTTAAAAGAATGTGATAAAATAGATATTTAAAAATTGTTAAATGTTTAATGAGATATATTTTGTCATAAAGTAGATAATATATAATAGCAAATTTTCATTTGAAATTCTTGGCTATTATGAAAGTATATAGAGTGGTTTAAAGATGTAGCTTCAACATATTAATGATAAATCAATTATCAGGTATTTGCTATATGTTTGAAGCCCCAGAATATGGATAGTTTTAATTTATAAGTAAAGGATAAATGAAATGTTAACTGTCCAGGAAACACCAGGAAAGATATTTAAGCTCTAAGTTGTGGTTAGTGAAATTTTTCTATTTAAGGTAAAAATTCTTGGGATTGTAATATACTATTGTTTTGAACTTTGATTACAGGAATGGTTGCCTGAATTGTCATAAAGCCAATAGTAGAAAATGGCATGTGCTGCAGTCTGGGAACTGCTAAAATTGATGTCTATGCCTGAGAAAAGTTTGGGGGATGACTTTGGCATGACCCAAGGTAGAATTCTCCTAATTTTACTACCCCATTGTGCTATTTGCTTTCTGAAAAATTTTCCCACTTGATTAAACCCAAGCTTTGCTTTGAGCATTCAGTGACTACATAATTGACTGTCAGATAGACACATATCTGGGATCAAGCAGTTACAGGAGTTTCTTCCCCTTTTAAGCATTGTTATAACTATTTCCCTCTTTTTTCTTTTATAGCAAACTTTTGTAATCAAGAAGTTTTATGTAAGTATAATACTAAATCTATTAAATAATAGGTTGATATTAGAATATGTCTGAGTTTCTATAATAGGATGCAGGTATGAACATCTTACAATTTTAACCTGTATTTGTGGTCAAATTATAACATAGAGATGATATCTTCCTAAGGGGAATTGATTAAACAAAGTAATAAGACAAAGATATAATGAAGTTTTCTAAATAAATGGAATAGCAAAATTTGAGAAGGCAACAGGATTAGACTGCTATCTCTAAGAACTATAAATATATGCATATGATTGGCTTCCAAATTTATCTGTCATGGAAATTCAGGCTTTAAGTATGTTTTAGTAATAAGTTCTTGAACATGGATTAAGGATTCTATACATAAATTGTATTGATTATGGTAAAGAAAGTGAAATCATTTCCCCATTTTTAAAGTATCTGTCTGATAATTTTAAAATGATAGAAGAGTTCATTTTACAGTTGAACTATCATAAATTTTTTAAAAATCTTCTTATATAAGGATAGAAACAACCAATGGTATGTGCATTGAAATTCTCTGAAGTTTCAAAATTGGAGAACCAAATTAAAGTGATTGTACTAAGTTATATTAAGTCAGAATTATCTAGGAACTTTTAGATTTGGAATCAGAGAAGTGGAGCTCCCTTCAGAGCTGAGAATAAAACCTATTGTCCAAGAAAAGATATCTAGGAACCAGACAACTATAGGAGACATCTGGAACGGGGGGAGGATACAGCAGCAGCCCATATGTGTTTAGTTTCCCTCCATGAGAGCTTTTTGTTTATAACCACTGTTAGCTCTTTGTTTTTGTTTTGTTTTGTCTTGTTTTATTTTATTTTTAGAATTAACTGTGGTTGTGACAACTTGTGTGAACTCTCTGATTTTTTTTAAGAGCTAACAGCAGTTGCAGAGCTGCTGTGGCTCTTTGGTTATTTGGTCAGGATTGACACTTAAATAATCCAGTAAGGTAGGTGCTATTATTACCCCTATTTTACAGAACAGAAAACTGAGGTTCAGATTCATGAAATGACTTACCCATGGTCACATCGTTACATCACTAGTTTTAGACTGGTAGATGAGGGATTATTTTTATGATTGGTTTAGTAGTAGTGAAAAATTAGTAAATAAGAAAATAATACACACCAAATTTAAGTAAATGGCTGATTCTACTCTGAAGAAGAAACTTCAAGTAAAAAAAAAAGATTAAGAAATAACCCTAAGTTTCAAAAGTAATTTAAAATGTATCATTTGTCCAGAAGTAATGAAATAGCAGCACCTTCCTTGTCCCTCAGAATGGAGGCATCTTTCTCAAAGAGAGGCAGATTTTGACCACTTGGCCCCACCCCCCTACCCTCTCTTCAGTGCAGCCAGGCAAAACTGTCAGAAGTAGAAAACAAGGGGAGATCCTTAAGTCACACAGAGAAATGATCAGTTACTAATTTTTCTCCTCCTGGGAGCCAACTTTAGACTTTCCTTCCACATCCTTTTTCTCCTGATCTCCTGCTTTTTAGGTTGGAGTTGGAGTCAAATTGTGGTAAATTACATTGTTAACACGGAAGATAACTGGGCTGGTGGTTTACATGCCTACCTTCCTAACTATTTCATGGCAGCCTCTTAGATTTCATGGTCACAGTGCCTGTCCCTTGATACCTGGTAAGAGAAAAAGCCTCTAATTAGGCAGTTCTCTTAGGAATTTGTCTCTCTGCTAAAGGAGTTGATGATCTTCACTGCCTCCCTCTTATCCAACTGGGTTTTTATCCCAAGTGACCTAGGCTTTCATTCAACAATTGAGAACACTTAATTAAAACTTCAAGACGTAAATACATTTCTCTCTCAGGCGTCAGCATAGGTCTCTATAGAACAAGAGATGAATAGAAGTGAAAATACCTTTGAAAAGTGAATATCACAGAGTGGGAGAACCCAAAAGGAATTTGCCCCAAACCCCACACTTTGCAGATGAGTAACTGAGGTTTAGAAGGTTGAAATGATTTTTTCTAAGATCAGTGGCAGCGATGGGACATAAATCTAGGTCTTTAGATTTCTAGTATACCACACTGTCTCTCCATAGGGCATTCCTTCTCTATGGAGCAACTTTCAAATATTTATCAAAACAACATGTCCAACAAATCAGGGGTTCTTTTTATTACTTTTAGTACAAAAAGTTAAATATTCAATTAAAAACATAATACAGAACATCAGTAAAACCAAGTAAATCTGTGTAGCAACTATTTTCTTCTAAATCAATGAATTTAAGTGTATAAATTATAATAACAGTTTTTTCAGTGACTCCAAGTTCCTACCAGAATTGTATGTCCATTTGTTCTAATTCACATTTCTTCTTACATGATCAGAATTATACTCCATTTTTCTGGTTTTGTTTTGTTGTCTTGGTTTTTTTTGGGGGGGCATTTTTGTTTGCATTATTTCATAATGGAATGACTCTCTTTAAAATAATTATTCTCTAAATAGGCATCATCTGAAGAAAGGATGGCAAAGTCCCATTGGGGGCTCCTATTTATTTGTTTTATACTGTTGTTTGTTTTCATACTGTTTTATAATTAGAATTTCACTGTGGTGAGTTACTGTTTCTTTTTTTTTAATTAAACTAGATTTTGTTGATGAATATGAAGATTGCATTATTGCTACATATACCCACATGAACTGATGCAGAGTGAAGTGAGCAGAATCAGGAAAACAAGATCCACAATGAATACCACATTGTAGATGAGAAGAACAACAGCACTTAAAAATCCAAAGTGAACAAACAGTGTCACAAAGATCATATACTATGACCAGGTGGGATTTATTCCAGAAATGCAGGATTGTTTTAATATTAGGAAAACTATAAATATAATTTGACCATATCAATAACAAATTATATCAATAGATAAAGAAAAGGCTTTTGACAAAAATACAACACTTTTCCTATTAAAAACACTAGGAAATGCAGGAATAAATGGAATCTGGTAAAAAAAATTTATATTTTTCTATTTTTTTATCAGCAAAATTTTTATCAGTAAATTTTTTTTATATTTTTATATTTTTCATATTTTTCAAAATGGTAAGTAGCATCTATCTAAAATAAAAGCAAACATTATCTGCAATGGAGTTAAACAAGAAACCTTTCCAGTAAGATCAGAGGTGAACCAAGGATGTCCATTATCACCACTATTATTTAATATTGTATTAGAAATGCTAGCTATAGCAGTAAGACAAGAAAAGGAATTAAAGGAATAAAAACAGGCAATGAGGAAATAAAACAATAACCCTTTGCAGACAATATGATGGTATGCTTATGGAACCCTAAAGAATCAACTGAAAAATTAATTGTAACAATGAACAACTTTAGCCAAGTTGTAGGATATAAAATAAACCTAAACAAATCATCAGCCTTTCTATATATTACCAGAGAAACCCAGCAGAAAGAAATAGAAAGAGGAATTCCATCTAAAATAATTGCAGACAGTATAAAATACTTGGGATTCTACCTGTCCAGACAAACCCAGGGACTATATGAATACAATTACAAAACACTTTTCACTCAAATGGAAAAATATTAATTGCTCATGGGCAAGTTGAACCAGTATAATAATACACCTTCAAGAATAAAAGGTCAAGAAGATGAAGAGAATCAATGAAAAAAAAAAGTAAAGAAAGGTAGTCTGGTAGTAGCACATTTCAAACTATATGGCAAAGTGGTAATCATCAAAACAATCTGGCACAGGCTAAGAAACAGAGTGGTGGATCCAGTGGAATAGATTAATTACATGAAACACAATAGGAAATAACCATAAGTAATCTAATGTTTGATAAATGCAAAGATGAAAGCTTTTAGGGCAAGACCTCATCATTTGACAAAAATTGTTGGGAACACTGGAAAGCAGTTTGGTAGAAACTAGGCATAGACATAGACCAATATCTCACACCATATACCAAAATAACGTCAAAATGAGTAAATGATTTAGACATAAAGGGTGATACAATAAACAAATTAGGAGAATATAGAAAAATTTACCTGTCAGAACTATGGATAATGGAAAAAATTGTGACCAAATGAGAGATAGAAAGGATGGTGAGAAGTAAAATGGATAATTTTGATTACCTGAAACTAAAACTTTTTGTAAAACAAAACCAATGTAGTAAAAATTAGAAGGAAATCAGGAAACTGAGGGGAAAATTTTGCTGATAAAAGCCTCGTTTCTCAAATATATAGGGAACTGAGCCAAACTTATTGAAATATGAGCCACACCCCAAGTAATAAATGGCCAAAGGATAGGAGTTTTCAGAAGTACCAATAGTACCTGGACTATTTCAGGGAGTTTTCAGAAGAAGAAATCCAAGTTAACAATAGTCACATGAAAAATGCCCTAAATCATTATTGATTAGAGAAATGCAAATTAAAACAACTTTGAGGTACTACTGCACACCTATCAGATTGGCTAACATGACAGAAACAGAAAATGATAAATGCTGGAGGGTATGTGGAAAAATGGAAGAAGTAAAAAAAAAATTCAGCATTGGTGTAGTTGTGAACTGGTCCAACCATTTTGGAGAACAATTTAGAACTTTGCTTGAAAGACTATGAAACTGTGCATACCCTTTGACCCAGCAATATCAGTATTAGGTCTATATCCCAAAGACATCAAAGGAAAAGGAAAAGGACCTATATGTACTAATGTGTGTATGTGGGTATACACATACACACACATATATCAGCTCTTTATGTGGTTGCAGTTGGAAGTTGAAGAGATGCCCATCAATTGGGGAATGACTGAAAAAGTTCTGGTATGTGATTGTGATGGAATACTATTGTGTTATAAGAAATGATGACCAGGATGATTTCAGAAAGAACCTGGGAATACTTAAATGAACTGATGCAAAGCAAAATGAACAGGAGAATGTTGTACACAGTAACAGCAATATCTTAGTGATGATCAATTGTTAAAGACTTAGCTATTCTGATCAAGACAATTATCCAAGATAATTCCAAAGGAGACATGATTTTTTAAAAAAGTGTTATTCATCTTCATATAGAGAACTGATGAGTTGTAAGTGTAGATTGAAGCATACTTTTCCACCTTATTTTACTTTTTTTTCCTTCAAAAAAGCTAATATGGAAATACACTTTCCATGACCTCACATGTTATAAATTAAATAGGGGGGGAACTAATTAATTATATAACAATTGATATTACATTGCTTGCCTTCTCAATGAGTGGGGAAACGGTGGGAGGGAAGGAGAGAATTTGGTATTCAAAATTAAAAAAAAATGAATGCTAAAAAATAATAATTGGAAAATATTGAACAAAATAAGTAAAAATACAAAAAAGTTAATATAGTGTAATATGCATTGGTCCTAATGTAGAGAGGTATGAGAATATACCTCTTTCTTTGCAGAGGTGGAGAAGTGAGGTAGAACATAATAAATACTGTTAGATTTGATTGATGTGTTGGTTAATTTTACTGAAATGCTTTTTTCTCTTCTTTTTTATTTTTTCTTGTAAAAGGAGAAGAAAGGATATACTGGGAAATGAAGATGAAATAAAAACAAAAGATACCAATACATTTTTAAAAGAGAAAAACACTAGATTGTGATATTTAAATATGGTATATTTGTGCTTTCTGACTTGGAAATGAAGGGATCAATTTTAGAAATTAAATCAATTAGAAGTTAAATTAATGCTAAATAAGTTAATGAACTGTGGTGGCATATTAGCCAAGAGGCATGCTGATCTCAGCTTCAAATGTGATGAAAGGAGGGGAAGCAGGTGAGAGTTGGAAAGGACTTTAGAGATCGCATAATTCAACCTCCTTAATTTACAGATGAGGAAAGGGAAGTCTGGGGTCAGCCTTTATGCAGGGGTTATGCAGCCTTTATGCAGAACTGTATTTTGAGCCCTCAACTTTCCTCTCTCTCATTTGATAATCCCAGCAGCTTCAATGATCACTTTTTTTTTTTTAAAGCAATCGAGGTTAAGTAACTTGCTCAAGGTTACACAGCCAGTTATTTCTGGGTGTGGTGCTGAGTATCTGAGCCCGGGATTCGATCTCCAGGTCATCCTGACACTGGAGCTGGTGCTCTTATTCGCTGAGCCACCTGGCCACCCCGTCAATGATCACTTCTATGTACAGGATTCTCAAGTCTACAAATCTAGACTTCATTTTTCTTGAGCACTCCAGGACTGTATCACCAACCACTGCTGTATATTTTTATATGAATGTTCTCTAAGTATCTCAAATTAAACAAATCCAAAATCAGGAAGTGTCATCTTTGCCCCTGAATCCACCTAATCTTGTTAAGAGCATCATCCTTCTAATCACCAAAATTCACATTTTTTTTACTTTACTCTTCATTTCCCCCCCCATTAACTGTATATGAATTCAATAAGTAATTGTCTAATCAATTCTACATCCACAATATCTCTTACACCTGTCCCATTCTCTCCAGTCATAGAACAATCACTCTAGTTAAGACCCCCATCACCTCCCAACTGGACTATTCCATTGATATCCTAACTGGGGTCTTTCTCCTCTAATCCATCCTCCATACAGCTATCAAATTGATAGTACACAGACATGACTATGCCACTCTCTTTCTCAAGAAGCTTCAGTGGCTCCCCATTACCCCAAGGATAAACTATCTAGTTTTAAATTATCTTCCTAGAATGATTTCACATTATTTCCCTTCACATAATTTGTGTTTCAACCAAAGTGGCCTACTTAACTGTTCCCTGTACTTAACATTCCTTTTCCCACTCCTATGATTATTTACAGGTTGTTTTCTTTGCCTGAAATGCTCCCATTATCACCTCTGCCCCATGGAATCCCTAGTCTTCTTCAAAGATTAGCTCAGGAGCCACCTCCTCTAAGAGGGCTTTCCTGATCTCCCCAGTTTAGCCCCCCCCCAGTTAATTTAAACTTATTTCTTTTATCTTTTATTTACTTGTATACATATTATTTCTGCTTGTTAAAATATAAGGGCCCTGAGAGGATTTTAATTTTGTATCTCCTCCACATGCCTAGTACATATCAGGCACTTAATATAAACTCCTCGAATGGACTAGGTGTTCAAAGTCACATGGGTAGTGAGAGGCAGAATGGGATTTGAACCCAGGTCCTCTGAATACCAATCCCATGCCTTTTTCCCACTGCTCCTACATTCTCAGCTAAATTTTCCGGATTAATTTTCTTTTTTGTTGGCACACTGGCCAAAAAAAAAATGGAAAGACAGTTATGATTATTGCCTAATTTAATGCTTTTTTCCCCACCAGTTCAAGGACCCATTACCTCATAATGCTATTAAGATTTTCACAAATGTAAAAATTGGCAATGCTTCCTAATCCTGCCCTTGCAAATGTCAGTTATCTATCAAGTCAGTATTAAGAATTCTTACTTAATAAAATTCTCCTTGGTTGCCTCACCATAGTGCTAAGATGACCCTACACTCTCAGAGGCCATACCAGTGGAGCAAGGGGTATCCTGGCAAATATTTAACAGGTTCTCTGAAAAATAACGTACTTGACACATTTTTAAGTTTAATCTGAATCACTAACATTTTCTTCATCACTTTCTTAGATCTAGACAATCAACAAAATAAATGAAGCCCTGATTTGCAGTATTTGATAATTCCCGAGGAATATATGGTTACACTGAAAATTCAATAATCTGTTCTCAGAAGTTCACATCCCTCAATGAAGAATAAACTATGTCAAGTTCCACCACACTGGAAAGACTTCAAGGGTGGACCAAGTGATGGATGGTGTGTCCATTAGGTGAAGATGAGGGAATCAGCACCAGGCTGACTAAAGGGTGATGATGACTTTGGTCACAGAAACTTTATTCTTTTTTTTTTTTTTTGCTTTTTGGAGGGGACAAGGTAGGGCAATTGAGGTTAAGTGATTTGCCCAAGGTCACACGGCTAGTTTTGCGTTGTGTCTGAGGCCAGATTTGAACTCAGGTCCTCCTGACTCCAGGGCCAGTGCTTTATTCACTGTGCCACATAGCCTCCCCCAAATTACACATTCTTAAAGTAGTATAGTCTCTATCAGGTACATAGCATTGGTCTAGGCATTTAGTGTCTATGATAAAAATCCTATTGCTAAGATCAGAGGAAATACAGAATGCAACAGTAATCAATATAATTCGTACAAGTGTAGTCAATGAGAAGAATCACAGTGATGTTACTTGTATGACTTTGGGGAAGTCACCAAACCCACCTGGGCTTTGGTTTCTTCATTTGTAAAATGAGCAGTTTGGATTAGAGGCCCTCTAAGGTTTCTCCCAACTCTAAAATTCTGTGGTTCTAAGTAGGATGAGGGGAAATGGATGATCTTGGAAATGGGAACTGCTGAAGAATGGGTGGGGTGAAACAGGCAAGCAGTCCAGAGGGACCGAGGATAAGAATATGAGATGAACAAAATAAATCAACAAACATTTATTAAGCTCCTACTATGTGTACTGGGCACTGGGGATATAAATAAAAAGAATGAAACAATATCTACTTGGAGGAGCTTATATTCAAACCAGAGAGACATGTGTACTTATCTCCACGATATAAAGATATACAGAAGAAATATAAAATAGCCAATACAAATAAATGCAAGGTAGATAAATACAAGGTAATTTGGGAGGTAGGGTGAATAGTGGTCAGCTAGGTGACACAGTGGTCTGGAGTCACGAACACATGAGTTCAAATCTAGCCTCAGACACTACCTATATGAACCTGGACAAATCACTTGACCCTGTTTGCCTCAGTTTCCTCCTTTGTAAAATGAGCTGGAGGAGAAAATGATAAACCATTCCAAAGTATTTTTGCCAAGAAAACCCCAAACGGGATCACGAAGGGTAGGACATGACTGAAAATGACTAAACAAAAACAACAGGATTGCTAGTAGTTGGGGGCATCAGAAACAGTTTCATAGAGAATGTGTGCCTAAGTTGAATCTGGAAGTAATAGAAGCTGAGGAGGGGAGGGAGTGTGTCCATTCAAGGCTTGCGGGGATGGCGAGTGCAGAGGAGATGGGAGATTGAGTGTCAGATATGAGGAATAGAGAGAAGGCTAGTCTGGCTGTATCATAGAGTGTGGGAGGGGAAGTACTGTACAGTGAGGCTGGAAAGATAGATTGGGGCCAAGTTGTAAAATGCTTCAAAGGCTTGACAGAGAATTTTGTATTTTCTCCCAGAGCTAAAGACGATAGGAAACCACTGTAGTTTATTGAGTAGAGAAGTGACATAAACTGATCCACACTTAAAGGGAAATTACTTTGGTAATAGTGTCAGAGAAAAGACTGGAGTGAAGAGAGGCTGGAGGCAGGGAGACCAAATTGGAGGCCTTTGCAATCATCTCACAGAGGAGGAAGATAAGAGCCTGAATCAAGGTAACCACTGTGTAAATAAATAGAAAGAGAGATGATAGAGAGAAGCCCCAAGATTTGGCAACAGATTTGATGTTTGGGGTGAGGGAAAGTGTCCTTGAGTCAAGGATAAGTCTGAATTTAGGGTTAAATTGGGGTGATGTCCTGAAAAAGTGTCCAAGAAGTTGGACATTGTTCTGTGCAGTCAGGACAGGTAGCACAAAGACTGAGAGGCAAAAAAAAGGGAAGACTGGATAAAGAGAAGGAAAAAGAAATGGCCTTGATCAAAACGGAGGTGTCAGTAATTTTTTTTTAGTCTTGTCCAATTATTTGTGACCCCATTTAGGGTTTTCTTGGCAGAGATACTGGAGTGGTTTGCATTTCCTTCTCCAGCTCATTTTATAGATGAGGAAACTGAGGTAAACAGGGTTAAGTGACTTGCCTAGAGTCACATAGCTAGTAAGTGACCGAGGCCAGATTTGAACTCAGGTTCTCTAGCCTCCAGGCCCAGCATACCATCTTCTGAACCACCTATCTGCCCTTAGAAGAGAGATTAGGGGGGCGGCTAGGTGGTGCAGTGAATAGAGCACTGGCCCTGGAGTCAGGAGGATCTGAGTTTAAATCTGGCCTCAGAAACTTAACACGCTTACTAGCTATGTAACTTTGGGCAAGTCACTTAACCCCAATTGCCTTCCGAAAAGGAAAAAGAGAGAGAGAGAGAGAGAGAGAGAGAGAGAGAGAGAGAGAGAGAGATTAGGTCTAGACAAATAGATCTAAGGATCATCTTCACAGAGATGATAATTGAACCCCTGAGAGCTGGTAAGATTATCGAGTAAAATAAGAAAGCTATCAGAATAGTTCAAGGGAGGGGTGCTGAGCTTCTGCACATGATGTACAGAGAGTAGAGGGAAGGAGACAGAAAGGAGAAATGTTGTGAAGGAAGGAACAAAATGATATGATAATTGATCGGATATCTTGGGTGAGACGGTGAGGAATCATTGTTGACTCTGAGTTTGTGAGCCTGGGTGACTGGAAGGATGGTGATGCCCTTGGCAGGAATAGGGAAGACTTGAAGAAGGCTGGGTTTTGGGGAAAAGATAACAGAATGAGATGAAGACCACAACCCACCTATGCCATCTCATCCTGGGTACCCAAGTAGGAGTTAAGTTTTAATTGCTCTGAGGACCAATGGCTGTCTAAGAAGGGTGGCATTTGGAGGCTTGTATGGTTGAGGGAGGGGATATAGTTGGGGACTGGTGTGGGATAGGGATAGGTGTGGTTTTGCTGGAGATAAGCCCCTACAATTGACTTTTGCAAGGCGGACAGAATTTGACCCATCTTCCCAACCTCTTATTGGGTGATCACATGTCCTTTAAGGTCAGACCATGATCCCATTTTAGAGACTGTATACCAGACACTGTGGCAAGTGCAATGAGGTCTAAAGTCCAATCCTTACCTTCAAGGAGTTTATATCAGAAAGCTGGATATTAAAGGGGAGCTAATACTATTAAGATCAAGTGAATGTTTCAGAAAGTCAGTAGCATAAGTGATGCTTATGTTTGCTAAAGTTTATGCTTTCTATTTTGATTCTGCTGGAGTTGCTCAGTCATACCAAACTCTGGTCAGATGGTTTTTTGGGACATGAAGAGAAGGGCTGGGACATAGCCTGGTGGTATTTAGTGAACTCAGCTCAGAGCCCTGGCCCAAAGTGTACATATACCACTGCCCTCTACTGGAGATTAGTTCCGAAGAGCTCCTAGATGCACAAGGGATGCCCAAACAATGTGTGTCCTTTGTCCAAATACTCTTGTATTTATAGGGAGTTCTGCTTTGCTTGTAGTCATAGCTTGTGGGGGGAAAAATCCTCCCAAATTTTTGAAAGCCCAGAGGAAATTCTATTGTCTAATAATTCCAGCTCCTCACCTGCTTTTAACTAATATGGAGTCTGGACAGACTATCGATTTTTCTGCTTTTTCCAGACTGTGCTCATCAGTCATTTTATATTACTAGAGAGGCCATTAGCAATAAAAATAAAAGATGGAAGATACAGAGCCCATTAGAGTACTTACTCCACGCATCTCTGGGGTGAGGGAAACAATTAAAGGCATGTCATCTTATAAACATACTACTAGTGTTATTAGAATGGAGCATAAAAGCCAGGTTGGGATATCAAGGGAGGGATAAAATTCCCTTTGCAGTCAAGTGGAAGGGAGGGCCCTGATGTTCCACAATACAGTAGTATGTGAGGCCTTAAATGTTGTACGTGGGTGAGAGGGAAGAGAAGATTAAGTAGAATAAAAGAACCATTAACACAACTGAGATTCAGCTGTGGGCTCATGCATGAATGAATTTCAGAATGGTGATGGGGAAAACTAAACAGTCAGAGGAAGGAGGGAGTTACATGTGAAAGGGAAAGGCAGCAATTCAGTCCAGAAATGACAATTTAGGCAAGTGGGGAAAACAAAACCACCTTACTTCTTGAAGATATAAGGCATTGCATTACTAGAAGATGAAGTCATCTCAATCCTCCCAATTTCTCAACTAGATAGCAAGAAATAAATGCAAGTAGAAATTAATGTTTTCTGGTTGGAAGACAAAAGGTATGATCCAAGAAATCTTCCCACCTTTTTTTAGTAGGGTCATAGATTCAAAGCTTGAAGGATCTTTAGAGGTCATGGAGTCTAACATCCTTGTTTTACTGATTAAGAAACTGAGGTCTGAACAGAGGAAGTGACTCATCCACTTATAGTCACAATCCAAGATTTGAACCCAGATCTTTGTGACTCTAACACTAGCATTTTAATTCCACCATGCTGACTCTTTGGTATGGGTAGTTAGTGTGATAGCTGTTGAAATTGCATTTTCAACTTAAGTTAGACTGTGTTGAAATAAACTTTCTTCCTACCATGGGTATGCTTGTTTATTAGAGATTTAATATTATTTATCTCACACTGTGAAAAAATTCCAGTGATCATGAAAGTGAGAAATGACTTTTGGATCAAAATTGAGACATCAGACTCTTGGATTTGAAATCTTTATTAGAGTGTAAACACTGAAGACAAGCTGCTATGTGAATTTCCTGAAGTCCATGCCACACACACAGGTCAATGAGTGGTGAGAGGTGGTCAAAAGGCTAATCTTCAAAGCCAAAACAAAGTAGTTTGCTATAAATAGGAATATTTTCACTTGGGGCAAAAACAGTTGAGCAGTGGTGACTTGCCCAAAATCAGAAGGTTAATTTGTGGTAGAGTGAGGATTTGAACCCTAGCCCTACTGTTGACATTCCAGTATTCTTTTTATTGTACCCCATTGATATACTTTACAAATGTGGAAACTGGGACTTAGAGAAGGAAAGTGAATGAACAGGGTCATACAACTAGTGAGTTTAGTTTGTGGCACAGGATAAATGTTTATGATTATTTGATTAAAAGGTTGAGCCAGATTATTAGCTCTCTTAGAATCGTTCTATTTGACCCCAGAGGTCAGAACTAGGAGCAATGGGTGAAGATACAGAGAAAGGAGGGAGGGTATAAAGCCACACATGAGCAACTTTTCAGAGGACTGCTGCTGCGAACAGCTTTCAAGGTTCTGATTACATAGCATAGGAAGCACTCTATTTATTCAATAACAAATCAGAGCAAAACATTCACAGAAAATCAAAATACAGCATTCACCATGTCACACACAACTCAACAACTTATCACTAAAATGACCACATAGTTTTCACCAAAGTGGTCAGATAGTTTTTTTTTCTTTTTTAAAGCAATTGGGGTTTAAGTAACTTGCTCAAGGTTACATGGCCAGTTATTTCTGGGTGTGGTGCTAAGTATCAGAGCCCGGATTCGATCCCAGGTCATCCCGACCCTGGGGCCAGTGCTCTTACTCACTGTGCCACCTGGCCACCCCTAAGCAATTGGGGTTAAGTAACTTGCTCAAGGTTAAACAGCCAGGTGTTTCTGGGTGGGTGCTAAGTGTCCGGATTCGGTCCCAGGTTATCCTGACTCTGGGGCTGGTGCTTTTACTTGCTGTGCTACCTGGCTGCCCTGGTCAGATAGTTTTCAACAAAGTACAATAATTTAGTAACTCAATCATTCAATCATACCTCCTTAAGGGTCATAAAGTACAAAAACCAAAGTTCTCCACCAGTGGAGTGCAATTAAGTTACAACTTCAACAGTACCCTCTTACGGGGTAGTGGAAAATACAAAAGCCACCCACCCCTAGGTCACAAGTAAATCACAATTTCATCACTACTGAGTATCCATGGAGAGGTCTTTTCATCTTGACTTTGTTGGGCTTTCAGCTTCCATGGTTCCTTTTCCATGGTCCCAGCTCCTGCCCAAATCTAACCAACGGCCACCTGAGTTCAAAGGCAGACAGCTCCCAGCTCCTTGTCCAGTTCTCCATGCAGTTCCTGCTCCACATTGGGGCTCACAGTGTCCAGTCCATCTCAAATCCTTCACAGTCTCTGCTCCTGGGAAGACAAGGCCCAACAAAGCCATAAGAACATTCATGCACATTAACAAAGCCACAACAACATTTGTACAAAGTGCTGCCACCACAGTCATGCTTCCTCAGTCTTCTGCAGCTCCAGCTGGCCCTTAGAAATCCTCATCACCATAAGCTCTGCTCTCAAAATCAAAATCACTTTATCCAGCCTCCACATGGCTTGTTCTAAGAAATTCTGTCTCAGTTTTCAATTCTCATTCCTCTTCTCAGTTCTTCTCAATTCTCAATTCAGTCTTCAGTCCAGCAGCAGCTGCCCTGCCTCCATGATGCTTACCCCAGGAAATTCTAACTGTTCAGCTTATATTCTTCCTTAAATATGGTGTAGCTCCTCCCTGTTCAGCCCCTTCCTGTTATATCTGCAACAGGGGTTCATGCCTTCTGTTTCTTTAACACAGGCTTAATTTGAAACTAGGTGCTAAGTACCTCTTAGCTTAGCAATACAAAGGGATCTTCAAATTTCATTACTATTACAGAGGGGGGAGAGGAAGGGGGGAAGGGGGAAAGAGAGAAAGAGGGAGAGGGAAAGGGAGGAGAGAGGGAAAAGAAGCAAAAGAGGGAGGGAGAGAGGGAGAAGAAGGAGAGAGGGTGAGGGAAAGGAAGAGAGTGAGAAGAAGCAGAAGAGGGAGGGGGAGAGAGGGAGAAGAAAAGGGAAAGGGAGAAGGAGAGGGTAGAGAAAAAGAGTGAGAGAGGAAGAGGGGAAAGGAGAGGGAGAAAGGGAGAGGGAAAGAGGGAAAAGTGGAAGAGAGAGGGGGAGAAAGAGAGGGAAAATGGAGAGAGAGGGGGAGAGAGACAGACAGTTAGACGGAGACATACTGAAAGATAAGCACAAAGAGATAAAGGGAAACACACACAGCCACACGCACACAAACACACATATTAACACAGACCCAGACAAAGAGAAAGATAGTGAGACATACAGAAAGAAAGAGCTACAGAGAGGCAGAGATATCTAGCAGCAAGAATTCCTGGCTAGTGGGGGAGGGGGAAGGGGTGAAAGTGGTGGTTTGATCTTGGGCTAGGGGATGATCGAGATCCTCAGTAGCCCATGAGAAGTATGGCACAGTGATGGAAGCCTAGGGGGAGGAGGTGGTCCAAGGGCAGTGATTACACCACATTTCAGCTTGGGCTGGTGGAGGATACAAAGCAATAGACAGTACTAGTACAACTTCCTTATTTTACAGATGGAGAAACTGAGGTAAAGGGAGGTAAAGTTACATATGTACTCATTTCACTGGATCATAGGTTTCCCACACCAGTGGAATCAGCAGTCTGGTGAGAAGGAGAGCAAGTAAAAGACAGACAGACAGATGAAGAGCCTTACCATAGCTCCCTGGGGCAAAGGCCTGCTAGGCCTATGCTAGTTATGGTTCTTTTTATTTCTCCATGCTTAATCTACTCTTCCTAAAGGACTCCCACAACATTCTAGGAGTTAACATCTGGTAAATTGGTTTGACTTTACACCTTGGTAAATTAAAAACTGTCATAGAGAGTTGCAACTAGGGGTAGGTACAGTGAGCAGATGCCTTGGGGGGGGGTATGCAATGAGGGACACAATGTTTTTAAAAATACACTTACATATTTTAATACCAGAAAATTCCACTCCCTATGGCGCATGGGCATTTGTTTTGTGCTGTCAATTGCCATGTATTAAAGCAAAAAAAGGTTAAAATTTCTGATGGACAGAAACTCACAGGGAGCACAATTTTCAAACACAGGGGGTATACTTTTGCAGACTTTGCCTAAAGCAGGCAGATGCCTTTCCCTGGCTCTCTTGTCATCTGTTAATATTTATTGAGCACATAACATACATTATTCTAGATCCTACACAAAAGAACACATTCAAGACACACTATTATGACTTTAACAGATTGTCATTGTGAAATCCAAGTATATATTATATGTGGTATTTGTTAGAGGAGCTTTGGGAAAACCTTGTCCAAGCTTGTTGCTTGAATAACCACAACTACAGAAAAGTCTAATCAAATTGAGAATTAGGGTTTGGGAAAACTGAAGGAGAGGCTTGGGGAGATAGATGAAACAAAGAAAGACTTCCTGGAAGAGACTGATTTTGATGAGACCTTTGAAGGAAAGAATTAAATTGGCAGGCAAAAGTTGAAACTATTAGTGCTGTCATCACAGTAGCTTCAAAGGAATATGTAGTGGATAGGGGGGCAGCTTTAGAGTTAGGAAGGTCTGAGTTCAAATTCTACCTCTAATCGATACAAGTTGTAAGATAATAGATTTAGAACTGGAAGGGACCTTTGAGGCCATCATCTGACCACTCTCATTTCAAAGGAGAGGAAACTGAGGCCGACTGATGTTAAGTGACTTTAAAAGTCACACAGTTAGTGTAGTAAGTGGCAGAGATGGAAGCCAGATCCTATGATTCCAAATCCAGTGCCCTTTCTGGGTCACTCAATGCTCTTTAAATAACTCTTTAAGGCTATAAGTCAACAGATGAGTTGTCTGGTACACGGCATATATTTCAAGACTTTTTTCATGTATTGATCATTTTTGTGATTTTTTTTCTATTCTTCTTCATTTTCTTTTATTTCTGGAAAAATTATTAATTATATGAAATGGCTTTTGGGGTGGAGAGAGGGATACTGGGAGAAATTCTGGCAATGTGACAACAAAAGAAGTAAAAAAAAAATTATTTGTTAAAAACAGTTGAATTGCTCATCTATACGGATTAAAGGAATTTCCACAAAGAAAGTTTTCCACACCAGCAAAGCCGGAGTTTCACACAATAAGTAAGCAAGCAAACAAGTAACAGCTCACAGTTGTATAACACTTTCACATACACTCAATCATCACCATGTAACCCAGGTAAGTGGGGGCCACTGTGGCTGATGATAGAGAAAACATGGATATTTTCAAAACTGATGCAACTGTTCCTAACCAAGCCCCAGCCCTAATCCCTTTAAGAAAATGAGATCAGATGCTTCTTTGCCATAAAGCCTTCCTGGATGCCTCATCATCTGAAGAAGGGGCATTTATTTACTTTGCCTTCTGCCCACTTATCGTTGCTCATTATTACCTTGTGAAATCAACACCCTCTTCACCCTCTTTCACCATACAACCCAGGTGGCTGAGGACAAAAAGAGGTTAACTAGGAGAGTTTGGAGAGAGTTTTATCCCAGGGTGTGGAATTGAGAGTATTCACATTTGTAGTCCTTCAACAACATAGAAACCACTGAGTATAGTATGAAGTTAGCAATAATAATTTGTTAAAATAGGAGCTAGCAGATGGTTGCTAGGCTGATTTCTTCCTGCTCTCTGCCATAGCCTCCCCAGTAGCATTTTCATTCTGGTGGCCTAAGGTCTCTATATTCCTATAATTGGTGGTATCCCCTGCCACTACCCTCCTCCCATAAACACACCTCAATGAAAGATGATTTTTGGGCAATTTGCCCAGGGTAAAGTTTGTGGCCCTTGGCCCAGGAACAAAAATTCCTATTTACAACTCTGGGATGAAGGAAGCATCACTGCTACCACTGTGGCTTAAGCTTCTGTCAGAGCCCTGGAATGTACTAGGATTGTTATTGAAGATGAAAGAGGAAATGTAGTAGCAGAGTTCTGCTTAAGACTAGAGGCTTCTTAGGGGTGGCCAGGTGGCTCAGCGAGTAAGAGCACCGGCCCCAGTGTGGGGATGACCTGGGGATCGAATCCGGGCTCAGACACTTAGCACCACACCCAGAAATAACTGGCCATGTAACCTTGAGCAAGTTACTTAACCCCGATTGCTTTAAAAAAAAAGACTAGAGGCTTCTTTCTCCACATGGTCCTCCTAGAGACTATTCAAAATGATCCTATTCAATAGGCAGCTTATCCAAAAGGATGGTGATAGAGACAGAAAGAGAATGAATGAAAAAGCTAACAAAAATTTAGTAAGTACTTATTATGTGCCAGGTACTGGGCTAAGTGGTGGGGGTGCAAAGAAAGGCATAAAATAGCTCCTGCTCTCAAGGGACTCGGTCTAATGGGAGGGAAAGGGAGGATGGCAATAATAATAATAATAATAGCTAGCATTTATATAGCACTATATGCCAGGCACTGTGCTAAGCACTTAATTATTCTCTCCTTTGATGCTTACAGCAACCCCGGGAGGTAGATGCTTTTATTATTCCCATTTTATAGATGAAGAAACTGAGGCAAACAGAGGTTAAGTGATGTGCCCCAGATCACACAGCCAGTAAGTATGGGAGGCCAAATTTGAACTCAGATCTTTCCAGTTCCAGGTTCAGTATTCTATCTTCCTAGGTGACATGAATATAATATGACATTCCTAACTTCCTAGGTGACATGAATATAAATCTGTACAAACAAGATTTACACAGGCTAAATTGGAAATAATCTTACAGGGGAAGACACTAAGATAAAGGAAGAGTAGAAAAGGGTTCTTGTAGAATGTGGGACTTTAGCTGAGCCTTAAATGAAGCCAGGAAAACCAGGAAGCAGAAATGAAGAGAGGAAGAGTCCCAGGAGTGGGAGACAGTCAGTGAAAATGAGCAGAGTTGGGGAGGCCAGGTAGCACAGTGAGTAAGAGCACCTAGCACCCACCCAGAAACACCTGGCCGTGTAACCTTGAGCAAGTTACTTAACCCCAATTGCTTAGGGGCGGCCAGGTGGCTCAGTGAGTAAGAGCACCGTGTAACCTTGAGCAAGGTAATAACCCCAATTGCTTTAAAAAAAAAAATGCCCAGAGTTAAGAGATGATGTGTTTTGTGTGAGGAACAGCAATGAAATCAGCATCATTAGATCAATGACTATGTTGTGGGGCATAAGATATGAGAAGACTTAAAGGTGGGGTGGGGGAGGCAGGACTTCTAACACCAAATTGATGATTGTATATTGGATTTTGGAGGTAATAGGGAACCATGGGAGTTGATTGAATGAGAGGGAAGCTGGAGTGACGTGTTGCCTTTAGGAAGATGTAATGGGAATGCAAATTTGGAAGATCTTCCCTGCCCCTAGGCTAAAGTGCACCTGAAGCCTGGGATGGGAGGCTTGTTTTTCAGTAGATACTTCTTGATTGGCCAGTGAGTCAATAAGGTTGTTACATTCTCTGAGCCAGGAGAAGGGTATATAAACCCTGATTTGAGGCTTTGTTTTGGGGGCTCACTTTGAGAAGTGTTCTGTGATTTGATCTGTATTCTGAAAAGCCGTTGTCCAGAGCCCCCCCCCCCCGGCTTTGAAAAACCCAGATGTTGACTGGGTATGGATGTAATGGTTGGACAGTTTGGAAATCTGTCTACTTGATCTGTTTCTGTCTTGATAATTCTGCCTGTATGCTTTGAAGTTCGGGGTGCTGACCTTTTTCCCCTGAACAAGGTAAACGATATATGTCTGACTGATTAAAGTAAGCTTGTTAACCCATTTTGAGTTGCTTTCCTTTATCAAAGCAGAGCCAAGAACCTGTATGGGCAGCAAACCCTGAGGACGTGCTTGGGATGCTTGCTGCTACAGAAGACCACTTTGACAGCTAAGTGAAGAACCGACTGGAGTGTGGAGAGGGTTGAGTCAGAGAGACCAACCAGTAGGCTATTGCAATAGTCTAGGTGTGAGGTGATGAGGATCCGCACTAAGATGGTAGCATTGTTCAAAGAGAGAAGGGGATATATATGAGAAATGTTATGAAAGTAAAATCTACAGGACGAGTTAATTGATTGAATATGGGAGGGAGAGGGAGTGAAATAGAGTAAAGAGTCAAAGGTGACAGTCAGCAAGTAGATGGAGCACTGGACCTGGAGTTAGGAAGACCTGATTTCAAATCAACATAGGGATAGGAGGAGCCATGGGATGTTTGAGGGGGATGAAAAAGTCTGGAAAAGCCACTCTGGGAGTAGGATAGCAAATGCATTAGGAAGGTATGAAAGGATTTCCTTGTCTTAGTGAGGGCCCAGTTGAGGTTTATGTAATATAAATTTGTTGGGCCCTCAGCCAGAATGGTCCATAACTTTTCTCCAGTTGCATTCCATAGCATGTGAGTAGGAACAAAGGCAGCCAATGGTGGGAATAATCTGAGGAGTTCTGGGTCAGAGGTGGAGGCCAGGGTGCAGGATTATGGTGCAAAAATGACTAGAGAGTAGCAGGAAAGTGAGTGAGCCTGCTTTAGTGTGGCCTCATTAGTTATAGGAATTTCCTGCTTCCCATTAGCATTCTCCCATTCTAAGTTCTGAAAAAATGAGAACTACAATCATCTGATACTTTCGTTGCTTTATTCCTGGCCAGAGTTGCTCTCTGCCAGCATAAAAAGTCCTTTCTCCTGCTAACTCTCCTTATACCCAATTACTCTTCACCAGTCCCACTGCTCTCCACTCTTCCCCAGTCCCCCTCTCCTATTTTGTCTTCCTCTTCCACTGTGCCTTCTAGAAACCTCACTCCCTCATTAACAATCTTCCCTTCACCCTAGATCTTATCTTCTTACACTCTTTCCATCTTCTGGCTCTCATGGAAACTTTTCCCATAAGATACTTCATCCCTGGTAACCCTCTCCAAGCTAGTTGCTCTATTTCTTCATGACTCCCAGTGCACTGGGCCAAGAGTGGGAGGAGGAATATTCCTTACTTCCCAACCCCATTTCCAAGTTCTTCTCCTGCCATCACTCAGTAACCTCTCCTCCTCTGAGATTCTCTTGTTGCTGTCTTCTTCTGGCCATTGTCCCTCCTTTCTCAAAGGAAGCAGTTTGTTGTTATTTAATTGTCTGACTGACTCTCTGGGACACCATTTGGGGTTTTCTTGGCAAAGATACTGCAGTGGTTCACCATTCCCTTCTCCAGCTCATTTGACAGATAAGGAAATTGAGGTAAACAGGGTTAAGTGACTTGCCCAGGATCACATAGCTAGTAGTAAGTGATTGAGGTCAGATTTGAACCAAGGTTCTTCTGACTCCAGGTTCAACAGTCTATCCACTGCACCGCCTAGCTACATAATCTTCCTCTCCACCCTAACCCTTACACTTATTGTTCTTAGAAATTTCAATATTTATGTTGAGGTTCTTTTTACACTCTGGATTTCCAACTTATCAACCTCTTCAACCCCTATAGCTTACCTGAGTCAAACCCCGGGGTGATCCCACCTTAAAGTTTTACCCCAGATTGTTCTGCTTCCATGATCTTGAACTCCTCTTTGATCAGATTCTACTGTCCTATAATTTCTACTGAATCTATTCTTCCTTTTCACTGTGACTTTGAGCCTTCCTGTCCTGACCAGACTTCTTTCTTTTCCCTGGCCTTGATCCCATCATTACCCAGCATTGTGCTCTACCCTCGAATCCCTAGTCTCTTGTTTTTCTGTCATCCACAGCCCTGGGTTACCTATACCTTCCACCTTTATGCTCCTATTCCTGAATTGCTGAATATTGCTGGACAAAGTTAGACAATTATGCCAAAGTGATGCCATGTCCACTATAAATTAACGTTTAGGACCATGTTACTACACTGGCAATTCTTTCATTCTTCATACAATCAGGGAGTCAAGGAACTGGAAGGGATCACAGAGACCACTAATCCAAAACCTCTCCAACAAAGAATAATCATCCACAATATCTCCCACATATGATCATCTAAATCTCTCCTTGAGGACCTCCAGTGAGAAAGAACCCAACACCTCCTAAGGCAGCTATTCCACTTTTGAATAGGAATAATTATGAGGAAGTTTTTCCTCATATCAAGCCAAAACTTGCCTCTTTACAACTTCATTCTGTTACTACTCTTTCTGCCCTGCAGACCCAAGCAGAACACATCTAATCATTCTTCCATATGACAATCCTTAAATATTTACGCTTGAAGACAGCTATCATATCTTCCCCTATCTCCACCCACTTGTGAGGGATGAGAATAGATACTTTTCCTACCACATACCTATTCGTGTGATGATCTTAGTTATACCATTTCCCAGTTCATTCTCCTTCTTTTCTCAAGGAATTTAGCACCTAGCTCACTATTTTCCTCAGCTCTTGGTTTTTATACTAGAGGACTTCAAGATCAATGATTATGTTCCTTCAAATTTCCTAAATTTCCAATTTTATGATCTCTTTAAATCTTATGATCCACGCACTGTGACTCCATCTCAGGCACATACAGGGATGGTCACCCCCTGAATCTCACCTTAACCCCCAAGTATTCTAGTTTCTTAGACAAAAACTGTGAATTTCTTCTATCTGTACCTAACCTCTTATCATTCTGTCTCTATCTATGCTTCAGTTCTCCTAAATGATTTCTTCACCCTTGCTATGATTCTTCCCCCCCTCTGTTCTCAGGCTACTCTGGCTTGGCTTTCCTCTCTTTGAAATCTCTACCCCATAGTTAATCAATTTAACTCCATGCTTCATTCACTCTTTTCATCCACTTTTTCCTTTAAGACTTTAGTAATGTATAATAAATGTAGACATTTATGTTTATGAAAGGAGCTTGAGGAAGCCACACAACTCTGCTGACTTTGAACACTATAGATGAATATTTTCCGACTTTATCTGGACCCACTGTAACCCTTATATTTATTCTTCATTTCACTCCTCAAAGATGGTATTCCAAATCTCTTTTTTTCTCAAGCCTCACACACTTCTTCCTTCCTCAACTCTGTTAGTTGAAGACCTTGCCTCTGACTTTAATAAGAAAATGGAAGTTCTTTGCTATGAGCTCCTTTTCCCTTTCTTATCCTATGAAAAAACCCTCTACCCCATCTTACGATCTTTTCCCCTTTCCACCACTCTTTTAGTTTCTCAGATTTTTAACTTCACTGCCATCTTCCACTTCTCATTCTCCATCACCCCACAGCAGTTACCATATGTTGTTATTTCTACCTCTACATATGTGGCACTTGACCCCTTCTCTACTCTCACGATACCACTTTAATTCAAGCCCTTGTTATCTCTCACCTAGATCACTGCAATAGCTTCATAATAGGTCTGCCTGCTTCAAGTCTCCCCACTTCACAAAGCTGCCAAAATTTTTGTCCTTATTCACAGATCTGACCATATCGCTCGCCTACTCAGTAGACTTCAGTAATGCCCTACTGATGTGAGGATAACATATAAACTCTGTTTAGCATTTAAAGTCTTTCACAACCCGGACCCAATATGTCTTTCTAGCCTTATTGTATCTTACTCTTCATCTTGTGCTCTGTGATTTAGCCAAACTGGCCTTCTCCCTCTTCCTCACATAGGACAAGTCATCTCCCATCTTCATGCCTTTGCCTTGGTATCCCTCATGCTTTGTAAGCTCTCCTTCCTTACCTTTACCTCATAGAATCATTCTTTTCCTTCAAGTCATAGCTCAGGTAACGCTTCTCTCTACATGAATCCTAGTGCCTTCACTCTCAAACTCTCTTATATTTAACTGTGACGTAGTTATTTGCATTCTTTTTTTTAGGGCAGCTAGGTGTCACAGTGGATAGAGTGCTGGGCCTGGAAGCAGGAAGACCTGAATTCAAATTCGGGCCTCAGACACTATTAGCTATGTGACTCTGGGCAAGTCATTTAACCATGTTGGGCTCAGTTTCCTCATCTGTAAAATGAGTTGGAGAAGGAAATGGCAAACCACTCCAGTATCTTCACTAGTTGTTGCTGTTAAGTTGGTTAGTTGTAGCTGACTCTTCATGACCCCATTTTGGGTTTTCTTGGAAGAAGATACTGGAGTGGTTTTCTTTGCCAAGAAAGCCCCAAATGAGGTCATGAAGAGTTGGATAGGACTGAAAAATGACTTATCAACATTCTTTTTATAATTGATTCTGTATATTCTTATGCATGTCCCACATTAATAGAGACCTAGCTGTACTTAATTAAGATCCTTGAGATAAGGGATTGTTTTATTCTTTGTGTGTGTCCCCGGAACCTAGCACAGCATCTAGAACACAGTAACAACTTAATAAGTACTTGCCTATTGATTAAAGATTAGGAAAGGGTCCAAAGAAAAGCGCTCTGCCATTTCATAGCTGTATGACATTGAATAAACCATTTAACCTTCGGAGGACTTAGTTTCTTCATCTGTCAAACGAAAGTGTTGGACTAAGTGACTTCTAGGATCCCTCCTGACCCTAACATTGTGTGTTTTGATGTAAAGAGATTTTATTCAGAGTCAGCTTTTCAGTTGTATGTGTACTGCTGTCATCTATGCTGGAATAAAACTGGCTTTATTTGCTTTAAATGCCTGCCCCTGCCCTAGGAACTCCTCCTCATCTGACAACAGCTCCATTTTAGAGTCACTTTCTTTGTAAGGGAATCCCCCTGTACCACTTCCTCTTTCCTCCTCCCTGTACTGTATTGTGCATATGGTTACCAGGCATAGAAGCAACACAATGCAATCGGAAGCAGAGTGCATGGGAGGACCAACATACAACAATAAAATCTCATTAGAGCATGAATATATTTGGGGGAACTCATGCATATTTTACTTCATGATGAAAGTTTTCTTTATCCCCGTATAGCCAATCAGAAAGAAAAAAAGGACAGTCATGGAAAACTTGACTCTAGCAATTATGTCTAAGAACAAAGACTTTGTTTCATCAATATCCCTGTCATTGCAAAATGCTAGAAACCATCAAAAAATAACAGTTCCATTTGAAAATCAAAATGGAATTTCATTTCTTGCTATTTCTAATGGGGAAGATGGATGATATAGAGAACAGAGATTTTTTTTAACCTATAAATCTATGGACTTTAAAAAATATTTTGATAACTAAATTTCAGTATAATTGATTTCCTTTGTAATATTATACATTTTATTTTATGCATTTAAAAAAATATTCTGAGAAGGAATCCATAGGTTTCACCAGACTGCCGAAGGGACCTATGACAAAAAAAAGGTTAAGAACCCCTACCTTAGCTTTAATAGTTTTAGTAACTTGTTGGAGTGGTAGCCCAATTTCAAGACATAGGATTATGTAGTATAATGGAAAGAGCATTTACCTGGGACTCAGAAGGCCTGAGTTCCTTTTTTGGCTCAGCTGTTAAAGGGCAAGCCACATGGCCTCAGTTTCCTCATCTGTTAAATGAAGACATTGTTATAAATTGTCTGCAAGGTCCTTTCCAAATCTGCAAACCCAACCCATGTTATTATTTTTCTAACTTAATTAGCTTCAAATTGTTTTTGTTGTTTAGTGTGTCTGACTCTTTGTAACCCTATGTGGGGTTTTCTTAGCAGAGGTACTGGGGGAGTTTGTCATTTCTTTCCTTCTCCAGCTCATTTTTACAGATTAGGAAACCGAGGCAAACAGGGTTAAGTGACTTGCCCGGGGTTAACACAGTTAGTAAGTGTCTGAGGCTGGATTTGAACTCATGAAGAGTCTTCCTGATTCTGGGCCCTGCATTCTATCCACTGTGCCACTTAGCTGCTGATCAATTAGCTTGAAGAGATGAAAGTATTTCTGACTATAAGGACTAAGTGCTTGCAAATTACCCTTCCAGACTACTTCAAAAATAACAATCATTATGTGTTAAATATTTTAGGAAATCACTTGCAATAAATAACCTTGAATCTGCATCCTTAAATTTTGCTAGTCTATAATTAGGCTTTTCTAATTTGGAGATACATTTTTTTTAAAAAAGCACATCCAAAATGAAAAATCCCCTATCCATCACTCAAGTTGTTATTTTCATGCATGTCATTTTCCTACCTGCAGGCATGCAAACTGTCTGCCTGAGTGTCAGGTTACAAATGCCTTAGGCATTCTGCTTTACAAAGCACTCTTTGACATAATGCTGGAAGCCAGGTGGAAGGGACCCATCTTAGGAAAGAGAAGAATGCTATAAGTGCATTTCATGAGAAACACATGATCTAGTCTTGCCTTTTCATAGGATTATAATATCATAGCATTTTGGAGGTGGAAGGGACCATAGAGAAAGACTTCTGGGATAGAGTTAGGAGACCCGGGTTTGAATCTGATCTCCAATCCATATTACCTATGTGGTGCCCTAACCAGGGCCTTTCCCCTCTGAAAATTCATTTGGGGGAGTGGAATGTAGAGCTCAGGCTACCTAGATAGAGTTGTGCTGGAAGAGGACCTGGCTCATCCCTAAGAGTTAGGCCTATACCTCTTTGGGATGAAAAACAGTTTTCAATTTCCTAATCCCTGCAGGTTTGAGGGGGAAAGGAGAAAGTAAAAGGTGAATGAAGTATTGTGGTGGTGGGTAAAGTGGCCTTCGAAAGAGGGATATTATGATGATGAGAGGGGGTGGGGTTGGTTTGGCCAATTGTCATGGGCAAGTGCGTCTTAGGCCATGGGTCTGGCAGTTGAATGAGTGGATGAACAGACTAATGAATCAATGAAAATAATTTATTAAATGCTTATTCTGTTTCAAGCACTACACTGAACTCTGGGATTGTAAACTCCTTGAGGGTAGGGACCATCTTTTGTCTCTTTTTTATATCCCCAGAATTTAGCAGAGTGACTGGCACATAGTAGGTGCTTAATAAATATTTACTGATCATTGATTGAATACAAATACAAGAGTAAAACAGGCCCTGCCCCAAAGGACCTTACATTCTAAATGAGGGAGACAATACATTTAGAGGAATAGTGGCCAGAGAGGGGCACTTAGATATCAGAAACTTACAAGGATGGTAAATGGGGTCATAGAGAGTAGATTTGATGTCAGGAAATGTGGAGGCACATTGGAGGACTGCCGAAGCAAGGAAACAGTTTCCCTCCCACCCTCTCACCCCTCCCCCTTTGGTGACAGCTTGTTGGGACAGTCCTGCCCTAGTTACAGCTCTGCCATAGACAAGACACTGCTCCAGCCTCAGTTTCCTCATATTGTATTTAAAATGGTGATAATAATACCTCACTGGGTTGTTGTTAGGATCAAATCAGATCATATAGATAAAGCCTTTTATAAATTTTAAAGCACCATATAAATGTGAACTATATTGTTAACATGTGTGCAAAAGCTCTTTGTAACCATAAAGCATTAGATAAATAACAAAATCTTGATTGATTCAATGGAGAAGTCTGGGTGACACTCCCTGTACGTTAACATGAAATAGAATACTGGGGAAACTGAGGTACAGAAAGATTTGAGTGATTTGCTGAAAGTCTCTGTTTTACTGTTTAAGGAAGACCAAAGGTAGAACCTAGGTCTCCTGACAGCCATTTCAGGAACGTGCTAGAGTCAGCTTGTACTGGCTCTGGAGAGCCTATAATTAAATTTTTCACTGTGAGTTCGAGCATTTACATCTCAGAAATGAGCAAACACTACAAATCAAGGCTTGATTTATTGTATTGTTGACTGTCTAGATTTAAGAAAGTGATGGAGAAAATGTAACTAATGCAGATAAGATACAAAATTGTGACATATGTACAGTTTTCTGGGGAGCTGGTTATTAAACACTTACCAGTGTATCCTTGCTTCCATCACAGTATTCTTGCCATTGTATCACACTTACCCTCAGTTCTTCCTAATGAGGAAGAATGCAAAAACACAATCTTGGGGAACAGTTTCAAATTTCTGCTACCACAGTTTGGGTTTGTGAGATAAAAATATTATTAAGGACTAGAAAGCAGAATTAGGGAAATTAGAAAAGCACTGAATTAGAAGTCAGATTTACAATCCTGACTTAGTTACTTATTACCTATGTGATCTTGGGAAAATCACCTTCCCTTTATGAGCCTCAGTTTCCCCCTCAGTGAATGAGAGGGTTGGACTGAATTCAAGGTGCCTCAGCTGTAAATCCTACTATCCTATTCATAAATTTAGGTAAGACAAATAATTGGCTCATTGGATAGAAATCTGGGTTTGGATTCAAGAAAACTTGAGTTCAAATCTTGCCTCAGACATTTGCTATGTAACTCTGGGAAAGTCACTTAATCTCTGCCTCAGTTTCCTCATATGTAAAAAGGGGATAATAATAGCATTTACCTTCCAGGGTTTTTGTGAGATTAAAAATTCGATAATAGTTTAAAATATCTAGTGGAGTGCCTGGCACACAGTAGGAGCTTAATAAATGCTTGTTAAATTTAATTAAACAACAACTAATATTCCCCCTGGCCTTATGTCTGATCCTGAGTACCTGAGAGAAGATCCCTGGCTTCTGCTACTCTTGTAAGACTCATTCCGTTTGGGCATGTTAAAAAAAAAGAGGCAATGATAAAAATGAATCCAGGGCTTGGCATAGAAAGTGTTATCCAATTCTGCTTACACAGTAATTAAGTGTACCCAGTGCTGACTGCCTTCACAGATGACAGCATGCGGTTTGCCTGCCCACCCAGGGTGTGTGGGAGGGCAAACCCAGCCCTCAGAATCCTTGCTGCAGAAAGCATCTCATCATCACTTTCTTTATCAAGATTTCCGAGCTGGCTGGGAAAGGCTAATGTTGGGCAGAGACAGACAATCCGTTACCCACATGAGTGAATGAGCTCTTCTCCCCTGGGTTCTATTCTCCCCACATTTCCTGGCCAACACCATTCCCCTCTCTCCTCAGCATGGGATTTATCTTCTTTCCAATAGTGCTCCCCGTGTTTCAACAGTCCCCCCTCCCGCCCCCACCCTCCATCACCCATGAGGAGGAAAATGACAAGGCAGGTTGCATTCACAAAACCAACGGAAATATTATATGTTCACCAGTAGAGCATGGGTTTGATCAAACCTGATTATTTCCGATTGCTGTCATGGGGCCCAAAACACTGACTAAGTCAAGAAAGAAATGGGCTCATTAGTGAGAGTGCAGGGGAGATGGGCTGTAGTTTGGGAATCATCAGGTGAGGATCTATGGTTCTTTGTGGCAATTCAATTTAATTGAATTCAATTCATATTTACTGTATCTGCAATGTACAAAGTACTGTGTTAGGCACTGAGTATACAGGGACAAAGAAAAATCTTGCATCCTGGAATCACAGATCTTTGGGACTGGAAGGGACCTTAGAAATCATCTGGGCTAGGTGGAAATTGAAGCCCAGAGAGATGAAATGCTTTCCCTGGAGTTACCACATGTAGTCAGTGATAGATCAAGGTAGAGAGCCCAGGCATGGAGTCAAGCAGGAGGTAGTAGAAAGAGTAATTGTTCTAGGATGGGGACTCACATGCCACCTCTAATACAATCTCTGTGACCTTGAGCAAGTCACTTAACTTTTCTGGGCCTCAGTATCTCCAAGATGACCGGATTCAGACCTTTTTTCACTGGTGTTTCGTATACCTGAAATGCTCTCTGACTTCAGCTCAATCGGCTCAGAATCAGCTCAAATTCCACTCTTTTCTTCCTTCCATACTTCCCATTGCTGGGAGATTGCCTTCCTTGTAAACTCTGTATGTGTGTGTGTGTGTGTGTGTGTGTGTGTGTGTATGTCTATATATGTAACTGTATATATATCACAATATATAAAGTTCTTTGCATGTTATCTGATTTATTAGAATGAGAACTTCTTGAAGGCAGTGATCAATATTTTTGCTGTTCATGCTCATCATAGTTTCTGGTATATAGCAAGTGCTTAATAAATGCTTGTTGGTTGACCAACTCGATGGCCTCTGAGGTCCCTTCAAGCTTCAAATCTCTGACTCTAGAACCTCTTTATTCCTAGTCCTGGGTTCTTTCCTCTACCACTCCATTCCATTCTCAGCTGTCAAAGTGACCTTTCTAAAGTGGAGGGTCTGACCATGTGATCTCACTACTCAAAAAACCCTAGTGACTCTCTGTCATCTCTAGGATCAAATATGAAATCCTCTGGCATTCAAAGCCCTTCATAACCTGCCCCCCTCCCATTTATTTTAGTCTTCTTACACTTTCCTCAGTTTTCCCCCATGAGGTAGTTTTCAATCCAGTGACACTGACCTCCCTGCCCTTCCTGGAATAAGACACTCCAACTCTTGACTTCAGGCATTTCCACTGGCTGTCCCCCAATGACTAGAACACTCTTCTTCCTAATTTCCTCTTTCTGGCTTCCCTGGTTTTCTTATGCTGTTATTCAGCTGTTTTAGTCGTGTCCAACTCTTCATGACCCTATTTGGTGTCTTCTTGGCAAAGGTGCTAGTTGCCATTTCCTTCTCCAGTTCATTTCACAGATGAGGAAACTGAGGCAAACAGGATTAAGTGACTTGCCCAGGGTCATACAGTTAGTAAGTGTCTGAGGCAGAATTTGAACTGAGATCTTCTTGACTTCAGGTCTGGCTATCTATCTACTGCACCACCTAACTGACCCATTGTTTGTTTTAAATATGAGCTGAAATCCCATCTTTTACAAGACTTTCTTAATCCCCTTTTATTCTAATACAGGGGTTGGTAACCTGTTGCCTTGAGGCCACATGTGGCCTTCTAGGTCCTTGGGTGTGGCTTTTTGACTGAGTCCAAGTTTTGTTTTTTAAGTGGAAATATTTATTTAGTTAAGAATTTATATTTAACACAAAAGTTTCTGGTATGCACATAAACATATGTGTACATGGTTGAATTTCTTTTTTTTTTAAAATTAATTTGTTTATTTACTTTTAGTTTACAACATTCAGTTCCACAGTCCCTTGAGTTTCAAATTTTCTTCCCCTACTTCTCCGCCCCCCCCCCCATGGTAGTATGCAATCAAATATAGGATCTACAAATATCTTCACATTAATCATTAGTCAGGTTGTAAAGAAGGATTATAACCGATGGAACGATCAGTGGGAAAGAGGAAACAAAATAAAACACGAAAAAGAAACAGAACAAGCAGTTTGCTCCAATCTGCATTCAGTGAGTCCAAGTTTTACAGAACAAATCCTTTTATGAAGGTGATTTGTTCCCTGAAGTTTGGATTCAGTCAAAAGGCTGCACTTGAGGACTAGAGGACCACAGGTGGCCTTAAGGTCACAGGTTCCCCACCCCTGTTCTAGTAGCTTCCCTCTGTTGCTTATTTCCACTTTATCCTTGTACATAGCTTGCATATAACTGTAAACTGTTGTTTTCATCTTGTCTTTCCCATTAGACTAGGAGCTCCTTGAGAACAAGGACTATCTCTTGGCTTTTTTTCTGAATCCCCAATCTTAGTACAATGCCTGACACATAATAGGCATTTGATCAATGTCTATTGGTAAACTGACCTTTCACAATCCCATACTGGATTTTCAAATCAGATCACAGGATTATAAAATGTTAGAACTGGGGGAAAAAAATCTTAAACTTATCTAATTCAATCCACTTACTTTACAGATGAAGAAACGGAAGTCTTGAGGAATGAGGTGACCTTACAAAGGTTGTGTTACTGGGAAAAGTCAGCCCAGTCTGCATGGAGGAAGGGATAGGACATTATTCCCACCACAGAAGGGCTCAGGAAATAGTGGGCTTCTCCTCATTGAAAGTCCTGAAGCAGAGACTGAATGACAATGTGTTGGGTACTGTTGTGGTACCCCTTTGTGAGTACAGTCTGATCTAAGGGCCACTCTTCCAACTACAAAGTCCTGTGATATAATTTCACCTGGACCCTCATTGTTGCATGATGGTCTTTTTATTTTTCCTTGATCTGTTTTCTATTAAACTCCCACAGTGACTATTCTTTTGCTTTTTGGAGGGCAATTGGGGTTAAGTGACTTGCCCAAAGTCACATGTCTAGTAAGCGTGTCAAGTGTCTGAGATCAGATTTGAACTCAGGTCCTCCTGACTCTGGGGCTGGTGCTCTATTCACTGCGCCACCTAGCCGTCCCTACAATGACTATTCTAAGTCCCCCTTTTTCTCTTCCATCTCTTCCTATATCTCCCTCTTAGCAATGGACACCACCTACTACTTTACTAAAAAAAAAAAAAATTAAGATCACCTGTCATGAGCTCCTTTCCCCCCCCCCCAATTCCATGCATTAAATCCCTATGTCAACTCCTTTTTTTTTCTTCTCCTCTGTTGCAGATTCTAAGGAAAGGGTGTCTTTTCTTGCCAACGCCAAATAACTGCATCCTCCTTCCATCTCCTTTTGTCCCTTCCCAGTAGCTTACCTCTTCAAATCACTGTCAATCTCTACCTCTCTCTTTTTCTCCTGTTTCAATATCTATGTCTCTGTCCTCTTATCTCTGTATCTCTATCTCTCTCACTCTCTGGCCCATCTTGGTCTCTCTTTAATTTCCTCTTATGCACAGCTTCCCTCTCTCCTTTCTACAAATCTTTCCTCTCCTTAAAACAACAAACAACAACAATGACAACAACGACAACAACTCTTCACTTGACCCTTCCATCCAATTAAAAAACAAAACTCTTCTTCCTTTCATAGCCAAGACTAGTCTAGAGTCAGACTAGTCCAGGCTAGACTCATCTTAACATTTCCTTGTACATAATAGAGATTAAGGGCTCTACATATGGTCCTCTGTTCTCCTCCAAATATGGAAGTGCTAATTTTATTTAGTGTTTCTTAAGTTCAGAATTTTAAAATATAAACTTATTGCTTTTATACCCACCCCTTTCACTCACCTGCTTCACATCTCCTTGTAGTCATGCTTTTGCCCTTATCACTCTACTGAAATGGCTCTCTCCAAGGTAATTAATGATTTCTTAACTGCTAAATCCTTTTCTCAATCCTCATTCTACTTGACATCTATGTAGCTTTTAACATTGTTGATCATTTTTCCTTCCTGAAAACTCTTTTCCTTTGACTTCCATGAAAGTTGTCCTGACTTTCCTCCCATCTGTCTGCCTATTGCTTCTCAGTCTCCTTTGTTGTGTAAAGCTTAGCACAGGACCTGACATATAGCTTGTTGATTATTATCATAATATATTGCTTACTTGGGATAAATGGATCCCAAGACTATGTCCTAGACACCCTTCTGTCCTCTCTTTACATGTTCTGGGTTGGTGACCCCATCAGTTTTGATAATCAGGTTTGATTATCGTCTCTAGGTAGATGGTCACCCAAGTTCTCAAACTCAGATTAATTCTTGAGTCTTCCTTTTCCTCATCCCTATGTCTGATCAGTTTTCAAGCCTTGCCAATAGTAGAATAGTCTCCTAGTTGGTGTTTCTGCTTCTAGTCCCACCACCTTCTCCAAGCCTTTCTTCATATAGCTGCTAAATAAACATTTATAAAGACAAGTTCCATCAAATCACTCATCTCCTCAAAAATTTCAATGGTTCTTTATTACATTTAGAATAAAATACTAATTACTAAGCTTGACATTGAAAACCTTTCATAGTCTGGCTCCCACTTAAGTTTCTGTACTTACTTGACATTCCTCCCCTTCAAGATCTCCCACTTCCAGTCCAACTAGCCTGTTAGCTGTTCCATCTCCTGTCTCTATGTTCTTTATGCATTTCTACAAGGTATTCCCTCCTCACCTCTTAGCAACCCATCCTCCTTCAAACCAAACACAACTTCCTCCCAAACTTCAGTTGTGTCCTACTTCATGACCTCATGGACCACAGCATGCCAACACTGTCCCAGGGGTTTTCTTGGCACAGATACTAGAGTAGTTTGCCATTTCCTTCTCCACTGGATTAAAGCAAACAGGTTAAATGGCTTGCCCAGGGTTTGCTCTGTGACAGATCTAGTAACCATCTGAGGCTGGATTTGAACTCAGGTTTTAAATCTTTTATTATTACCTTTCAGTGCTTCATACTCCCTCCCTTTCCTAAAGATATTTTATATTCACTTATCTGTATTTTATTTTCCCTTCTCCATTAGAATGAAAGCTATTTGAAGGAAGCACCTTTTTTTAAACCCCTTCTAGTATAATGGTTCACCCATAGAAGGTATAATGCATTTGTGGAATTGAATTGGGAACACAAAGAGAAAAAAAAAAACAAAAATAAAAAAAACAGAAATAACTCCTGAAAAGTCCCTCCCCTCCAGGAGTTTACAATCTGTAGAGAACTAAGTAGGGGCAAGTTAGGAGCACTAAAAATTGGGTGGGTGGGTAGAAGGAGATGAGGAAGGCTTTAAGGGTAGAAGCACCAGAACTTAGCCTTCTAAGAGGTCCAGGTAAAGGGAGAAGGCATTCTAGGCATGGTGATGGAGATGAAAAGGCAAATTACTGAACAATTCATATATTCTAGGCTTGCTGGAACATAGCAGGTGTGAATTAAAGGATAAGAAATAAATCGGGAAAAGTAGATTAGAGATGAGTGAGTTGGTGCAGTGGATAGAGCCCTGGATCTGGAGTCAAGAAGACTTGAGTTCAAATGTGGCCTCAGATACTAATAATAGCTGTGTGACCTTGGGCAAGCCACTTAATCTTGTTGGATTCAGTTTCTTCATCTGTAAAATGAGCCAGGGAGGAAAATGGCAAACCACTCCTGTATCTTTACCAAGAAAACGCCAAATGGGATCATGAAGAGTTGGACACAACTGAAAACAATTGAACAACCACCACAACAAAGTTGGGGATAGATTGAGGAAGACTTTAAACTTTAGGCTAAGTAATTCATATTTTATCTTAGAAAGTCAAATGGAGCTAATGAAGTTTTTCTGAGTGGGGGGATGAAGAGGGAAGGTAGGAAGTGAAATGGTGCTTAAGAAAGATTATTTTGGCAACAGTATAGAGAATGGAGTAGAGAAGAGAAACTTTTGATCAATTAGAAGGCTCTTGCAGTAGTCTATTGGAAAGCAATTGCAAAGGTGTCTACAGTGGATTGGAGTGTTGGGCCTGGAGTCAGAAAGACTCATGTTCCCATGAGTTCCATGAGTTCCAAGAGTTCAAATCTGACCTCAGACAGTTACAAACTGTGTGACCCTGGGCAACTCACTTAACTTCTGTTTGCCTTAAACCATTGGAGAAGGAAATGGCAAACCAATCCAGTATCTTTGCCAAGAATACCCCAAATGGGGTTACAAAGAGTCAGATACAATTGAAAAACAGCTGAAAATTGAAGTAGTCTAGGCCAGAGGTGATATGAGTCTTAAGCAGCCATATGAGTGGAGAGAAGGATAGGGGTTTGAGAAATATGGAGGTAGAATTGACAAGACTTGGCCACTGATTGAACATCGAGATAAGGGAGAAGAAAGAGATTTGGATCTGAGAGATTGAGATATAGATTGAGGATGATCAGTGCATCAGTTGACTCCATAGTTTATTTTGGTAAACTTCCCAATAGTATCTTCTTGACGCCTGGGACTTCTTCCTTTGTATCTCTGACTCCCTTTTGATTAGCAGTGTCTTGTATACAAGAGGTGCTTAATAAATGTGTGTAAAATTAACTAAAATTGGGGAAGCTAGTTGATAACAGATGAAAGAATTCTAACTCTGGAATGAAAAGGATTAGGTCCAAAACTCATATTTGCCATTTACTACCTGTCTAATCTGGGTCAATTCTCAGTTAAAGGAGGGGCTAGACTATGTAACTCTAAAGCTGTTATCATGAGCTGGGGACATTCTATATTCTCTGACTAGAATTGCAGGCCTTTTATTGTCAGCTATTCTGACAACAGATAAGTCAGTTGTCCTTCTGACTGGAAGGAGAGACTATTTATGTGGCCTTCTCCCTGTATCCCCTAGGGAGGTGTGGCAGCAACCACACTGGCATACCCAGGATGGCTGCTAGCACAGGTTCTTAGATCTGATTTACTAGGAAAGAGAGCTGTTTAAGGGGTCAACAATCTTTTTTAATTACATTCACTAGTTCAGGGTACAAGTCTGTGCCCTGAACTTCAGAGAAAATACAAATAGAGAAAACACAAGCAGAGAAATAAAAACCAACAGACAGGGATCTGACTGCCTGAATCAACTATATACTTTACATACATACCTGGATTGAGATAGCCTTTACATCTGAGCAGTTGGGAACTCTGAACATAAGGTCATTCAGAATCTCCACCAGGGAATCACAAGATCCTTCTCATAAGTGAGCCCCCCAAACAAAATACTAACTCAGAGTATATCTACACTTCTCAGAGCCAGAAGGCATCACAACCCTCAAGACTCAGTGCCTAATTAGCAATTAGCAAAAGGTGTGAAAGCCTTCCTACAAGTAAGCCTCCCCTGAGCAAGCTTCCCTTAATGGGTGCCACCTGAGGCCTATTGAAGGGCATGAAAGATCTGAAATCCCATTAACACTATAGGAGGGAATCTGGCAGAAGAGAACAATGAATCAATCAGAGCTCTGTTCAACTCTGGGCACCTTGGTACTATGGAAATGGTGGAGTGGAAAAGCAGAAAACCTGGAATTCAAGTCCCAGACCTGTCACTTACTACCTGTGTGACTTTGAGTAAGTTCTTTGGGCTTTGGTTTTCTGATCAATTTGGGCAACTAGGTAGTGCTGTGAATAGAGTTCTGGGTCTGGATTAAAAAAAAGACTCATCTTCTTGGTTCAGATCTGGCCTCAGACATTTACTTAGCTGTATGACCCTGGGCTAGTCACTTAACCATGTTTGCCTCAGTTTCCTCATCTGTAAAATGAGCTGGAGAATGGAATGGCAAACCACTCCAGTATCTTTGCCAAGAAAAATCTCTGATGGGCTCATAAAGAGTTATGGATAATACTAAGGGGGAAAATGTTAGAAAACAATATCAACACAACTACAAGAAATTTCTGATCAAAAAAAATGAAAGAGTTGGGATAGAGCAGAGGTTCTTAACTTGGGGTTCATGGACCCTTCTGAAGGTTGAGGGAGTCCATGAATCTGGATCAAAAAAAACGACATCTTTATTGTCACTAACCTGTGTCTGAAATTTAGCATTTCCTTCAATTATGATTTTCTTTTATTTTTTTCTTTTTTGGAGTGGGGAGGGCAGGGCAATTGGGGTTAAGTAACTTGCCCAAGGTCACACAGCTAGTAAGTGTTAAGTGTCTGAGGCTGGATTTGAATTCAGGTTCTCCTGACTCCAGGGCCAGTGCTCTATTCACTACACCACCTAGCTGTCCTTCAATTATGATTTTCTAAAAAAGTTATTGTAAGAAGGGATCCATAGGTCTCAATAGACTGCCATTAACCAGGTCACAAAAAAAAGTTAAGAACCCTTGGGATAGAGGATCTCTGAGGTTCCTGATTTCCTAAGATTCCTTAAAAATTTCCCATTGGTTTACATGTGTATCTACTCACACAGCTAATATATAGCAGAACCACTATTCAAATGCTGGACCAGGTGTCAGATAACTTAGATTCAAATCTCAGCTCTGACATTAACTCTGTGACTTTTTGTAAATAGTTTCTTGTCACTTTTTCTTCTTTTATGGAATAGGTATAATTATAATTGAACTGCCTGCCTCACAGAATTGTGAGGTTAGTACTTCATATAAAGCTACGTAGTGTAGTAGAGTGCCTTAACTGGAGTCAGGAAGACCTGAATTCAAATCCAACCTCAGACATTAACCCAGACAGATTAAGTGAATTGACCCAGGTCACACAGGTAGTTAATGGCAAATATAAGTTTTGAACCTAATTCTTTTCATTCCAGAGCTAGAACTCTTTCCTCTGTATCAACTAGTTAATTTTACACATATTTGTTATTGTGTGACCATGGGCAAGTCATTTAAGCCTTTTTGCCTCAGTTTCCTCATCTGTCAAACAAGGGAGAAAGAAATGGCAAACCACTCCAGTATCTTTGTCAAGAAAATCCCCAATGGGGTCATGTGAATAGTTGAACATAACTGAAAGGACTATCAACAGCAGCAATAGAATTTTAAAATAATTCAATACTTGAGGGGATCCCTCAGCTCGTATGTATGGTTCCTTTTTCTATGGGTGCAGATCAAAACTAAGCCATGACTTTTCATCAAATTAACTATATAAATAAGAATGGTCACCAAAGAAGACCAAAACAACGCGCCCCCCCCAAAAGACCCCCAAAGCCAAACAAGTGTACCTACTGAGAAGGCATCAGGTTTGTGGAATGGAGGGGGTCCAAACACACATCAAGGAGAATTCGGGGTGTCCCTTTTGTACATATCAATCAATTAGTATTTATTAAGGGCCTACTACATGTCATACCCTGCACTACATATTGACCTCATATGTCAGTATCACATAAAATACCGAAGATGCATTTTAGGTCTCCTACTTACTCCTAACCCCAGGGGAAATTTTTTCCAGAGAAGAAATCCTTTTTAATTTACCTTTCCTATTCCTCCCTGAGTTCCTTCACACTGCATTGGGTTCTTTGGGATAGCCACTACCTATACATTGGAGACTCTTTTAGTTTTGCTGTTTTCTTTTTTGGGATGTTTTGTGTCTTCATTCTAAGACAGTTGGCTTATTTCTGATGGCAGCATTTTGGATTGGTCTTTACTGCCACTGCTGCCGCCACCTCTGCTTCTCTATATCCCACAGCCATGCTGTCTCTTTTGAAGTCCTAGCAGCATTGGCAGGTGCCCCACTGCAGCTAATCTAACAGCTTGGAAATCCTGCTGTCATGAGTCCTTTGTGAGTGTGCAGAATTGTGGGACATGGCAAGGCTCCCTTCCAGCCTGGCAGACCGGTTGTATTATAGACCTACATTGCTAACAATGCAACCCTGACTTGTAATGCTCTTTGCAAGACTTCATTCTCCACTGAAGCCCTACTCTGATGCCTCATAGTGATAATGATGTTGGGGTGAGCCCACATGCTTGAAAGATGAGCCAATGAAAATAGTGCAAACTCTGGAAGTCTCTATCAAACTGGAAAGTTATGTGAGTGTGGGCTCAGCAAGTCACTCTGTGTTGCTAAGACCTACTGATTTCACTGCTTCACGTTTCTCAAATATACCCCTTTCTCTCCTCCACCCCTGCTACTACTCTAGTACAGATCTGATCGTCTCATGCCTGGACAATTGCAATAGGCAGCTGGTGAATCTGCCTACCTTAAGTCTATTAAGGGGGGAAATGTTAGAAAACCACAACAAAGCAGGGCATCCCATATCCACAAGTAGAAAAAAATATCAGAGGAAGACATTCCCACACCCACAAGTTCCTTGAAGTATCAGTCGAGAGACAATATGGTGAGGTTAAAAAGAACAATGATTTTGAAGTCAAAAGACCTGTGTTCAAATTCCAACCTTGCACCTTGATAGCTGAGTGATTTTGAGCAATAATAATAACAATAATAGTTAATTCCTCCCTTATAAAATGGAGATTATCATCATCATCAATATTTTTGACAGGTAGCGTGACAGAATGGTTAGCTATAGTGGAGAGGCTGCTTTGAAGTAGGTGGAACTCTAGACTTTGAGGCAAGACAACTCAAATCTCTCCTCAGATATCTACTGGTTGTACGAACCTGAGCAAGTCACTTAATCTCTCTTGGCCTGTTTCTTCTTCTATAAAATGGGGTTGATAATAGCACCTTCTTTAAAGGGTTGTTTTGATGATCAAATAAGGAAAAAAAAAAAATATATATATATAAAGTGCATTGTACACCTTGAAAAAAGCTACAGAAACATGGTCTATTATTATTATTTGTTTGATTTTAAAATTTTATTTAAAATTGTTTATTTTAGATAATTTTATTTTATTTATTTACTTAAAATAAAATTATTTATTTTAAAAGATCTATCATTTCACTCCACCAGCAAGTATAGTTTGTGATTTCTCCACAGCTTAGGAGAGGGTTTGTCAATTGGGAAACTTATAATGATAATAATGATATCTTATATTCATATAGTTCTTTTAAATTACAAAGCACTTTTAATATACATAATAATATTTGACCTTTACTACAGGTCTAATGAGGTAGGTAGAACAAGCATTATTATAATTTATTTTTTGGTCCAGGTCTATGATTTAATCAGTTCGTGGATGCAGATGAGCAGCTTACCTTTAAATATAATTTCAGACATTTACAATCTATGTGACCCTGGATAAGTCACTTAATCATTTGGAGCCTCAGTTTCCTCATATGTAAGATGGAGTTGGACTCGTGGCCTTCGAAGATATCTCTAGCACTAAATCTATGAACCTATGAACTTAGAATATGGGAGAGTTGCTGGGGTTGGGGGGAGACTAAAGGGTTAAATAATTTGACTCTAATCATATAGCCGACATGTGCTTGAGGCAGAACTTGAACCCAGGATCTTGCCCAAGACACTAAAGCCAGTCCTCTGTTTGTTACGTCAGCTTCTTCCTTTCTCACAAATAATATTATTATCTCCATTTTACAAGTGGAATTAATTGAAGTTCACAAAGGTCATATGTAACAAACTGACAGCTCCTAAGGGTTCTAAGACGAGAGCTGAGGCTCAAACTCAGGTCTTTGGACTCCAAGTCCAGTGTTATTTTGACCTTACCACGTCTCTGGCCCACATCCTTCAGATCCCACCACTGACTGAGACAACATATTTGTGGAGTTTCTACTACCAACACTTTGATTGCATCTGTGATGCTTTCTCTCTCTGGCCAGGAGAAGATGTCATTCATTCTTCTGAGCTGATGCTTGGCACATGTCATGAATCAGAGGATACTTGCTATTCAGCTGTTTAGCACCCCCACCCCCCACCCTACCATGATGTTTCTTCATGTGTCAACAACACTGGAAATGTGGATTGAAATTCCCCACAACAAAGAGCTTGCCACATGTTGGTATAGGAGCACATGAATAACCCAGATTTCTTCTTACCATTATTTGCTACCATGTAATTAAGCATGGCTTTATAAGTGTTATACAATCATAAATTAATACAACCATAGTATTTTAGGATGAGGCCCATGAACCTGTTTTTCTTTTTTAATTTGATAGCCATATTTCAATATGTCTTCTTTTTAATCCTATGTATTTTGGGATTTTTTTTTTGCTTGAAAATATCATTTTCAAAAGGGCTCCATATACTTCCCCAGACTACCAGTGGCGTCCATGTCACATGAAAGGTTAAGAACCTCGGATCTAATCTGTCACTGTAGCAGCAAGCACCCCAATCATCCTCAGGGTTTGCTGCCAATACAGGTTCTTGGGTCTGCTTTGATAAAGGAAAGAAACTCAAAATGGGTTAACAAGCTTACTTTAATCAGTCAGATATGTATCATTCACCTAGTTCAGGGGAAAAAGGTCAGCACCCCGAACTTCAAAGTATACAGGCAGAATTATCAAGACAGAAACAGATCAAGTAGACAAGCTTTCCAAACTGTCCAACCATTACATCCATACCAAATCAACATCTGGGTTTTTCAAAGGGGGTGGAGGGCGCTCAGGACAACGGCTTCCCAGAATCCATATCAAATCACAGAACACTTCTCAAAGTGAGCCCCAAAACAAAGCTACACATCAGGGCTTATATAGCCTTCTCCTGGCTCAGAGAATGTAACAACCTTCTGGACCCACTGGCCAATCAAGAAGTATCTACTGAAAAACAAGTCTCCCACCCCAGGCTCCAGGTGCACTTTAGCCTAGGGGCAGGGAAGATCTTTAAATTTGCATTTCCATTACAGTCACCCATTGAACACTGGTGCTCTCAAGTTAGCAAGGGAGCTAGGACTGTGAGATTGTAAGTCTGGTGCTGGTAGTTACAAAAAGCCAGTTAAGCTACTTCCTTTTGAAAAACCATCCTTTTTCTTTTGTTTGAAAGAAGGAAGCACACATCTTAGAGCCTTTGCTCTCTTCCTCATTTCCTGAAAATTATATGTTCAGGAAGATGTCATCTAAGTGTTAAAGCTAGCCTAATCTAAGTGACCCACAAATAACACTTAAATTTGTATCTTTCCTCAGAAGAGTCAGTTCCCTCAATCTAAACTTTAGTGAAGAATCTGGACCTGATGCATATCCCTTTCTTGCCAGGACTTAATGTTTTTTTTTTTCCTTTTCTGTTCACTGATGTTATAAGGCACTTTAATCCTTTTAGAGTTGGGAGCTTCTTTCTAAAGAAGTGATGTTCCCTTGCTTGGTGGTTTGCTGTTATTTTTTAATTTGAGTGAAAAAAGTTTTGGTCAAACTTTGACCAGAGAAAGTGGTTTTATTCCATGACATAATAATAACCCTGAAAAGTGAAGCTTTCTTTGGAAGATAATGGAGCCGACCCATTTCTCTGGGAAATCTTTCATTCCACTGTGATAGTAATGGAACATAAAGATTCCCCTGTATTGGCTTAGTTTTTCAAATTGATTGTGTTAAAACCCAGAGCTTGTTAATCCCACCTGTGGGATGGACTTGTTGACTTGAAAAGAGAGACACGAACTGGGAGGAGCTGGTGACGTAGATTTGGAGAGACACAAGAGAGAGGCGGAAGACCTTTTTGGAAGCAGCACCTTGTGGAGAGAGAGAGACTAAGAGAATTGCTGGTGGCCACTTTGAATTGCCCTGGACTTTTGAGACCTGCCCCCTGAGCTGCCAAGGACTGAGGAGACATGGCTGTTTTGCTGGTACTTTGTCTGTCTGTTTTGATGTTGTTTTGCCAGATTTGTCCACTGGTGAAAGACAGTCCTGTTGTTGAAGAAGTCCTGGAACCTGGCTTTTGGCTAAGAAGCCCTGAGACTGTCCTGCAGACAGAGAGTGAATACTGTCCACTGGTGAAGGACAGTGCTGTTGTTGCAGGGGTCTGGAGACTGTCCTGCAGACAGAGTGAATACTGTCCACTGGTGAAGGACAGTGCTGTTGTTGCAGGGGTCTGGGAACCTTTCTGTTGGTTCAGAAGCCCTGAAGAAGGATTTTCTGGTTGTATGTTTACAGAAATCCTGGGAGAGGGCTTTGCTAATGTGTTCAGGGGTTCTACAGACAGAGGATGAATTAGTGAAGAGACTGGCAATGTATCTTGTGGCCTTGCTAAGCCTTGTCTCCCCAGGAACTAAGATTGCTGAGAACTTGCCTCCTGTCAAGATGAAGAAAAGACCTCCATTTGGGTATTAAGTGCTGAGCTTAAACTTGATGTAACTCTGGGGTAGATTCAGTTGTGATCCAGGGGTGGGGAACTTTTGACCTTTTTGTGTTCTATGGTTGAGCAAATGAATGTATTTTACTTATGTTTGGAAACTAATCTCCATTTGAGAAGAGGGGCTTTGTGGTGGACTTAATGAAGGTACAGCCTAGGGGTGGAGAGGTATTTAGAACCGGGACTTTGTAATTGATTGAATGATTGGAAGATCCTGGGGTGGGGTAGTCCTTGGAGATTATTTAATCACCCTTAGTAAATGCTGTATTTTGAATGATGTCATGTTTTGACCTTCTCTGTTCTTGGTTTGTCACTGAATAAAATGGAGAGCACCTATGCTGGTATTTTGAACCTGGGAAGTTGCCTTTCCTTGGTGTTACATTACATCCACTTTGGTCTAGGGTATCTATGTCAATTCTGTATCTGGATCAGACATGGCCCCATGATAAATTTTGAAGTTGGTCAAAATTTAAAAATGTTTTTGTGTCCTTCTATTTCCTTCCCACATCCCTGCCCAAGCTTTGGTCTGAACACACATTAGATGTGACCTTTTTCTTTTCTTTTGGAGGGCAATTGGGGTTAAGTGACTTACCCAAAGTCACATGACTAGTAATTGTGTCAAGAGTCTGAGGCTGGATTTGAACTCAGGTCCTCCTGACTTCAGGGTCAGTGCTCTATTCACTGTGCCATCTAGCCACTCCAAAATGTTATGACATTTTAATAGGAAACTCTGGATCACCAAAACAAAAAAAAAATTGAAGACCTCTAGGAATGGATTGGTAATATCAGAGTTTCTGGCACTATGGAAGGCTTCTGAAACTTACGGTCTAAGGATTGTGTGGTACAGTAGATAAAGAGCTGGTCTTGGAGTTAAGGAATTTGGAAGATTTGAGTGAAAGTCCTCTCTCTTGTAATTACTGACTGTGTGATCCTGGGCAGAGCAGGTAGGCAGCACAGTGGACAGTGATTGACCTGAAGTCAGAAAGAAAATCTGGCCTCAGATACTTACTAGCTTTGTGACCCTGGACAAGTCACAATCCTGATTGCCTCAGTTTCCTCATCTGTTAAATAAGCTGGAGAAGGAATGGCAAACTTCTCCAGTTGCCAAAACAACAACAACAAACACCAAATGGGGTCACAATGAGTCATACACAATTGAAACTACTGAATAATATTATTGATGTAAAGAACAGTAGTAAGCCATCACACAGAACTCTGATTTTTTACAAAAATGACTCAGAATCATTAAGTTCAATACTTACCCTTCCTGTTAATCCTAACTTCAGAAGGAACAAAACAAAACAATGAGTTGATTTGACAAGATCTAGTATATGTGGAGGGTGTGGAGGATGGCAGCTAGTGATTTCATTTCCTAATTTTAGTAAAGTTAAAAACAACAAGAGTTAATATTCTTAATTTAAAAAAACTTCAAGAAATCTTTTTTAAAGAATTTACAGCATCTGGCCTGAAATTGGAAACTCCTGGAAATCTCTCTAGATTTATAACCTGATTTCTTGATCAAAGGCACTTGAACAAGTTCCTGAGGAGGATCCAAAAGTTTATACATATTTATCTGTACTCCTTTGAACCAAACCTCTTTTATCCAAACTGAAATCCTTTGACTTTGAAATTTGTCTATAACATGTATGTGTTTGTATATAAAACAATCCTACATGAAGTATCTGCCTGACAGACCAGGGTCTCTGAGATCAGGCTGCATCTCTGGGAGCAGGGTCCGATTCTGCCTCTCTTATTAAAAGGCTTCAGGTGGCCACTGAGATTTTTCTCTTCATAATATCTCCATGTGGCCATTATGTTAAAGTTGACCATGGGTGGGTTTGTACCAAGTTAGAGTAAATAGATGCTTGTGTAGTATGCATTCAGAGAGCTGGGAAGGTTCCCCCTGCCCTTCAAGTTGAATTTTTTCTCTTATTTATCCCTGAAAAAAATCCACTATTAGAAAACCACTTCTTTGGGTGCCGCTGGGTGGTGCAGTGAATAGAGCACCAGCCCTGGAGTCAGAAGGACATGAGTTCAAATCTGACCTCAGACACTTAACACAAAGATTAGCAGTGTGACCTTGGGCAAGTCACTTAACCTCAATTGCTCTCCCCCCCCAAAAAAGAGCAAAACAAAAAAAACCCCACTTCTTTGGCTTAAGATTTTATGCTCTTAAAATTCTAATTTCCCTGGAGAGAGGTAACAGAACAGCTATCAGTTTTTTGTAATTCAGTGTGAATATATTTATGAGATTTCCCTTCCCCCACCAACAGCAGGTATTATTATGGAAGAGAGAGGACATGAACACAGTGAATAGGGGGGGGAGGGGGTGGGAAGAAACTCAAGAATCAATCAATCATCCAACAAGTATTTATTAAGTGCCTATGGTATGCCAAGTACTCTTTTTTTAGGCACTGGCGATGAAAAGACAAACATGTCTCAGTCTAATCTCTGCCCTCAAGGATCTTTCTTTCATTCTAGGAAGGGTCCCAGATGGAGAGGTATTGACCTCTGCCTCCATAATTGAGTTTGGGTCTAGTCCTGAGTTGCAAGTAGAGCCAATACAGGCTGGTGGTAAGGTATTTTTAAGTCAGGAGAGATGGGCTTCTTGATAATGACATTGTAGAAAAGATGTGGAGAGCCCACTCGCAGCAAAATGGAATTACCTTGCGCTCTTTTCCACCAGTGACTTCATTCCGCCATCTTTGCCGTGCCCTTTCAGCCTCTTCCCAAATCTCATGCCCTTCTACTTGATCCCTACAATTCCCATCCATTTTGCTGCTCCATGTCCAGAGGGCAGTGATGGAGAGAAAAGTGGTAGAAGTCTCCTGCCTAGGACTTGAAGGTTTTCTGAGTTCTAATGATAGTGACAGTTCTAATGGTGGTGATGATACTTCCAGATTTCCAGGATCTGTGGTATCATCATGGGAGGTACTTTCTCAATTGAGATAGACTCCAACCCATCCTAGGAAATTGCTGTAAGCGAAACAAATTCATCACCCTATGGCTAGCTTGGCAATGAGCTTCTCTGAACTGAAGGAGGATGGTTCTCAGAAGATAGACTTGCAGTCAGAGGCTAGGTCTATACTCAAGAACCTTTCTAGATAGCTAGCACTTTTTGCAATGCAAAGATACTGAATTTGGAGTCAGATAACTCAGGTTCAAATCCTGGCTGCAGAACCAGTAAGGGGTCACTTGTTTTCTGTCCTTTATTTTGAAGGGATCAATGATATTATAGGGCGACACTTGACTCACCCGTGAATTGGATTTAAGTGAGACAGAGTTGCACCAAACCTCTCTCTCTTCCTTAGTCATCAAAGTCCAGTGGCAGGATAGAAGTCAGGATGACTGGTGATGGCTCAAGGTGCAGCAGATGACCTCGGTATCTTTGATTCCTGACCAAGCTTTAAGCACTCCCCAAGCACCTGCTTCAGCCACCTTCATGGCAATTGGAACAAGTTGTTCTCATTTGCCCGTTCCATAGGGGGCATGCTTGGGGTAGACATCCTTCTAATTCACCAATAGGTTTGAGGCCTGTCAGTTACCCTCAACTTGGTTTATTTAGTCTGTCTGCTGAGAAGGTTTTACCAGGGTGTGGCCACTGCACATGCTACAGCTTCTTGGAACTACAGGTGAGAGTTGGGTAAAAGGTGGATACCAAAGGTAGCTGAGCAGCTCTGAAAAGGGCTCAGCAAGTCGTCCCCGAACACTCCAAACCCCTCAAGATGCCACTTACTAATTGTGTGATCTTGGATAAATAATAGAATTTCTTTGGGTCTTAATTTCCTCACTTGTAAAATGAGGGGATTGAACTAGATGAATTCTATGGCCTTTTCCAATTCAATGATCGTTCATTGAACTTTTAACCATGTGATTTGAAGTGTGCTGAATTCCGAGAATACAAATACAAGCGCAAAAGAATAACAGTCTTTAGGATTTCACAGTCTAATAAGGGAAGACAACACATAAAAGGGAGTTTAAAAGTAGGTTTGGGGGTATGAAGGCAGGAGATACATGGTAGTAAAGTCCAGAGAAGGATGGCTGGCTGGTCTGGGCCAAAGTGGAGGTTCTGGAAAAAATTGTGGGCCAGTGGGAAAGAGGGAGAAGGCAACCAAGAATGGTGGTATAGTTGGGAGAAATTTCTGGAGAATCAGAATCCCCTGAATCTCCACTTAATCCACCTCTAAATCCAAGATCCTAAGAATCCACCAGAGCTTATGTTCTACTTTCATAGATTTTGAGAACCCAGGGTCACCTCCTTACCATAATAAAGTAGTATCAGCCAAAAACATTAGTGGAGGAATCATAATACTAACTTATGTTTCTGTAACACTTTATGGTCTACAAAATGCTTTTCTCACAATAACCCTATGAGGTAGGTAGAGCAAGTATTATCATTCTGTATTTTGCAGTTTTCTAACTGAGGCACAGAGAAATTTATAGCCACACAGTAAATGAGTACTAGCATCGTGATTTGAACCCAGATCTCCTGACTCTCCATTACACTTAGGCTTGAGAAAAACAAACAAAACCTGGAAGTTATTCATTCATTCATTTGTTCATTGATCCCACAACAATTTTCTTAGTGCCTATTTTTGAGTGCTGTGCTATTTGAGGAGCTGAGCAAGGATGTGCGGAAAGGAAAAGAGCCTGCCCAGGGTGACAACTCTCCAGATGCTTAGTCTCTAAAGGACTAAATGCAGCTCTCATCTGTGGGTGGTTCTTTGATCTTCTAATAACTGCAGGAGTAGCAATTAGCACCTCTAGGGCTGAGGGGAGTTTCTGAGAAACCCATTCACAGGCTGACTTAAGCTTTTTGTCTCCAGGAGTGTGAAAGAAAGAGAAACTAGACTCAGAAACTATTCCAAAGTGTGGTTTTTCATATTACACAGATTCGCAGACTCAGTTGGATGGGATCTCAGAGGTCATCCGGTGCAGTTTATAACTGAAGAGGAATCCCCTCAGTTCATTGCTTGGGATGCAGAATGAGGTGTGCATTCTTGGACGTGACTAATGGGAGAAATTTGTTTTGCTTGACTGTGTCCTCTTGTTAGAAAGGCTTTCTTTTTCTTCTTTTTTTTCAATGGGGAGGACTGGAAAGAGGGAGAGAAAATAAATACCTGCTAATTGAAAAATGAATTTTTTAAAAAAATCAGTCTTTGTTTGGACACCTCTAATGAGAGTCCTCTTGCCCATTACACTTTCAAATAAGCCCTAATTGTTATGTTGATGTAATGAAGCTTTCCTTTAGCTCAAGCCTAAATTTCCTTCTTTTCAACTTTCACCTGTTGTTCTTAGTTCTGAGGCCAAGTTTCATTCTTTTCTTCATTCTGACAAATATTTGAGGTCTGTTGTCACTTTCCCTTAAGTCTTTTCTTCTCCAAATTTAATTTACCCAGTTCCTTTGACCAGTCTGCATATGGTATGATGTCAAGGCCCTTCTCCAACTTATTGCCCTGATTTGAATGATGTCCACTTTGTGAATGTCCTTCCTAAAATATGGTACTCAGAATTGAGCTAATACTTTAGAAGATGACCTGGCAAACAGGCACCACCTCCTCCTCCTCCTCCTCCTCCTCCTCCTCCTCCTCCACTTCATCTCCTCCTCCTCCTCCTCTTCCTCTCCTCCTCCTCTCCTCCATCTCCTCCTCCTCCTTCTCCATCTCCTCCTTCTCTTCCTCCTCCTCCTCCTCCTCTTCTATCTCCTCCTCTTCTTCCTCCTCTCCTCCTCTGGGATGCTTTGGTTCTCTTCCAATGAAGATTTTAAAAATTCTTGATGCTTAGAAAAAGGATCTTTTGTTTGTATTCTTTGAAGAACTTCTAAAACTGATGATGCTGTTTCAAGGTTATGGTGTTCTCTACAGAGGATTGCCTAATTGAAAAATCTCTTTGCCTCTTATGTCTTCTTTCATCCTATCCATTTTAGGATGAAAATCTTGCTTGGGTAGATAGGAAAAATTTTTTTTTCTATCAAAGGCTACTCACTGCCTCATAGGGGGATAAATAGATTTGTTTTTATTTTAGAGGATTTTAAAAAAAGTCCCATTCATTTGCTTTTAAAATTAAGAACATTAAATTATAAATATAATAAATAAGTAAACATCTGCTCCATCTCTATATTATTGCTGAAGTAAATAGCCTAAAGCATGATAGCAAAATGGAGGAAGCAGTGTGCCTTGGTGAAAAGATCCCTGGCTTTGGAGGCAAGCCCAGGGTCTAAGAGTTAGTCAGTCAGCTAGCATTTATTATGCAACCACCATGTGCCAAGCACTGTGCTAAATGTTGGGTGCTGCTTCAGATCCAACATCTGGTGTTTACAACCTGTGTGACCTTAGGCAAGTCATTTACTCTCCCTAGGTCTTGGCTTCTTCATTTGTAAAATGAGAATGTTGGACTAGATGAATTCTGAAGTCTAATCCAGCTCCAGAGCTACATACAATTCTGTGACTTGGGTTTGAATTCTGATTCTAATATGTGTGATATGGAGTAATTCACTTCTCTGACCCTCAATCTCATCATTATAAAACTAAGAAGGTTGGCTTCAAAGCTATAAGACCTATGGAGGGAACAAAAGAGCAAAAGACACAAGTCTCATGCAAAAGAGGAGAGGGAAAAAGAAAGACGGGCTTCTTGGCTTTTCTCTACCCTCTCCAGAAACATGTGTCACTTTTGCCCTAATTCCTCCATTCATCAATATTGTTCCTGAGTTCATTTATGATCTACAGCTATGAAGCCCTTCTTCACCCACCTAATCAGCCAGTGGTAGTCGAGTATGCACCAGTTCTAGTTTTCTTACCAACCCAAGGCAGCTCCAGGCAGGGCTTTCACCTGAGAGCCTTAATTTCAGACATTTTAACTGGTTAAAATTCATCCCAGGGCTGCAGGTTTCCCTACCCCTCTCTAGCTTCCTTGAGGAATTCTTTTGGCTAGTGATAATTAAGACAGCACAAAATGAATGAAGCGGGCTCTTTCTAAGCTTGGAAGGATTTTTCCAAGTACGTCTTTATTTGATTATTTCTAATTTTCTTAGAGCAGAAGAAAACACCATTTCTAGTGGAAACAGTTGATTTTATATATTCCTTATTCCAAAAGGTCACAAGATTATTTATGTGACAACATCAGACAGGTAGAAATCTGACGATCTGTTGTTCAAGCAATGCAACATTATGCGAAGCGTTGCCTGGTGATTTATAGACGTTTTTAGAAATGATAAAATACAGATAGAGGATGTATAAATAGAAACAAATGAGAATTTCCAGATAATCTTGATAAACTGACAAAGGAAGGGGTGGAGGAATACTTTTCTCTGGATTTCAGAAATATGCTGTCTGGTTGCATTTGAGCGCAGAAGTCAAAGCTGCCTCTAGGCAGGTGAAGGTTTTAGAGCTGACACTAAGCTAGCCCATCACAATGGCTTTTGCTGACCTTGACAGTGTGATAGAGGTCATATTTCCTTTTACCTAGATAAGCTCTTCTTGAACAGTATCCCCAGTGTAAGAAGGCAAGAGAAGGCTTTTTGTTTTTTAACACTCATCTGCTGGTAGACATGTCTGCAACTGCCATCCTTTCCAACCTGCTGCCCCCATACAACATAATTATAGGGCCTGAGAGAAAATGTAAAATCTGGACCCCCAATATGCCTAGAGGGGCTCCAGAGAGACGGGAGAAGTAGGTGATGCTTGAAAACAAGAAGACAGATCTGTCATGTAAAGGCATGCTCAGAGGAGAGCATCAGCCAGTGGAGATCATATGAGAAATGGAAGACAAGGCAGGCTTCCAAGAGAACTGTTTTTGATGCTTCATTTAAAGAACTCAGATGAGCAGATAGTTTTAGAATTTATATGATAAAAATAGGTACTACCCCATTTAACTCCCTCCTTCTTCCTTATAACTCGTCCTCAAAGAACTAGTGTTTACCCACCACCAACTAATAGAATGTTATTTGAAAAAGCGCCAGCAATAAAATGAAATGGGAAGTTAAAGCTTAGGGTTTACAGGAGTAACAGATTAATATCTGGTCTGCCTGTATCAAAAACAAAGCACAATTTTTATTTCTCTTCAAAAGCTTTTAAGTAAAATATGCCAGAAAGACCCATCATTTGCTGTAATTGATTTTTTTTTTCTTTTTGGAGGGGGGAAGGCAGGGCAATTGGGGTTAAGTGACTTGCCTAAGTTCACACAGCTAGTAAATATTAAGTGTCTGAGGCCTCATTTGAACTCCGGTCCTCCTGACTCAAGGGCCAGTGCTCTATTCATTGTGCCACCTGGCTGCCCCATGGTGTAATTGATTATAAATAAAATATAACAAACATTTATTTGAGGTCTATGTCTGTTTCATCTAGTTTTTCTATACCATATGCAAATCATAGTGGCATATCTTTGAAATTTTGTCAGGAACTTTCTAGAAAACAAGGCAATAAAACCACACACTCTTTCTCCCTCCTGGTTAATTGGGCCTTAGACTTCAAAGAATTATAGATCTTCACCTAATAAGAACTCTTGAGGGCATCCAGTTCAATCTCATCATTTTACAAATGAAGGAGGAAACCTGAGGCTCAGAGAACTTAAGTGAATTGCATAGCTAGTAAGTAGAAAATGAATTTGAAACCTCAGAGTCCAGATCTAGAGGTCTTTCCTCTATACCATGCTATACCCTCTCTATTATACCTTCCTTGGAGGCTTTCTTCTCCTCCAAGTTGGCTACATGTAGTAATCTAGTCCATTGTTTTGCATTTCTAAAAAAAATTGATTCTTTGTTCATTTATGCCAGTTTGTTAGAAGCCTGTTCTCTAGTCCTTTTACCCATGCTACCTTCATTCTGACTTGTTTAGGGTAGTTTTTTTTGCTACCCTCCTTCATCCTCCCAATCTCACTTCTCTTTCCCCCATCAAATAGTCTTTCCCCATCCAGAGCTAATTCAAAGAGTTCCTTCCCAATAGCGGATTCAAGATGAAGCAGCATGTTACAAGATAGATCCCTTTATTGCTCTTTCCTAACTTTGTTCTCCCTATGAGGATGCCATTACACAGCAACTCCAGGGCTTTCTACCACCTCATTATTTGGCAGCAGGCATGACTTCTGTCTCTTGTAGGACATTGTCAGGGGGCTGTGTTAAAAGAGCCAGGGACTGGCTATGGCTGATTTGATCACTCATTTCCCTTAGTAGAGGCTTCCCAAGCATAGGGTAAAGGACTCCTGACCAGAACCCAACAAACTCTGCTATGTTTCCACTCATGTATCTCTTTCTTCTGAAACTGATAAGTTCCGGACTCCAGTTGTCATATTGGTCATGATCAATAGCAAAGGGGAAGTTCGAATATCACTTTCTCCTGAATTTGTATGAAAATGCTTTCAAATCCTTGGCTCCTGCAGAGACCATTGATAAAGAAAGAGCCTTTGAGCCAATAAAACAAAATGGTGTCATGTGGAAGAAGGCACTGATTTATCTAAAAACTTATTGAGTGTTATGAAATGAGAACTCCCTTTGAATAGTCCTGGCCCCCTGCTCTTTACTCACTGCATTATCTCTGCTAGAGAACTCATCCATTCTCTAGGTTCCAGTTATTACTTCTATGTGGACAACTTTCAAACTTCTGTCTCTAGCCTCAGCTTTTCATTCAGCTGATGACTTGCCATTACCTCAGACTCAGTATGCGCAAATTCTAAATCTTCATTTTTCTTCATTCATTCATTCATTCATTCATTCCCATCATTTCTGTAAATAGTATCCATATTTGAAACCTTGGATCTTTATCTAGTCCTTCTCTTTCATTAGGTGAGTCACAAAATTCTATCTATTCTTCCTCTAAAATATTCCTTCTTCTTCTGTTCCAATTGTTCACCTAGTCCACCCAGATTATTGCAATAGCCTTCTAATGGATCTTCACTCACAACTCTCTGGCTGCCTCCTCCATAGCCTTGCCAACCCCCCCTTTCCAGTGTGGCTACCCTTTCTTTTCTGACCCAATCACCTTCTGCTACCACCCAGTTCTGGCACCAGGAACCATGATCAAATGGACTCTGTCATTGTTTCTGATTGGGAATGTATCAATGTACTTTCTTATGGGCTCATTTACCATCCTAGTAACTTTCTGGTCCAAAATGCCCCTCTCTAGACCCTCCTTTACCTCATATGAATTCTTCCACATTAGAAAATAAGATCCTTAGGTTCAGAAACTGTCTTTGCTTTTCATATTTGCATCCTCAACACTTAGCACACGGTATTTAGCATACACATGATAAATAAATGCTTTTTCTTTCATTCACACATTTATTTACTCCATTTATTTTTGCCTCCACTTTCTCAACCCTTCAAAGAGAAGCAGAATTAGTACAAAAATACTTATGCTACCTACCTCATAGGACTATTTTGGGGAAAGCACTTTGTAAACCTTAAAAGTATTATATAAATATGAATCATTATTCCTAATAAAGAATCAACTTTAGTGTTACCCCTCTGCTCTATAACCTTCAATAACTCATTAGGACAACTTTTTTTTAACATAAAGAAATATTGAGGGCAAGAACTATTTATTTCACTTTTGTTTCTGTATTCTCAACTGTATCTACAGATCTATGCCTAGAATAGTACGTAGAATTTTATATATTAGGAACTTAATAAATGCTCATTGATTCATTGTATCTTTGATCACATTTATTTTCACCCTTCCTCAACTTTTCACTGAATGTCATAATCCTGATTCCATTGCATCTGTTTCAAGGAGGTAGATAATTCAATTTAATGAAAAACCTCTTATATGACAGATACCACGCTAGGAGCTGAACATACAAATGCAAAAATGAAAAAAAAATCCCTGTCTTCAGGAAACTTACATTCTACTAGGGGAAAGACAATGTGCTCACAGATAAGCTAATGAGGAATATATGTAAAGTAGGAATTTTATAAGGGGCTGGAGGAAGTGTTAACAGCTAGGGTGATCAGGAAAGGCTATGATGGAAGGCACTTGAGTGGACTTAGGGATTCTAAGGAGAAGCAAAAAGGGAAAGCATTCAAGGCACAAGGAACAGCCTATCCAAAGGTGTAATGGTAGGAAACATTATGTTGTGTACTGGAAAGAACAAGTAGTCCAGTTTGAGTTGAATGAAGGGTGGGAAGTAATAGGAAATAAATATGAAATGATAGGTTGGGGCTAGATCATTAAAGGCTTTAAATGCTGAAACTAATCTCATCAGGTTTAGAACTGGAAGACACGTTATTGATTACTTTTTCCAAATTTCTAACTTTATAGATGAGGAAACTGGGTCCCAGAGACATCAAGTGTGCCCAAGTTCATATAGGTAGTGAACCAGGATATAAATCCAGGTCCTCTAACTTCAAATCTAGTGGTCTTGTTTCTCTGGTAGTATTATCTTTCATTTTAGATTAGGAACCTGAGGCACCAAGGTTAAATGACTTATCCAAGGTCACACAGTTAGGAAGTGTTGAATCCAGGATTCAAATCCAGCCGTGTTGATGCCAAGTCCACTACTGTTTATAGTACACAAACCTGAGTGCAAAGACCTTATAGATGTAAAGCTAAGAGAAGTAGGTATGCTTGAGCTAGGACAATTCATTAAGTAAACCAGTCAGGGAAGGTGACTTTTAATGATATATTTGTTGTCTGTTTACATTTGGAAGGGAGTTACTAAAAATGTGCCACAAAGGAGGCAAGAAAAGATTCATGTAAGGCTGGAGAATTTTGAAGTAGTCCTAGAGATTCATAGAGGCAGAAATAATATACTGAAGAAGTATATATATTTCAGATTTGGCATAGTTAATGCTCTGCAGTTCAGTAAAAAACAATCTATCTTGTGAGGGCAGGCAGCAAGAGACAATGGAATGAGTGCTGGATTGAAGTTAGAAGGTCTGAGTTCAAATCCTTTGAATACTTATTATTGCCTATATGACCTTACACAAGTTATTTAACCTCTTTGGTTCCCACTGTCCTTTCCTATAAAAGCAGGACATTGGATTAGATGGTTCTTAAGGTGTGGAGCCAACTCACTAAGGCTCTGCAGAATCGGTTGTTAAATTTTCAGTGTGAGCATTTATACCTTGGAAATCAGCAAACACAACAAATTGGGGCTTGATTTGTTGATTATGTAGATTTAAGAAAATGATATTAAAATGTTAATCAGATTAAGCTTAAAAGTGTATCATCTACATATTTTTTGGAGATCCTATTATTACGTATTTATCAGTATGTCCTTGCATTAAAGTCTTTACTAGCCTTGTGATATTTAAAGAATCAACTAGGCTCTACCTGTTCCTCATTTGGAAATGGTTCTTTTTTACTTCAATGTACACTGCTACTGGGCTGAATGGGGTCTATATGGAAGTGAAGAGGCAAAAAGTGGCCTCATCTTCTTCTTCCTTCATTTGCTTGAAGTGCATCTACCCAGGTGGGGACAGTAAGAGGAAAGCGATCAGGTATCAGCATTGGGAGGGGTCTCACAAGAGATGAGAAGAGGTACCTCCTAGTCCTCTATCCTCTTCTCCCTTCAAAATTGAGCTCAAAGTTCACCTCTCCAGAAAACCTTTGTCAACTCGTTCCATCCCATTGTGGTAGAGACATAGAATCCTTGTTCTGGAAGGGACTGTAGAACTAGAGTCTTGGAATCTCAAGTCAGGAGATCTGAGTTTGAATCCTAAGTCTGACGCTTGCTAACTGTACGAACACGGACAATTTACATAGCTTCTCTATGTCTGAATTTCCTCATCTTTAAAATTGGGACAATAATATTTGTACTCTTATGCTGTTGTGAGGTAAGTGCTTTTTAAACCATAAAATTCTTAATAAGGAGAAGTTACTTTATAAGGTACAATCCTTTCATTTGACAGATGAAGAAAGATAATATATGTAAAATGATTTAACAGACTTTAAAGTCAGTATATATGTCAAATATCATTCTTATTATTTTGTTCTAATTTACATGTTTCTTAGTAAGCTTATTACATCTTTTCTGTGGATTTAGATTGTTCATCTCTATACAGTTTTTAAGTTGTGAACTCAGGGGCATCCTAGGTTCTGAAGCAAGTATTCCTAAAGCAAGGGCTTATCTTCCTTTGAAGGGATGGGGTGAGATGGGAAGACAGATAGATAGACAGACAGAAGCAGACAGCAGACCTACAGAGACAAGCAAATACAGAGAAGACAGGCACAGAGAGGCGAAAAGAGACAGGGACATATAGAGAGAGTGATACAGAGAGAAACACAGGAGAAGATGGAGAGAGATTGAAAGAGACATAGATGAAGGGAAAGAGAATCAGAGACAGACAGAAATAGGCAGAACAGAGAAACAGACGAAATAGAGAGTGAGAACAGGATGTTTACAAGATTGTAAGCTTCTTGAATTCAGGGATTTTATGTCATAGCTATTCTTTGTATCTCCTCCAGAACCTTGGCTGTAATTAACAAACATTTTATTGAATGAATGAATGAACGAATGAATGAATGAATGAAAAGCAGTCACAAAATGATCAGTGGAAAGAGGGACCTGAGAGAAATAATTTATTTAGCTTTTGAATAATTATGGAAATCTAAGTAGGAGAGCAGATACTTATTTAGCATTTTTATAGACTGCATGCAAGAGGATTTACACTCATTTGCTGGCATTAGTCATGCAGCCTGGTCTGGTGAATGTGCAGAAGCTCATGATGTGAGATTCAGTTTGAAAAAAAAGCTCATTAGTACATCCAAGGAAAAACCATCCAACGTACAAATATTCAACAGTACAATAAGCAATTAACACCAGAAGGAATTCAAGAAGTAAATTAGAGGAAAACTTGAAGGATAATGTTCTGGCAAGAATAGCCAGTATGCCTTGGGCTACATACACCTGTTCAAATGCAGAAATAATAGATCTTGATTCAGATTTTAACAAGAAATGGGCACTTTGTTTTAGTATGTATTCTTTGCAAACTGAAAAGCATAAGGGACTGGAGAAAATGTAGAGATAGGAAAGAATTGTTCTCTAGGAGTTCATTCATTTATTCCATATATGTATATATACAGCAGACAGAGAACAGTCAGAGAGATAGTTACTATATACAAAGCCCTATGGTAGGTGCTAAAGGAGTTAGAGATAATTATGACACCATCCTTGCCCTCATGGAGTTTATAATTGAAGTTGATTTCTTTTTGAGGCAATAACTTGCTCTTTGAAGAATGAGAATATTTTTAAAGTGCTTAACATATTGCCAGGCACATATTAATTGCTTAATAAATCCTTCCTTCTCTCCTTCCTTCCTTCCCTTCCTCCTTTCCTTCCTTCCTTCTTTCCTTCCATCCCTCCTCTTTTCCTTCCCTCCTTCCTTCCTTCCTTCCTTCCTTCCTTCCTTCCTTCCTTCCTTCC
>NW_027187302.1:8822309-8829833 GCF_028583685.1 Petaurus breviceps papuanus
TCCTTCCTTCCTTCCTTCCTTCCTTCCTTCCTTCCTTCCTTCCTTCCACTAGGAACCAAATAATATGGTCAATCGATCAATTAATAAAGAAGTATTCACTATGTGCCAGGTGCCATAGTAAGCCCTTGTTCTGCAAAGGGCACAGGACTAGAAGTCAGAAACCTGAGTTTGAGTCATGGCTCCACTACTTATTAGTTATGTGACCTTGGGCAAACCCCTCCAGCTCTGTGAGCCTCAGTTTTCTTATCTGTCAAATGGAGATTATACTTATGCTATCTACGTAGGATCAGAGGACAATGTTGTCATGAGGGTGAAGTTAGACAAAGCATGTAAAACATTTTGCAAACTGGAAAGAGTTATATGCACATCAGCTATAATTGCCTTTGCTGCTTCAGTCTAACATGGTGACCCTCATTTATGGGATTCTACAGCCACTCAACCCAAAGAGACACATGAATTATGTGGGCCATGTAAAGCCAATTATACTAGAACATTTTAATGCAGAAATGAAAAGATTCCAAGCAGAGATATGAAGTGGACAGATCTTTAGATTTGGAATCAGAAAACCTTGGTTCAAATCCCAGCTCTGCTATTTACTCCCTATGTTGCCTTGGGCAGATCACTATACTTCTACTATGGTTTGAGTTGAGAAGCTCGGCCCCTAATGGGCATCTATGAAGCTTCTTAGGGTGGTGTTTTGTGAGTATGCTGAAAAGTACAGTTATCCCTTCCACATCTCAACTTTCCCCATCATGGTTTTGATATATGGTGGGTCGGCATAAGAAATTAAGTGGGGATTTTGGGGGCATTTTGTGGAAGCCATAGATGACATGTGAAGGCCAGAAGAAGACACAGAAAAAGTTTAGAAAATAAAAAATGTGTAAAACTATGTGTAGTATTGTATAATATCAACATATTTTATCTCTTAGTACCATAAGTAGCCACAATTTCTTCTCTGGTGCAAAGGGAGGGCCAAAAAATTTTAAGTGGATTTTCCAGATCATGGGGGCACTGCACCCATGACCCCCACAATGTGAAAGGGATAACTCTCTTTCTATTTCACCTGCTTTGGTCCTTTCTTCAGGTGGGAGGACCTTTTACTCACCAGGTGTTTTGGTGTGGGGTTTTTCATTGGCTTGTTTTGTTCTGGTATTCCATGACATTCATCTGCTCAAGAAGGTCCAATGATTCCTTCTAGCCTCTAGGACAAATACACTCTTCTTTCTGTTTGGCATTTAAAGTCCTTTGCAATTTAACTTCAGTTTGCATTTCTAGACTGATGCCACACACATTCTCCTTCATTTACTCTGCCTTCCAGCCAAACTGACCTAAGTTCTACTGCCTTTATTTCCCACAATCCTCACCTCCACCCTTTAGAAGCTCTGGCTTTCTGCAAGATACAACTCAAATGCCACCTCCTACAGAAGCCTCTACTGTCTCCACAGTTGCTAATGCCCTTTCCCACTCCCACATTTCTTTCCATTTACATTGCATGTATTTTGTATTAATTTACCTGAGTGCATGTTTCCTCATGATAGAATGTAAGCTTTCTGAGGCCAGGAACTCTTTCTTTTTATCTTCAAATCCAGAGAACTAGCACAGTGTGTTGTGTAGCAAATATAGGCACACTTCATTTTATTTCACTCTGCTTTATTGTGCTTTGCAGATATTGTACTTTTTAAAGGTTTGTTGGTTTTACAAATTGATGGTCAGTGGCAACCCTGTGTTAAGCAAGTCTACTGGTGCCATATTTTTTCCAATAGCGTCTGCTCACATCATATCTGTGGGTTACATTTTGGTAATTCTCACAATATTTCAAACTTTTCATTATTATTATATCTGTCACGGTGATCTGTAATCAATGATCTTTGATACTATTTTTGTAATCGTTTTGGGGCACCACAAATTGCATCCATATGATATGGTGAACTTAATAGAGAAATGTTGTATGTATTCTGACTGCTCCATTGACCAACCATTCCCCCATCTCTTTCCCTTTCCTTGGGTCTCCCTATTCCCTGAGAAATAACAATATTGAAGAATATTGCACAAACTTAGTTAACAAAGCAGCGGCAGGATTTGAGAGGATTAACTCCAATTCTGAAAGAAGTTCTACTATGGGTAAAATGTTATCAAACATCATTGCATGCTACAGAGAAATCTTCAACAACCTTCAACAATCACTATCCTGATCGTCAGCAGCCATCAACACTGAAGCAATACCCTCCCCTAGCAAAAAGATTATGACTCACTAAAAGCTTAGATGATGGTTAGCAATTTTTTTGTCAATAAAATATTTTTAAATTAAGGTATGTACATTTATTTATTTATTGCTTTTTTGGAGGGGGGAAGGCAGGGCAATTGGGGTTAACTGACTTGTCCAAGGTCACATGGCTAGTAAGTGTTAAGTGTCTGAGGCTGGATTTGAACTCAGGTCCTCCTGACTCCAGGGCTGGTGCTCTATTCACTGCGCCACCTAGCTACCCCAAAAAGCTACTGCATTTTTTATGTACCATTAAAAAAAAAACCATAATAATACTGCATACTCAACAGACTACAGTATAGTATAAACATAACTTTTATATGCACTGGGAAACCAAAAAAATTTGTGTGACTTGCTTTATTGTGAATTTTACTTTTTTGCAGTGGTCTGGAACTGAATCCACAATATTTCTGAGGTATGCCCGTACTTGAATGAATAAATGAATGAATGAATGAATGAATGAATGAATGAATGAATGAATCCTAGTTTCTTAATCATGATTGCTCCTGGACAGCATAGTTAATCAACTGCTCTTGTTTTTAAACATTAGAAATTGATGAACCTGGGCTTCAAAGTCTTTTTTTTTTTTTTTGCTTTCTGGAGGGCAACTGGGGCTAAGTGACTTGCCCAAAGTCACACAGCTGGTAATTGTGTCAAGTGTCTGAGGTCAGATTTGAACTCAGGTCCTCCTGACTCCAGGGCTGGTGCTCTATTCACTGCGCCACCTAGCCACCCCCACTTCAAAGTTTTACTATAGGGATCAGACATTCCCCATCCCTCAGAATCCTCAACTGGCCCTGGTTCAACTGGCTCTGGAAACTTGAACTACCAAAGCAGGAGCTACCAGACAATTTGCAAAAGGCCCTACCCAGTCTCATTAATGGTGGACTCCTTATCCTAGGCAGGCATGACTTCTTAGAAATCTTTCAAACCCTATCAGATGAAGCACTGAGACTTTTCTTGTTAGGAAGAGTCAAGAACAGATCTCTAATGAGCTGTTTTTCTCTCCAGTTTCTGGGTGTTCATGATGAATCATAGCTAACAAATAAAACAAGCAGGGAAGCATAAGGCCATTTCCCACTCATCTCCCTCCGATTATGGGGGTTGCTTCATTTGTAGAGAGAAGAGTTATTTTAAACCTCCAGTCTGCACAAAGGAAGATATACTTCTGGGAATCCTTGGACTCTGTTCCCATAAAGCTCAGCCCGTGAAAAAGCTTCCAGTGTCTCCTTCAATTCTCAAGGAAAAGGAATGACATTGGAAATAATCCCTTTAACCAGGGAGCACTTGGTGGGGTAGAGTAAATGAAAGGAAGTTCCATTTAATTTTTTTTTTTTGAGGAGTGGAAGGGAAGAGAGAAGAATTTAAGGAGAAAAAGAAATATTTTGGACATTTACCTGACCAGCTAATAGAGAAGAATGACTCTAGATGCAATATCTTTGCAAAAGAGGAAGGCATGAAGGAACTAATGAACTGCATCTGAGTGCATTTTATTGTCTTTCACAAAGCACCCCCCCAACTCCCTTTGTTTTCACCCAAGACTTCTGCAAAACAACGGGCTTTGAAAGTGCAAGATTTTCTGCTCCCCGGCTCTTACAGAGTTGACAGACATCACACCTTTTCCAAGGGGGATTGTGACTGGAGCTTCAATCATTTTTTCTGAGTTCGGTGCAGGAGGTGTGACAGTAAGGCAGAAATGAGAGCTGACTCTCTGACACCCACCTTGGCACTGTTGGTGTCAGAAGGGACTAAGTCTATTCTGTGGTCAGACCAGAGATGGGCCTGCTACTGGGGCATCCCGTCCAGAGGCAATGGGGGGTGGGAGGAAGAGGGTATGAAGGAGGCTTTAACTATTAGATCCGAAGAAACAAATGTGACGCTGATGCTTGGAATAGATCCTAAGTCATTTCTAGATAATTCCTACACCTTTCAAGAATGATGTCTTTTGTGATAGTGCACTTGAAAGAGTGCAAGAAGGCAAAAAGGCCCTTTCTAAAAATACTCAGCTTTTATGGGCTATATTTAGCAACATTTCAATTTACTACATACAAATGGCAGGGTGCAATTTGGCAGAAAATATTTTATCATGACATTGGGTTTCATTTCATTTTTCTATCTTCCCTCCCTCATTAGGCTTTGAACACTCTGGGTTCTAGGAATCTCTACGGGTCATCTGGTCCCTCCCTCTGCTTCCATTTTGACCATTTTAGACAGAAGGTCTTTTTTTTCTTGAAAGTGTCAGGCTAAAAAGATGCCCCATCCTCCCTTGGGAACATGCCAGAGAATGAGCTGCTTTGCTGTGTTTTGAATTTTTTTTTAACTTTGATGTTCTTAAAAATAAAGAGTAAGACGAAAGCATAAATAAAAATTGGAAAACACTCCTCACTCTTCATCTTTACCATCTAGATACACTCCCAAGTGAACATGTTCTAACTAAGGTAGGATCTAGTTCATTTAAAAATTAAGGTATTTCAGAATGAACACATAAAGCATAAACAGAGAGCTCTTTCCAGCTCAGTATTCTATCCCTGAGGCCAAACCGCCTTGTTTCCCGAAGAGTTTGTTAAGGCAGGCATCCAGACTAATGAGGCTTAGGGCTTCCTAGATGGAGTCCTTTCCTAATAATCTCTTCCTCTTCCCTTCCTGTGCCAAGGGTGCCATACTCATCCCTCAGATCTTGGATGAAGATATTCAACTTCAATTCAATTCAATTCATGGTGTTTATTGGGTGCCTACTATTAATGCCAGATGCTGTGCTAGGCACTAGAAACAAAGACAAAAACAAAAGATTTACTGCACTCAAAGAGTTTACATTCCATTGGGAGGAAGCAAAGAAGGAAACAAGCATTTATTAAACATCTATAATATGCCACACTCTGTGCTAAATGTTTTATGACAACCCTGGGAGGTAAATGCTATTATTATCCACTTAAATGGATGAGGAAACTGAGGAAGAGGTTAAATGACTTACCCAGGGTCACACAGTTAGTATCTAAGACCAAATATAAACTGAGGTCTTCCTGACTCCATACACTGCACCACCTAGCTGTCTATCAAACAATACATTTATTTGGCACTTACTATACAAAGAACATTAGGAATACAAAGAAGCATAAGACACAATCTCTGACTTCAAGAAGCTTACAAACTAGATGGAAACACAGGGTACAGCCTACATGAAAATATACCTTAAACAGGATGGAGGGCAACTTGATACTTTGAGGAAAGGGGATTCATGGAGGAATTAGGAGAACTGAGGCTCCGCACTTAATTATCTCAAACTCATTGGTGAGTTAGGGGATGTCTACCCCAAGCATGTAAAGGTTTCCCATGGAGGAATGGGTGGGATGAGAACAATTTGTTCCAACAACTATGAGGGCAGTTGAAGGCACTGTGGAGTATTTAGAGCTTGGTCAGACATGGAAGACACCAAGGCCATCCACTGCAACCTGGGCCATAACTAGTTATCCTGACTTTTGTCTTGCCACTGTGATGTCTCTGGAAGAGGGAGTGAGGTGAGGACTTTGGGCAGCTCTGCCTTACGTAACTCCAGTCCATGAGCAAGTAAAGACATCATCCCATGATGATATTGGGTCCTTTTTGAAAACAAAGTAAGAACAACGACCTCTGTGAAAAAGTCACAATCTCTCAGATCCTCAGTTTCCCTTTGTATAAAATGAGACTGGCCTTGATGATCTCTAAGGTTTCTTCCTATTCTAGTTTCAGCGTTTTGTGACATGATCAGTGTCTAAGGAATAGTACAAAGAGCTAGGACTATGAGTTCAGAAGAAGGTCCTGTAGGATGATAGTTGGGATGTAGGCTACTCAAGAACCATCTTGATTCTTATACCACCCACAGAAAGGAGACATCCTATGTGTAAAGTCCTCCTTTGCTGGTTATCGTAGGTGCAGAGATAGAAGGGACTTCAGAGACCATCCAGTTCAGTCCTCAAAGTTTACACATGAGGCAATTAAGTTACTTGCTCAAAGGCATAAAGGAAATAACTGTCATAGATGGAACTCATGTCCTTTGCCTCCATAGCCAGCCTACCCTCCACAACATTATGTTCCCTCCTTCTCTGGCTCACTCTTTTTGCATTAAGCAGAGTCCTTGGGGGACTAAGGTTGCTCAACAGGAGGCCACAGATCAGCACAGATGGGGACTCTCCACTGGATCCTGTTGCTCCTAGATTGACTCTGATTCCCATGTGCAGGGTACCCCTCCCTTTCCCATCCCTTCTGCATTATGGGTCATCATCCCCCTTCTGACTCCATCCTAGAGAGAAAGGACATTCCACATTATATGGCGATGGAGGGAGATCTGTTTTCTTCACTATCGTAAACTCCAAGTAATAAAAGTAATTCACATTTATATAGTGCTTTAAGAGTTCATAGGAGAATAGTTTTAGAGCTAGACAGTACCACAGAAAGGCCATATAGTCCAACCCACTCATTTTACAGATAAGAAACTGAGTCCCAGAGAGGTTGAAAGATTTGCCTAAGATCACATAAGTGTTAAGCGGCAGCCAGGCTCTTTTATGTATCATTGAGGATCTTTCTGTTATAAATTATTGTGCAGGTTGTTTGCCTCATTAGAATATAAACTCCTTGTGGAAGAGATATTTGTTGATTGATTGATGGCCTGTCAGGAACTTTGAAGATGCATGATAAGAGATTGGTGCAAATTAGTTGTTCTTTAGAGTATGAAGAGATTGTGAAAATCTCAGACTTATTCTCCTTACTCATGTTTTTCTTTGTCCTGTTTAATTTAGTAGTATGTTGCTACATACGTCAAGGTTCTAGAGTTTGTTGGGCATTAAACAGATATTGAAATCTCATTTATATTGTATATGATTAAGTTACAGTGCTGGCAAACAGGCTTTCCAAAAAAATGTACACACAACACAACACATTAAGTTTAATCTGTATGATGAACATTTTATCCATCACTTTAAGTCTTGACAATCAACAACACAATAAAAAAGTCATGATTTATTGTTTGCTGATTTTTGCTGATTTTTAAGTTGTAAATGCTCACACTGAAAATATAATAATCAACTCTCTTGATCCGCAGTGAACTGTTTCCAACACACTTCTGCCTATAACATAAAAGAAAAAATGTTCACATTTTTTTCCTAAGACTATTTCATTGACTTATAGATAATTTAAAAAAAAAAAGAAGTTTGTTCCTAGATCGTTTGGTCCACCTTGACGGTGTGTGTGTGTGTGTGTGTGTGTGTGTGTGTGTGTGTGTGTGTGTG
>NW_027187302.1:8829843-8837887 GCF_028583685.1 Petaurus breviceps papuanus
TGTGTGTGTGTGTGTGTGTGTGTGTGTGTGTGTGTGTGTGTGTGTGTAGGGAGTACAATTTATTTCTCTGGTCAATAAAAACCTCCAGAAACATAATCTAATCAAAAGGATACTTTGTTAATAAAATAGACTTTAAGATATTTTTTAAAATTAGGTTAATTTCCTTTTTTATGGCACTTACTGAACTCTTAGACTATGTAGACCCTACCTCATTACCTTTGTTTTAGAGAACAAGGGTTATAATGAGTAGAGCTATTCAGTCAAAGACAGGCTTTGTCCTGGGCCCTCTTCTCTTCTCCCTCTGTACTGGTTCAGTTGGTGATTTCATCAGCTCCAAGGGATTCAATTTTTATCTCTATATTGATGATTCTCAGATCTATTTAACTCTTTCATGACCTCTAGTCTTCCATCTCCAACTGCTTACTTGACATCTTAAACTGTATGTATTGAAGATGTCTCTTTCCACCCAAACGCTCCCCTCTTCTGAACTTAAAATTGCTATCATCTTCCCAGCTGCCAAGGCTAGAAACCTAGATGACATTCCCGACTCTCTCTCTTTCCCCAACCCCCACATCCAATCAGTTGCCAAAAATGTCAGCCTTCTTTCTGACATCTCTCATAAATGTCCCTCTTTTCCTCTGGCACTGTGACTGGGACCCTAAGACAGGCCCATATCACCTCATTCCTGGGTTACTCCTATATTGTAACAGTAGGCTGGTTGGTTTCTAAGCCTTAGATCTCTCCTCACTCCAGTCTATCTTCTACTCAGTTATCAAACCGACCTTCACAAAACTCAGGTCTGACCATGTCACAACCCCCAGCTTCCTACTTCGAAATCAATAACCTCCACTGGCTTCTTGTTACCTCCAGGATCAAATAAAAAATACTCTGGCATTTAAGGCCCTTTATAACCTGGCTATATCTTACTTTCCCATTCTTCTCACACCTTCCTCCCACCCATCACCCCTGGCCCCCTCCTCTCCTCCAAACCCCTACTCTGTGATTCAGTGACACTAACTTTCCTGCTGTTGCTCAAACAAGACATTTCACCTTCGACATTTTCACTGGTTCCCCAATACCTTGAGTTCTCTCCTTTCTGCCTCCTGACTTCATAGACCCTAGGCAAATCACTTAACCTTGTCTATCTCAGTGTCCTCATCTATAAAATGGGGGTAATAATATTGCCTACCTCCCAGGGGTGCTGTCAGAGTAAATTGAAATGATAATTGTAAAGCGCTTAGCATAGTGCCTGGCAAATAATATGAGCTATATAAATGCTAGCTAAAGTTCTATCTAAAAATCTCATTTTCTACAAGAAGCCTTTTCAGACCTCCTTTAATGCTAATGCCTTCCCTCTGAGATTATCTCCAATTTACCCAGTACATACCTTTTACATGGTAATTTGCATACTGTTTCCTCAATTAGACCATCAGCTACTTGAGTGCTGGGACTGGAGTTTTTAGCCTTTCTTTGTAACCTCAATGCTTAGCACGGGGATTAGCATGTAGTAGGTGCTTAATAAATGCTTCTTGATTTCCAAAGGGGTACATCTAATCTTATATGAACAACATAAGCATGAGAAAAAATGTTCTGACTATACATACCTTAATGACTCCAGAAAAAAAGAGATGTTTTGCTTTTTAAGTTTGTATTTTTAAATTTAAAAAATAAAATTAAGCTAAGTTTTAGTTTCTTTTGTTAATGACTGAGTATTCAACAAATATTTGCCTTAAAAATAATTCTCTGGGTACAAATCTTTTAAACTTTGATATGTAATTTAACATCTTGTAGATTATTGAATACTTGAGCTACAAAAAAATACCATAATGACCATTTAATCATACCAGTAAGTCGGCAAGCAATTATTTAGCTACTTACCATGTGTCAAGTAGGCCTTGCAAAAGAAACTTTTTTTTTTCTGGAAGTCCAGTTTTTCTGCCTAGAAGTATGGTATTTCAAAGTAGCAAGGGACCTTTGAGATTATTTGACCCCTCATCTGATGAAACTGAAAGGCAGAGAAATGGGAGATTTACCCAAAGTCACAAAGGGGCAGAGTTAGGATGAGACCCTAGGACTCCTCCCTCTTGGACCAGGCCTCTGTCCTCTCGCTCTCCCTTTGACTATTGAGAGATGTATTAGTCAGCGCGTCTCTTAGCACCTGTTGACAGCGAGTCAGAAGCAGAGGAAGGGAAATTGGAGTAGGCTTCAAGTGTAGCAGCTGCTGATTTGTCTTACAGGTAAGCCACATGGGAGTAAGTCCCTAGATACTGCTGGACCTTCTGACTGCAATCATTATGAGATTTGTCATTTATATCTCCACCACATCTTTTGCATCTGTCTCATTCACCACTCTACTTTAGGCCTTCATCAAAGGAGATAATAAAATGAGATAACATTTGTAAAGGGCTTAGTTCAGTACCTGGCATATAGTAGGTGTTATACAAAGACTTTCCCTTTCTCTCATCACCTTTTGCATGGACTATTTCAATGGCCTCCAAGTCAGTCTCTTTGTCAAGTCTCTTCCCTCTAGAATCCATCTTCCACATTGGTGCCCAAGTGATTTTCCTAAAGCAAAGGTCTTGACCATGTTATTCCTTCACTCAATAAACTCCAGTGGTCCCCTATTGCTTCCGGAATTAAATATAAACTCCTCCGGTACTTGAAGAGTTTTACAACCTGATCCACAACTACCTTTCCATCCTTGTTACACTTTATCTACTTCCCTTTTATGCACATGACAGTGTAGCCAAACTCACCTTCTTACTCATACGCAGCATCCCATTTCCTGCTATATACCAGCTATCCCTCTTCATCTTTGTTCCCTAGACACACCTTCTCTTCTTAGATTCTAAAGCAGAGGTGTCAAACAGGTGGCCTACAACACTCCCTAGTGCAACCAGAATTAGATGAAAAGGCAATTGGGAACTATTTAACAAAATGGACAAAACATAGATAATGTTAATTTGTGGGTTTCTAAGTCAATATGCTCCAACATGGATCCTTATGTATGGTTTAGTAGTTCCTGTTTCCATTTGAGCCATTCTTTTAAGGAATGAATAAATGAATGGAAAAGCATTTATTGAGTGCTTAGCATGTAAACCCTAGAAATGCAAATACAAGCAAGTAAGACATTCCTGTTACATTACCTTTTTGTAGGGGAAGACAACACATATAGCTAAGCTAGAATTGGAAATGGGGGCAATGGATTGGCTGAGTTAGTTCCCAGCATGTTTTGGACCTGGACAGTGGTTGGGCCTAGTTCTGGGCAAGATCAGGTGGAAATTAACTTATTAGACCCTAGAACCTAAGGGTCTCAGGGCCCCAGAATGAGGGTCAAAGTTCCTGGGGGAGGAGGAGGAAGGTCACAGGGTGGTTACAGGATTTGAAGATGGAAGAGAAGAGGGAATGGTTCATAAAGGAATGTCAAGAATGTAGCTTTCTCTGACCTTCTGAGGCACATTTATCACATTCAGCCCCTTACATGGTCTGTCTACCTCAGGCCTCTCAAAGCTTGACAGAAAAGCCTGGAATGCTAGACTCTCCTGGGGACATACATAACAAGGGAGGATACAGAGAAAAGTCTAGAAGGATGCTCCCCCCTTGCGCCCCCATTGCTTCAATATTATCCTTTGATGAAGACTCACTTATCTCCTCTCTCTTTCTCTAAGGCAAAACATAAGACATGACATCAACAGCATCAAGAGGGCTAGTCTCATATCCCAGCAAGAAATCCTTGTTTCTCTCTTGTTTTATATACTGATGTCAGACAGTCTGTGTAGGACAGAGGTAGATACACTCATCAATTCTGACTGTGGCTACTGACAATGCTTTACTAGCTCAGTTGTCCTGGTTTTCCTGATATAGTACTGGCTTCAGGTCAAAACTGCTCTCCTTGAAACCAGCTGAACACTAATTCATGTAGGGATGGGGAATCTGAGGCCTTGAGGTTACATGTGGCCCTCTAGATCCTCAAGTGTGGCCCTTTGACGGAATGCAAACTTCACAGAACAAATCCTTTCGTTAAGGGACTATTAGCCTTATAATTTTGCCTTATTAGCAACATGAATTCTTTGACCAGGCTTTCTTCTGTTGTGAGCACCTTGAGCTGAGCCCTCCAAACTAATCAGTACATCTGGGTTATTGCAAGCCTTTTTCTCTCTTTTCTTTTTTCTATAGATTCTGAGCTCATAGGTATTTTCAAGTTTCCTAGTTTCACTATTTGGAAATCCCAGCATCTTGTAACGGACTATTATGGCTGGTTATCTCAGAAACTCAGCTTTGGGGAGTCCATTTTTATGCCACTTTCTTCTTAGACAAACAACTTAGTTACACTTATTAGGTCTCAGTGTGGATTAATACCCTTCCTGAGAGTCGTTTGTTAAATTTTCAGTGTGAGCATCTGTCTACACCTTAGACATCAACAAATGCTACAAACTGGGTCTTGATTTATTGTTGTGTTGACGGGATAAGAAAGTGATGGAGAAAATGTTAATAATGTAGGTTAAGCTTAAAAGTGTTTCATAAGTACATTTCCCCCCTTGGAGAGCCAGTTGTTAAATATTTACCCCCATATCAATGCCTCTGTCCACCATGACTTGGAGGCAAGAAATGTGGAATGTGAGGGATGATATTCATTCTTCTCCTTTTTCACAATTATTTGTATTTGAAGCTGATGTGACATGCCAGTGATTTCTCTCTGTCTAGAGAGATGGCTGAGGAAACTCATGGAAGGGGGGTTGTCTTTCCTCTAATATCACAATAATTGTTCTTTGATTAGCTATTATGTCCAGGATATTGGAACCCATTGCTCTCTGTGAATCTACCTCATAGAGTTAGCATTAGCCTACAGCCTTGGCTCAAAAAGAGCTGCCTCATTCTTGAATGCAGCCCAATGAAGATAATATTATTTTCAGATGTTTTAAATTTATATGGGGAGAAACATATGTCCTGCCATATGGAGCACAATGGGAGCTAGTTAAGGCCAAAGTGGAACCAGGATTGTGAATTCTCTTTCTCTCGCTTTTTTTTTTTTTTGGTTATTGTTGTTGAAGTCAGACCTAGTAGGCCAGATTTCCCCCAACTGGTTAGTTAAATTATGACTGTAAATCAGGGTAAGTATGCATCCTGGAGACAATGTGTGCACAAGACAGACAACTCTAAACACTGAAAAAATATTTCTGGGTAAGTCAACAGTTCTTATTGCTTGCATCCTACTGGGGGGATTGGAACCCTGCCTCCACTTCCCCCATTGGTAACTCACACATAAAATAAATTTTCTCTGAAGACTTTTAGGAGCAGGTGTGTGCATTATAGAGTGATAAAATATATACCTGGCATCAAAGTGGATGCCAGGTATATGTTTTACCATTCTATAATACACACCTTTTTCCTCATGCGTTTAACCAGCACATATGAAAATTCTACCAGTACAATTGAAATATTTTAAATGAGCAGGTCCTGAGCATTCTTTGAATACTTATTGAGCTTTTATTTTAGTCAGATAAAGAAATGAAAGGGGTCACAAGATAATTGGCTGCGAAAACTGCCACTAATCAATCCCTCAGTCAATTCCAATCATGTACCAGAACTGTGCTAGGTCCAATGTGGAAAACACAGAAGTTTGAGCCATGGTCCCTGCTCTTAGGGAGCTTACATTCTAGACGGGGACACAATATGAGTATTCATGAAAAAAATAATAAACAATTAAATGCCAAACTATGGGGTCCTGACTAGAAATGTAAATGGGAGCTTAGAGAAGGAAGAAAGTTGTATGGGTTTTAGTACTTATGAAAGCAATAAGAATTAAGCTAGGCCTTGAAGGGTATTTGGAACTGTAATACATAGAAAGGAATAGGAAGGATCTTCAAGGTTGGAAAAATAGCATAAGTGGAGGTACGGCTTTGGGAAGGAACATAGCATCAATAAATTAGAATTTTTAGCATCTACTACATGCCAAATACTGGGATAGATGCTGGAAACATAAAGACAAAGAATGAAACAATCTTTACATTCAAGAAGCTTACATTGGCCATGTGTTACAGAGTAGTGTAATAACCTGGAATGTTGTAAGGTGTACATTGGAGAGTAATAGGAAACATGGGTGACTTAATAGGTAGTTTTGAAGGTTAAAGGCGACCCCTAATCATCTACGAGAATTATTGGGCACCTGACTTGGATTGGCGAGTTCTGCTTTACCTTTGCAAGGACCCACTGAAACCCGCTGGGAACTAGGATGGTCATTTGAGGGGATTTTCCAATGGGATGACCCCAGCAGATAAGAAAATGAGTTCATGACTTTTATGACTCATGAAAATTCACTACAGATTTTAGACCAGCTTTTGGAACACAAAAACTAACAACAAAATTGAAGTACTGAATACAGAATTAATTCCACAATTATGAAAGACCTTAAAAGTGAGGGAGAGGAGTTAAAGTCAGATACAAGTCAGTAGGGATCTTGTGAAGGTCCTTGAACTAAGGGGGAGACATAACCTTTCAAAAATATTTGCACTAAAGTAAAGTGAGCAGAACTAGGAAAACATTGCATATAGTAACAGTCATATTATAATGATGATAAAATATAAAAGACTTAGCTACTCTGATCAATACAGTGATCCATGACAATTCCAAAGAACTCATGATGAAACTTTTTATCTGCCTTCATAGAGAGAACTGATGAACTCTGAGTGCAGATTGAAGCATATTTTTCTAATTTATTTTTCTTACTATCCCCACCCCCAACATGGCTAATATGGAAATATGTTTTGCATAGCTTTGTATCATAAGTATCATATTTCATGTTTTCTGAATGTGTAGAGGAGGAGGTAGAGGGAAGAAGTAAGAGAATTTTGAATTGAAAATAATAATTAAGAATTAAAAATATATATTTTTTTGCATTTTACCCAACAGTTAGCACTCTTTTAACTAATGTTTGGTGAATGAATGAATGACGCCCAGGGGTTAAGGAGAACTGTCTTGGCAGTAGTATGGTTTGGAAGAGGGCTAAACTGGAGGCAGGAAGAAAAGCTAAGAGATTTTCATAGAAGCTGTGATGTTTCATACAATTAGGAAGCAATGAAGTCTAGGATGGCTATAGTTGAAAGTGGAGAGAAAAGAATGAATCTCTGAAACGTTTTGATGGAAGCATCAACAGAATTTGGTGACAAATACAGGGGTGGGAAACCTGCAACCTCGAGGCCTAATGTGTAGCCCTCTAGGTCTTCAAGTGTAGCCCAGATTTGTTCTGTGATGTTCAGATTCAGTCAAAGGGCCGCACTTGAGGACCTAGAGGGCCACATGTGGCCTCAAGGCTAAAGGTTCCACATGCTTGGATTAGACATAGGCGAAGGAGGTGAACAGAAATGACTCCAAGGTTTCATAGACTCCATATATGATTTTCTTCACCTCAAGCCAAGTGGATTATTGCCTATATACCCCCACCCCTTCCCTGACAGGATTCTCTGTGCAAAATGATGTGCATATGTAAATTTACCAGGAATATACTTATATTAATCTCATGAGAGTTAGAAATAATCTGCCTGGCTGGTCTTCACATGGTCTCACTTTTTCTTTCTTTTATTTTCCCAAACTTGGTGAGGTGTCAGTATCCAAATTTAACCACGAGTAAGGAATATCTAATTCCAACTCTGTCCTTGAATAATAGGCATGAAATTTATAATGATGGTTATAGTGAACATTTATATAGTTCTTTAAAATTGGTAAAATTTGGGGCGGCTAGGTGGAGCAGTGAATAGAGCACTGGCCCTGGAGTCAGGAGGACCTGAGTTCAAATCTGGCCTCAGACACTTAACACAAAAACTAGTTGTGTGACCCTGGGCAAGTCACTTAACCCCAATTGCCCTCCAAAAAGCAAAAAAAAAATTGATAAAGTTCTCTCTCTCTCTCTGTCTCTGTCTCTGTCTCTCTCTGTCTCTCTGTCTCTCTCTCTCTCTCTGTCTCTCTCTGTCTCTCTCTCTCTCTGTCTCTCTCTCTCTCTCTTTCTCTCTCTCTCTCTGTCTCTCTCTCTGTCTCTCTGTCTCTCTCT
>NW_027187302.1:8842887-8945653 GCF_028583685.1 Petaurus breviceps papuanus
TCTCTCTCTCTCTCTCTCTCTCTCTCTCTGTCTCTCTCTCTCCATATCTTTCTATCATCTCATTTAGTCCTTATAACTATCCTGGAAAGTAGGTCCTATTATTATCTCCATTTTACAGACAAGGAAACAGAAATTCAAAGAAGTTTATAAGATTTATGCAAGATCACATCGCTAGTAGGTGTCTTAGGCAGAACTTTAACTCGGGTCTTTCTGACTCCAAGTCTAGCACTATATCCATTAAATAGATGGACAGGTAGGATCACCACCATATCATAGATCTTGAGCTAGGAGTAATGACCTTGGAGGTCATCTAGTTCCATCCTGTTGTTTTACAGAGGAGGAAATCAAGGCTTTCATAGGTGAAGTGAATTGCTGATGGTCCCCTAGATAGTAGCAGAGTTGAGATTTAAGTTCGGGTGCTCTGAATCTAAATCCATCATACTTTCTACTTGCAATATGCCGTCTCTCTAAGGGCCATCAGATGAAAGCTACAGAGCATGAGTTTTGCATTGTCTCAATTGTGTGCATTTAGGTCAAACGTGAAGCTTTGTTTGAACATAATTTTAAGTTTCACTACAGGGTGTTTTCGCCTGGAACATCTGGAAGGCATATTAACTAGTTTAAAATTTTTGAAAAAAAAAGATTAAAAAAACCCCAAACAAACATTTTCTTAAAGAAAAAGGAAAATTAGAGGACAAGTCATTTCAGATTCACATTGGGAAAAAAAGCCCACAATGTTTAAATCTGAATCCAAGAAAAGTTTTTGTCGGCTGGCCAGTTGATTGTACAAAAGACTCCACATATAGGCAGGGCTGTCTGGAAATCCACATTGAATTACACTGGGGTTTGGGACACACCCCTGGCTGTGGAATATTGGGGTCAGGGGCAGGGAGGGGGTTCTTGCTATTTCTTTGGCAACTTTACACTTCTTTGCTGACACACCTCATCAAGGCCCCTGCCCAGCCCAGCTGCCTGATCCTCCAGGCCTCTAGCTCTTGTTTTAAAGGGTAACAGGCCTGGAGACAGAACTTCTCTAGGAATGCAGACCACTACACAGGATGCTTTGAGGTATTACATTACATTCAGAGGCCAATAAAAGTCTGCCAGTGGAAAACCCCAGTCTACCTCAAAGAATTAGCCATTGGGTCCACAGCCAAGTCTTTTTGTGTAGCTTCTACCCATTCTTTCTCGTTAAACAGAAAATGAAGCCAATGTTGAATGAACATAAAGTGTGTTTCCTAGACTGGCTGCTCTTTCTTCCCCTGTGCAGTCCACAGCACCTGATTAGAAGTAGGCCTGGAGAGTAACCTGTCCCAGACTAAAGATCCATGAAAGTCAAAGTATCCTTGATTCAGAGTTGGAAGAGTCTTTTGAGGTTATCCAATCTGCCCCCCCTCTTATGGCTGAGAAAAATGAAGCCTAGAGAGGGTAGATATTCTGCCCAAGGTCACAGAGGTAGAAAGGGACAGGGCTAGGATTTGAACATAGGTTTATGTGACTTCAAATGCCCACTATATTACACTAAAATTTGCTCTGCCCAAATGATTCCAGTATCTTTGCCAAGAAAACCCCACAGACAAGTATTGGTCCGTGGGGTCATGAAGAATCAGATGCAACTAAACAACTGTAGCCTCAGTATAGTTGTAGCTTAAAAGCCACAGAGAAGGTAAGAGTTGTGGGGGATGGGGGTGGAGCTAGGAGGAACAGAATAGAGGAAAAATATCAAAGGAGGAAGACGAGGAATCAGTTTTTTAAAATTATTATTTCCAGCAGAGGCCTTAGGCAATAAAAGTTTTGCAGTCCAGTAAAAATTTGTACTGTATGAATAGCAGAGCCACAGTTTGGCAGTTAGGAAACACTGAGGTAGGGCATAAGGCTCCTTGGAGGTAGGGACTCCATATGTTATAAGTTATACCTGATGTTTAGCACAAGGTGGGCTCCTTAAAGTATAAAATGTAAATGACAGCTGTGGGCTGTAATGAGGTTATAAAAATCATGCCTGGATTTGTTGCTTCTACCACTCACCTTTGATTTGATCATAGATCTCCATGCTGAGAGAGATGGAAGGATTGAGCAGGAAGAGTAGAACTCAACATATCTTTGATATGTAATTGGAGGAAGAGAGATAAAGAAATCTTTTTTGTTGTTTGTTTTAAAATTTTTTAATTAACAGCATTTATTTTCTCTCTCTCCCACTGCCCCCTTACCACCCCATAGGGGACAGGGGGAAGAAAAATAACACCAATGTAACAAATATCCATAATCAAGCAAAAATGAATTTTCACATTGGCCAAGTCCACATGTCCAAAAATGTGTGTCCCATTCTATATCTTGAGTCCATCACCCCTCTGTCAGGAGGTAGCATTCTTCATCTTTGTAATTCTGCTAAGTTATTGTATTGATCAAAATTTTTAAATCTTTCAAAATTATTTGTCTTTATGATATTGTTACTGTACAAATTGTTCTCCTGGTTCTGTTCACTTCATTCTACAATGGTTCATAAAGCCTCCCCAGATTTCTTGGAAACTATCCTTTTCAACATTTATTGACAAATATAATAGAATCCTATCAATTGATATACCATAATTGGTTTTATTCCCCAGTTGATGGGCATACCTTTAATTTCTAGTTCTTTGCCTGGCTGCTATACAAAAAGATAGCTACTATCCAGCTTTTCTACAAAAAGAGTTGCTATAAATATTTGTGTACAAATGGGTCCTTTTACTCTTTCTTGATTTCTTTGGAGTATAGGACTAGCAATGATCTCACTGGATGACACAAAGAATTCTAAATAAGCAAGCAGCTTTGGGAACTACAGATTTCGTTCAGTGTTATTTTATGAATAGAACCACTATTCATGTATGAAAAGTTAGTTCAAGGAAGGACTTATGATTTGATCCATGTGGGAGTGCCTGGTATGGAAAGTCCCTTGTAGTCTACCTACATCTTCTTGTTGTTTGTCTGTCCTTCGTTTCTGAAGAGGACCAAAGATATCACAAGGGTAATGTCTTGACTTGCCCTTGAATTGGATTTAAGTGAGGTAGAGCTGCACAAAATCATCAGCCTTACTCTCTCCTCCAGAATCATAGGAGTCCAGTGGCCAGACAAAAGTCAAGATGACTGGTAATGGCCCAGGATTCAGTGGATAACCTTGACCTTTCTAAGGTCATTTCTCAGGCCCCAGTTTGTCTGAGGCAATGCCCATTCAGTGACCAAGGGCTAGGCATGAATTGAGACAGAAGACAGACTAATTTACTATCACAAAATTTCGATCTGGGAGGTGAAAACCCTCAAAGTTTCCTGCCAGAGGAGAAAACAGTTTCTATTTACACTCATTCTAAAGCCATCAAAAGCTAAACAATGAGCCATAGAAGCTTGGGCTGGACTATTATTTGACCATTCAATCTACATCTTAAAATCATAGGAGAATTGTCTGAGGTTCATAGTAATCAAATTATGCACCCAGGACCATACAGCAGTAAATATTAAGAGACTAATTTGAACCTAAGCCTTTCTATTGCTATACCTGACACTGTATACGCTACAATATGTTTCCTTTCTTTCAAAAGATATGGGACCAATAAACACACAAAAGTAAAATGTTGAACAGTGAAGATGAAACAGACTGTCACTTCATCTATTCAATTACTCCTACACAGAAGATAAGGCACTTCTGAAAGAAAGGCTGAATAAGAAAAGGCCTTGTGCTGGGTGAGGAAGGTGAGAAAGGAAAAGGAAAAGAACAGGATCTAGGGACCCTTAGAAAATATTCAAATATTTTAATTATTCATTTCACTTCTTGGAAAGGAATAGCTACCCACTGGTGGGCAAATTCAATCTAATCTGTAGCCCCCAAATGCAATTTTATTTCCAAGAGCCTGGGTTTCTATTAACAGTAACAAAACCCTAGGAGGAAGAAAAATGGACGTTAGGAACATTTAAACTTGATTATTAGCTGTTGTCTTAAAGAAAGAAGCTAGGATTTAATTTTCTCATTTCTGGGTGTTGGGAGACTAATTTAAACAGCACCAGGTAAATAGAATGGAGGAACTAAGTGGAGCCTTGGGGATGTCTTCAAGCTATCTACATGTATGTATGTATGTACGAATATATATGTGTATATTCATATATGTGTATATGCAGGTATACATATATACACATACTTATAATATTATGCATATATGTGTTCTTGAATTGAGGCTTAAATGGGAAATTACAAAAGCCAGATATATGATCTCAGATGGTAGAAAATCTTCCACCTCCCACATATTGATTCATGCACTTTTTAAAAAAGTGCTTCAAACCGTCTAGTCCTTAGATAAGACACAAAAACTTCCCACAATCACTTTATGACTTCCCACAGTCACTTTCTTGAAGAGGCTAACCCCAAAAGGCTCATGAAACAATTTACTTAGTTAAGTTTTGGAGGTGAGGGGGGTAAATTTCCATCTGACCTTTAAAGTCAGTCCCTTTTCTGGAAGTGACTTTTTCAATGTGAAATCTTCACTGATGTGGTTGTAATTGTCTGAAATTACTCTTATTTTTAGTATACTCACTGGAAACCCAAATGTTTGCTCCTGTTGTACTGTAAGATATAGTGGATAGTTGGGGTGGACTCAGGTGACTGCAATTCTATTCTTTTTTGTTTTTTGGAGGGTGGAAGGCAGGGCAATTGGGGTTAAGTGACTTGCCCAAGGTCACAGGGCTACTTTTTTTTGTGTTAAGTGTCTGAGGTCATATTTGAACTCAGGTCCTCCTGACTCCAGGGCCAGTGCTCTATTCACTGCACCACCTAGCTGCCCCCTGCAGTTCTATTCTTAAAGGGCTTGATGACATCAGGCAAGTCATTTTACTGCCCAAGGATTTGGTTTCTTGGATTGTAAATTGGAAAAGGTTAATATCTTGATTCTTGTTTAACAGGTACATAATAATAAAGTAATTTGGTATTGGGGATATTTTTGTTTGTTTATAAGATATAACTGCTATCAACATCAGTGAGATCCTTTCTCATTTAGAGCAAGCCTTTAGCCAGGATAGAGTCCAAGTGAACCTTATAGAAGGTTCTGTAAGGTACAGGGGATAGAGAGTTTAGGTGGACTCAAGGGATTGGTATTCTACACTGAATGGACGGGATGATAGATTAAGTCATTTCATTGTTCAAGATTTTGGTTTCTTGAACTGTAAAATGAGCATGGTTGATAGCTTGATTTTCTTGCTTCAAAGGAACATGATAGTAAGTAATTTTTTGGGGGGGGTGCGGCAGGGGGAGAGGGAAACAGATTTCATCTTTACTGGGAAACTCCCTGTGAGGTTTACTAATTTCTTTTACTAATTTACTAATGCAGATCTGCAATGTTGGGCCTGTAATATATAGGTTTAGAAAGTTGCCTAGGGGGCACTGAGAGGTTTATTCTTTACCATCAAGCCTCAGCTGCCTTCTATCACTGCCTATAGGTCCCTTTTTCTCATTCATGAGTTCTCAGAATTTCCATTTTGAAGAAAGTTTCAGACCAATCATCCTTTTAGTCTTCATGCTGCAGGTACCAGGCCTCATCTCTCTTCAACTCCCTTTTATGTATGACTTGGCTTTCCCCATTATAATTTAAGCTCCTTAACTTGATTTGACTTAATTAATCACTAAATATTTATTAAGAGGATCTAATTTCTGATAGTAGAAACAGCTGATTGGTACAGTAGAATGAGTGCTAACCTGGAGTCAGGAAGACCTGAGGTCAAATCTAACCTTAGACTCCAGCTGTGTGACCCTTGGCAAGTCAACCTCTGTTTGCCTAAGAGACAGCTAGGTAGCTCAGTGGATTGAGCACTGGGCCTGGAGTCAGATAGATCTGAGTTCAAATCCAACCTCAGATATTTACTGGTTGAGAGATCCTCAGCAAGTTACTTAACTTCTGTTTGTTAACAGAACTTAACCCACTGGAAAAGGAAATGGCAAAACACTCTAGTATCTTTGCTGAGAAAACCCTAGGGACAGTATTGGCCTGCTATGGTCCATGGGGTCACAAAGAGCTGGACACAATTGAACAACAACTGTATGACAGTAGTATGCTAGGATTGGAGATACAAATATGTATATGTGTGTGTGTGTGTGTGTGTGTGTGTGTGTGTGTATAAAGAGAGAGAGAGAGAGGGAGAGAGAGGTTTAGTGTAGACATGTCTTTACAGGTAAAGAGAAAAGCTTCTGAAAATCTAGATGCATTGTTGTTTCTTCTAATTCTAGGAGAGACTGAGACACTTGGGACAGACTGTATGGACAAGGACACACAGGGTTGGGAGTGTGCAATTCTAGCAGCAGAGAGGAGCTCCAGTAGAGGGGCCAGGTCTTGCGAGCCACCAAAGCCACTGCCATGAGTGTGTGTCTAGGGAAACTAGGTTGGGAAAAGAAAGGCTATGAGAGGGATTCTAATGAAGGCATTTGAGGGAGAGTGAGGAGGAGAGGTGATGGTTCTAGAAAGAGAGTAGAAGGGCAGCCAATTGGATGGTCTTGGTTGGTGCTGATGATAAACAGGCTCTACCATGGCTACCAGCACTTTCATCCACAGAGTCAGACATGATTGATAAGACTGTTGCAAAGAGTATAGCAAAGGATGCCATCCCAGTGGCGGTGAATTTTTTCCCTAAGAATTTATGAAGTTGGCGAAGTTTTGAGTTCCCTTCTCCCTTTCTGTAAGACAGAATGGATGGATGAAATCCAGAATTTTTCCTGTTCTTTACTGTTTACTTCCTTTTAAAAATTAACACCAAACCTGGATAGATAAACCATCTCTGGTTCTATACTTCTTTGTTTGGGTTGGTTGGGGCAGACGGGGCCAAGGGGGGGGGAGGGAGGTTTGAATGGTTTGAGGAATTTAGAGTCAAAGGGATAGAAATTCACATCTATCAGGGTCTGTAGAACTCTGTCCTGGCTTGGGGCTTGCTCCAAACGACAAAGGATCTCACTGATATTGAGGGCTATTATATCTTATAAACATTCTATGCCAGATTTCAAATAATATGAATCAAGACTATTAACCCTGGATGGAAGGAAGCTAGGTCAATAAAGAGCAGTTGATGCTTTCTTCAGAGGCAAATGCCTTAGGCATATTTACTTCCCCCATTGTTCTCTTCATCCAAGGCAAAAAGACTTTTCTCCCAGGTGTCTTCTGATAGTTGCTGAAATCACAGAATGTCTCTATTTCGTCTTGATACCATGAAGTATGAGCAAATAATGATAGCAACAATAAAACATTTAAAGAGTGCTTTAGAGATACAAAGGCATTTTAGGAACATGATCTTTTATTCCACAGTTAAGAAAATTATTTTATTTTCAGTGCTGTATTCTCTCTCTCTCTCTGCTTTCTCTCCCACCCATTGAGAAGGTAAGAAAAGCAAAACCCATGACAAATAGTGATAGTCACGCAAAATAAAATTACTATACTACCGTGTCTAAAAAAAATGAAGAAAAAGGATATATGCTTCCGTGAGCACTCAAGTTCACTCCTTTTCTATGTGGAAGTGGAAATCACATTTCATCGTGAGTGCTTTGGAACTGTGATTGGTCATTGTGCTGATTAGAGTTGTCTTTTAAAATTGTTTTTCTTTATGATATTGCTATTATTGTATTAATTGGTCTCCTGGTTCTTCTCACTCCAAATTTCATCAATTCATATAAGTCTTCCTAGGTTTTTCTGAAACCATCCCCTTCATTTCATATAGCACAATAGTATTCTATTACATTCATATACCATAACTTATTCAGTAATTCCTCAACTAATGAGCATTTCATTCTCTAATTCTTTGCCCATACAAAAAGAACTGCTATATTTTTGTATGTGTGGATGCTTTCCTTCTTTCTTTAATCTCTTTGAGGTGTAGACCTAGTAAAAGAATTTCTGAGTCGATGGGGATGCATTTTAGTAGCTTTTGGAGTACAGTTCCTATTTGTTTTCTGGACTGGTTGGATCCTTCATGGCTCCAACAACAATGCATTAGTGCATTCTCTTCTGTTTCTGTCACCTTATCTAGTCTGGCAGGTGTAAGGTGGTACATCAGAGTTGGGGATTTAGCTGTCATTTGAATTTCTATAAGTATTAGTGATTTAGAATATATTTTTCATATAGCTACTGATAGCTTGATTTCTTCCTTTGAAAACTTGACTATTCCTAATCTTTGGCCAATTGATCAGTTGAGGGATGGCCCTGTTATAAATCTGACTCAGTCAAGTTTCCTGAAACATCTGCATAGTAACTTTGAAGAAGTAACAATGACGATGACGATGATGATAGCAGTATAGCTAACATTTTATAGCACTTACTATGTGCCAGACACCACTGTGCCAAGTAGTGATCTCATCTGTGTCTCGCAACAACCCTTTGAAGTAGGTGTTGCCATTATCCCCATTTTATAGATGAAAACACGGAGGCAAACAGAGAGTAAGTAACTTGTTCAGGGTCACAAAACTAGCAAGTGTCTGAGGTTGGTTTTGAACTCAGGTTTCCTGACTCCAGGTCCACTGCTCTCTCCACTGCCCTGCCCCACCTAGCTGCCAAATGTACAAATGGATTGCCATTGTGCCTTAGACTCATGGCCTATCCAGTCCAACATTCTGTTCTTTCCCTTGTTCACAAATGGGTGTTTAGAGTCCATCAGTATAAAAATTTATTTTATACTATCTTCCCTTAATCATATGATTTTAAACTTGCCATCTCTCCCTCTCCCCACACTCCAGTGAAGCTCATCTGCCATTTTCCTGCCTTGTAAAAACTCCCTGCAGGTTATCTCCATCAGTTTGCCATTTCAGTCCCCAGAAAAGCTTATTGTCATCTGCAGTCTTGGGGATTTCACTATGTGCTCTCTCTTCCATGTCATTTATGAAAACGTTAAAGGCATCCATTCCTAGCAGTGATTCCTATAGGAATTTGTCTATTTGTAATTCTCCATAGTAGGAGTAGGCTCCTGTTTTTTCCTATCCTTCTTTTTCTGACTTTAAGCCAAGTCTCCATCCAAGAAAAAATAAGCTCCTAAATTCTGGGATAACTCCATGTTTTCCTTAATTGCACTTAGTGTAGAATCTTTTAAGAGGCCTTTTGAATGGCTTGTATTTTTTGAATTACTATATAATCACCTTAGCTTAGATGCGGTAATTCACAAAGCTATTTACATGACTTTGTCATTAGTCTCTACCCAGAGCTGACAGTCCCATAAGTACCTCTTCCAAAAGCCCGGAAACATTCTTTACCAACAGCAACCTCCTGGCTGTTTATAAAACCTTAGTAAGCTATATCCTCAAAATTTGGGAAAAAAAATGTTGTATTCAATTTTTAAAAAGATTCCTTTTAAAGGTAACAAAAGAAACAATTTGCTACAATAATTCAATTAAATAAACATTTATTAAGCAACTAATATGGGAAGTTCGGTGGCACCATGGATAGGCTGCTGGACCTGGCATCAGGAAGACTTGTCTTTGTGAGTTCAGATCTGTCCTCAGACACTTACTAGCTGTGTGACCCTGGGCAAGTCGCTTAACTCTGCTTGCTTCAATTTCCTGTTATGTAAAATAAGCTGGAGAAGTAAATAGCAAATTACTCCAGTATCTTTGCCAAATGCGGTCACGAAGAGTCAGACAAGACTCAAATGATTCAGCAACAATAACAAGAAGTACTGGGAAAGTAAAGACAGAAATAACCACAATTCCTGCCTTCAAGGACCAACGAGATTGGTTGTTTTCCAACCCATTATGCCGTGGAAAAGTAAAACATCCAAATTTTGCATTGAAAAATCTTCTGAATTTCATATCCTTACTGAGTCATGGGATCAGAGGATCATAGATTTAGCTCTGGAAGGGGCCATAAAGGCCATTTCATTCAACTCCCTCATTTTATACATGAGGAAATGGAGAGGGGATCAGAATAAATCAATCAGTCAAATAATCAATCAATAACCATTTATTAAGTACCTGCTATGTGCCAGGTACTGTGCTGGGGAAACAAGAAGAGGCAAAAGAATCCCTTCCCTCAAGGAGCTTACAATCTAATGGAATCCAAAAAACATAGGAGAAAAAGAAAAGCTAGTTATGAAAAGAACATGATTCAGGGAACATAAATAGGAGTCAATTAATATTTATTAAGCACATACTACGTACCAGACACTGTTAAATACTGGAGATAAAAATATGAAAAAAGACATTCCCAGACTCCACACCTCAAGGAGCTTGCAATCTAATTGGGAAAAATAACACACAAAAAGCTGAAAAGGGGAAGCAGGAAGGTATCCAACACAATGGGCATGGAGACATCTGAGAAATCCCAGAGTAGTGAAGTTGGGTGAGAAATCAAGAGATGTGTGAACAGGGCCCTGTCCTTAAATGGAGGTTTTGGAATTCATGGCTCCATTTCCTTCCTTCTCCCTCCCCCTTCCATTAGAAGGGCTGAGGAGAGTGAGAGCTAGAGTATGGAGGCTGACGGCATAGGTTTTTCTATTAATAAACTTCCTGGGGTACGGTAGAGAAGTCAGAAAAATCTCAGAATAGTGCAGCCAGGTGGGAAATGAGTAATTTATTTTTCTTCTAAGTTCATAGGTTTTAAGATGTCTTAAAGGCTTTTCATAGGAAGAGGTTTGTGAGTTGCTTAAAGGACCATAGGATCCTAGATTTAGACTTAGAAGGAACCTTAGAAAGTCATTCTTGTTTTCCCCATGAAGAAAGTGACGCCCCCCCCAAAATGAAGAGACTCACCTAAAGTCACATAGATAGTAAATGGCACACTCAGTATTTGAATCCAGGTCCTCCAATTCCAAATCCAGAATTCCTTTCCCTTGTACCAGGCTGCCTCCATGTACTGAGAGCGTGAATTGGTAGGACTGAGCATTTGGGAAAGTGGAGGGGGATGGGGAACAGCAGTGAACTAACTTCTTTTTTAGCCACAACTCCTTTTGCCTTCTGGCTACATTTATTACAAGAATACCAATACTGACATCATTAATTTCCTCCAGTAGGATATTGACTTGTTGGTCATTGGACAAAGATCTTATATTTAGAGTGCCAACAATTACATTCCTCTTTTTAGACATTCTGAAAACTTTGTCAACTATCTCTATGGGTCCATGCAATAGCAGTTGGGAAACACTGGCCTAGATCGAGGTGTCTTTTTTTCCATCTGCACATCTGTAGATGTGCACGGGCCCAAGTGTGTATATCTTCTTTATGTCTTTAACCTTCCCTTCCCCCTGGCAGCAATGAACCATTGCTTTCCATTCCGGTAGTGTAATTAATCCAGCTGCCCCGTGGTGCCTCTAAGCTATATCCCGTTACCCATCACATATGTTCCTGCAAATCTCCAGCAAAAAGGACCAACCTCCCAGGAATTGCAGATACTTAGAGATCCCATGCTTATTCAGGATTACTTACTTTTTATGTCAACACACATTTTTCCTGTTCTCCCTGGGGTGTTTCTCTTTATGTGGGTTAAAAGGGTGACTTCATGTTTCTAAGCATTTGGGGGAGATTTTGAAAAGCAATCCTGTTGACAGGCCTCCTGCAGTGGATGAAAGATGACGACAGATATGAATTTTATGGATCAGATCAAGCATCTCTTTTATAACACCTTGTCCTTCCAGTTTCACAACCACTCATGAATACAACTAATAAAGGAAATTGTAGAGATCAGTTGCTGGTGGGACAGAAGCCCAGATTTCCGTTCTTCCACTGTGAACTCCATTCACAAAAATAAAAGACAAGGTTTCTGAAGTGTACAGGAGAACAGTGGCTATCTCAAACACAAAACACAAGGTTGAGGGGCAACAAGAGGCAATTGAATACAATCCAATGAATGTGTATCAAGCACCTGCATTCAAGGCAGCATAGAGACAGCATGGCAGAGTGAATGAAGAGTTGGCCTTGGAGTCAGGAAAACCAGAGTTCAAGATCCATACTATCTTTTGCGACCATGGACAAGTCACTTTAACCTCAGTGCCTGTAGCAAGGGGGCTTCTTCACCAGTAGTTTTCTACACCAGTGAATCACAGAGCCATTTCCCTTCTGGCTCCCCTTCCTGCCCTGCAATTGGGCAGGGCGTCATTCTGGGTGTAGGGCATACAAAGGCAAAAATGAAGTAATACCTTCCTCAAAGAGGGAATATTCTACTAGGGCATATACAGAAAAGAGTGGACAGGGTAATATAAAGTAATTTCATGAGGAAAACACTGACACTGTGTTTAGGAGGTTTCTGAGTTATTCTTGGAAGAAAGTCAGGATCACTTCTCTATCTTGTCAATTTTAGTATTCACTTTTATAATCCCTATCTGAAGCAAGAAGATACCCAAAGGTAGAGACAGGAGATAGCATGTGTCAGTTAAGTCAAAATCAGAGCCTGGACCACTATTTCCCCTTAGTCCCTGATGGACCAAGAGTCTAAGCCCAAGACACTTGGGAATTGCAATGCTTTCAGCCCCATGCCCTCAGTCATCATCCTAGAAAACAATCCCTGTGTACATGCAGCCTGGCAACTCCTCTTCCAGGTATATCAGCCACAGCTAAAGAAGATCCAGAAAGGAGAGTTCTCGGCACCTAAGTCCTTCGTACTGTCCAAATACTTCAACATCCGAAACTCATATGATTTTATCAGTGAAAATGATCTTAAGGAAGAACTTTGCTGCTGTACCCTAAGAACCATGGGACCTTTCTATCTGACTTGTATCTGAAACCTGTTGTCTCCTCCATTCAAATGTGAGTTTCTTGAGATAGAGACTATCTTGCTTTTTCTATATGTACATTCTATTTGGCAAAACACCGTTTTGCCATAGTAAGTGCTTAGTAGATGCTTCATTCATTCATTCTATTGGTTTACTTGGAGTATGTGTATGTGTGTTATATTTGTTCTGGTCTAAGTTCCCAGCCTGCATAAGGATGCCAGGTAGAGCCACTGGTCTTTGCCTTGACTGTTGCTGATGAAAAGTGGTATATTAATTTTAATCAACGTGCCTAGGATGATGGTGTCCAAAAGATGCTTCTGGAAGTAATTACAACATACCCCAAGCTTGACACTAGTGGGAAGCAGGCTTATGAACCAAATACACACATACACACAAATACACATATATGCAAAAAGATGTATATATACACAGGCATATGTGAACAAAAAGACACACAAGAAAAATGTTATATTTTTTTTGTAGAAATCTGTGACAACCAACATCCTTGAGAAGAGAGTATAAAACTACTGAGAACATCTGAATAAATGACAATAGAAAATTTGGTCATAGTTACAAAATGAAACAATTTAGTGTACTTTTCATTTTAAAGCCAAGATTGGATCAAATATTAGTTGTAGCTATTTCCCAGTAAGGAAAATTTCTCCAACAGTACAGAAAATCACATGCTCTACAGCTTACAATCTTTGAGAGCTGAGCATTAAGAGGTTTAACAATAGGTCACATGGCAGTACATAGAAGGGGCAGGAGTAGAATCCGAGTCTTCCTGAGTCCAAGGTTACTATGCTACACTACCTCTGAAGTCTGCAAGTATATGCGAAGAGTGAAGTCTGAAATAACTGAGGAAACAAATATTTGAACTTCTGAGTTTATTTATTTAAACTTCTCAGTTTATTGGCTGAGCATGTAACTGCACAACAGATCGGGACCAGGTCTCCTCAGGTAGGCGCTGGACCTCACAGGAAGATCGATTTTTATGCATTAAAAGAAAACAACAGGCTAGAAATCCGGATATAAGATCAGATCATCTGATTTCTAATTAGAGAAAAGATTAAGGACTTCCCAAGTTGGGAGAGCAAACAGGTACGATTCCCTGAAATCGGAAAAAAGAGGTGTTCTACGCCTCTCCTTTGATTGTATTCAGCTGAAAGAACAAGGAAACAATAACTGACTAACCTGTATGGGGCCAGTTTTTAGATAAGATATATGGGTTGCTGGAGATGTATAGATAGATACACATATACATATATATGTATATACAAGCACAGACACAGATGTAGTTATAGATACATATTCAGAAATGTATATGTGTATATATAGTTAGATAAAGATACAGATACATTTTCAGATACAGATATAGATGTAGATATACACACAGATATAGATATGGACACACATACAAAAACAGAGATAGATGTAGATACATTTACAGATACAAAAGTAGATATAGAAATAATTACATTATGAAGCAGGATAACTAATGAGACTGAAAGGTTTCTTGGAACTGATTTATGATAGAATTGATGTCACAAAAATACCAATTCTCCCTGCACAAAGTTTCTTGAATCTGCTGACTTCTCCCTATTCTCACTGACACTAGCCTAGAGTAGGCCAACTTGCAGTAGATTCCTTAAGGGTCTTCCACCTCCAATTTATCCCCTCTCAAATCCATCCTTCATTCTATAGCTTTTGACATTACTGTGCCAGATTCTGGGGATTCAGAAACAAGGATCTTTGCAAAAATTTTCAGTAGCTTTCTATGAAAACAGTTCAGACTCCTTTTTCTGGCATTCAAGGTCCTCTGAACCCTGGGGTCAGCTTACCATCCCAGGTTTACTATATATTACTTCTCTTCACTCTTTCTATATTCTAGCTAAACTGAATAATTTATTGCTCTCAAAACACACTAGTCTCTGACATCTCTGCACCTTTAAAGATTCAAGCTATTCCTTTTACCTAGAGTGCCCTTACTCTTGCCTGGCATCTGGAACTAGGATTCTGAACTCTGACTCATTCTAGATGTAAGGCATTCTAGAAACAGGAAACAATATAGCAAAAGTTCAGAAGATAGTACAAGGCACTGCAAATAGTTTGGTTAGAGTTTTGAGGAGAATATAAAGATGAGAAATCTGGAGAGACATTAGGGTACCAGATTGTGGAAGCTTAAATGCCAGGCAAATTGCCATGAACTTTACTCTATAGGGGAAAGGGAGTTATTAATGGGTTTTGAGCAGAGGACTGACAAGATCAGATTTTGGAAGAAAAAAGATTGCACTGCCACCATCCTGGTTCAGATCCTCATCACCTCATGCTATTGCAAGGGTGAGCTGATTCATCTGACTGCTTTGTGTCTCCCCCTTCAGTCCTTCCTTTACTCCTTTGTCAAATTTATCTTAAAGCACAGATCTGATCATGTCACTCATACCATTCAAGAAAACAATAGGGGCTCCCTGCCACACTCTTGATTCAATATAAAATCTTCTGTTTGACATTCAAATCCCTTCACAACCTGGCCCTCTCATATGTTTCTAGTCTTCTTACCCTCTATGTCTTGCCCCTACAATCCTATACTCTGTGATCAATGATACTGACCTCTTTGCTCTTCCTCAAATAAGGAACTTCACCTCCCTGAGGGCTGCTCCTTATGCTACAAATACCCTTCCTTCTCATCTGTTTCCTGGCTTCCATCAAATCCAGCTAAAATCTTATCTTCTATAGGAAGTCTTTCACAATGCTTCTTATGCTAGAGCCTTCTTCCCTCCAATGATTATCTCCAATTTTTCCTGTATGTATTTTGTCTGTACATAATCATCTACATGTTGTCTTTCTGATTAGACTGAGCTCCTGGAGAGCAGGAGTCATGGCCTGGTCTTTCATTGTATGCCCAGTGCTTAGCCCAGTTCCTGTCACAAAATCAGTATTCAATAAATGCTTATTAATGAACTAAATGACTGATATCATTATGAAAGATAGGTTGGAAAAGGGGAGGGAATGGAAGTAGGAAAATCCATTAGAAAGCTAATAGTCCAAAGGGACAACTAAGTGATCCTTGAGTCAGGAGGACCTGAGTCAAAATCCTACCTCAGACACTTACTAACTGTGTGACCATGGGCAAGTCACGAAAGAAAGAAAGAAAGAAAGAAAGAAAGAAAGAAAGAAAGAAAGAAAGAAAGAAAGAAAGAAAGAAAGAAAGAAAGAAAGAAAGAAAGGAAGGAAGGAAGGAAGGAAGGAAGGAAGGAAGGAAGGAAGGAAGAAAGGAAGGAAGGAAGGAAGGAAGGAAGGAAGGAAGGAAGGAAGGAAGGAAGAAAGAAAAGAGTAAGAAAGAAAGGAAAGGAGGGAAGAAAAAGGAGAGAGAAAGAAAGAAAGGAGGAAGGAAAGACAGAAAGGTAAGTTGTAATGAGGGTTTAATCTATTACACTGTGGGAATGGTAGAAGTGGGAAGAGAGAGGAGGGATTAAATACATGAAATGTTACTGAGGTGCTATTGGCAGAATTTGTAATTGATTGATTATCAGAGGAGGGATCTCCTTTGGGCAGAATCAGGTATAACCCCAAGGCATCAACTACAGACAGAAATAATCAAGTCAGAAGAGTCAGCAGGCTCCGGCGTGTATTGATGTCAAGATGCTGTTGGAATATTAAGGTAGAACTTTCTTGTAGGTGTCTGGAGATGCAGAACTAGAACCCTGATTAACTAGAAGTATCAGCATAGAAAAGATAACTAAAGTGGTGGGAGAGAATAAGATTGTCAAGGGAAATAATATAAAGAGAGAGGAGAAGTAATACAGGGACAGAACTCCAGGGTCTTAAAGGGACAAGGAGAAGACAAAGAAAGTTAAAGAGACAGAGCAAGAGCAGCCAAAGAGGTAAGAAGAGAACCATCAGTGCATCATATTTCTTTTCTTCTTTCCTTTCTTTCTTCCTCTCTTTCTCTTTCAGTTCAATTCAACTGATTTCTTTTTTTATTATTTAATGACATTTTATTTTTTACCAATTACACGTAAAGACAATTTTCAGCATTCACTTTTTGAAATATTTCGATTTTCAAATTTTTCTCTCTTCCTCCTCTCTTCTTCCTCCCCAAGGTGGCAAGTAATCTGATATAGATTATACATGGTATGCCATATTTCTGAAGATGAGGGAGGAGAGCATATCAAAAAGGAAGATATGGCCAACAGCATCAGTACTGCAGAGAGATCAAGGAGGATGAGACCTGGAATAAAAGGCCATTGTACTGAGAAATCATTGATAACCTTTGACTGCAGTTTCAGGAGTATGGAGGGGGAAGAAGGTACATTGTAGAGGTTAAGAGAGAGTAGGTGGTAAGGAAGTAGAAGCCATTAGAATAGATAAGGGTTTTTTTTTGGGGGGAGGTGTTGATCAGGGGAATTCCCTGATGATTTTGATAAGCTCCACAATCAACTTGATGAGGTAACTAGGTATGAGTGTTGCAAGGGTTTTGGAAAACACTCCTCTATGGAGAGTGTGGGCATACCCACTGTCCCTTGTTGAGAAGACACAGAAAACTGCTGATTGGTTTTCCACAATTGGGGCTGCCCCTAAGATGATTGCTGTCTTGGTCACCAGAAGATAGATTCTATGTTGGCCTGTGAATGAGAGCAGCAGGGTAGTATCAGGCCTTTTGCTTTTCTTTCAGAGTACAATGGGGTATGCGTGAGGGGGGAAGAGGATTTCCTTTTCCCCCTCATCCTCTGGGAGCAGTTAGAGTCCCTGCATCTTGAGGCAGAAGGAAATGGTAGTGACAGACATGTGTTTATCTATAGGACCTGAAAGCCTATTTTCCAAGCCCAAGAGATGTTAACAATTGAGGCAATGATAGATGAGTATCTGTAGAATGGCAAAGCAAAAGTAGAATTGTTGTAGGCCCAGGTGGTTTAAGAGGGAAGTTCACTGACAGTGTTCCTGTAAAGAAGGAGGAAGTTTCAATTTCTGAGGCAGCATGTTCCCAGAAGCTAACCTAGCCAGAGAAGAAATTTCTTGAGCAGTGTCAGCCTTGAATTTTGCCTTATGGGGAACTACAAGTTTGAGAGTTTGGGGGCCAGAAAGAAGTACAACTCCTCCCCCCACTCCAGCAGTCTCTCTGGGTACCATCCCTCTTGACAAAGAAGAGAATTGCCCATGTGGCTCCTATAGCCAGAGGAGTAGTCAAGTCATATCATGGGTTAAAGTTAGGTGTGAGAGAAGACAGAGATCTGGACCTTGATACTTTATGCCAGTATAGTGAGTCATTCAGAATGCAGTTCTGATGGGAAAAGGGCTTGCTGGTACAGTAGTTCCAGGATAGATTGGCTTTGGGAGTAAGGGGAAGGTTTCCAAACTATAGGGTGACAATGTAAGTCCTACAGAGGATGGTAAAGGACTTTCTGATAGATCTATGGATTCACTGGAATGGCAAATCTGAGTTTACTCCCTTTGAAGGGGACCTTTGGGGCCATTTGAATACTTTAAGTATTTTCTGTGTCTAATTTTGGGCTCCTCTGAGACTTTTCTATCTTCTGCATTTAGGATGTTTCAGGCATCTAGGTAGCACAGTATCTTTAAAGTTTTCGAAGTTGTTATCCTTTATATTTTTGTAGTCACTATATAAATTCTACTCACTTCACTCTGCATCTGTACATGTGAATCTTGGTTTTCTCTGAACCCATTGCTATCTTGATTTTTTACAGCTCAATAATACTCCATTATATTCATATTTTATCACATTTTGTTAAGTTGTTCCTCAGTTGAAGGGCACACAGTTAGTTTCCAAATCGTTGCTGCAACAAAAAGTGCTTCTATAAATGTTTTTGAACAACTGGGTCCTTCACACTCTTTGACTTAGAAGCCTGGTAGAGCATTCATTTTGTTCATGCGTAAGATTTTGTAGGAATTATTTTATTCTTTGATTTAAAAGTACCTCGAATATAGATGATGCTAAAAAAAAATGCTTGTTGATTGATTGAAGTAAACGAGGTAAGAAGTTGACTTAAACCTAATTCCTGACAAATTGCTTTTCAATTTTCCCAGTTCTTGTTGAGTCAAGGAATTCTTCCACCAGTAGTTTCTGTTCATTAATTTAATGAAACACTAAGGCTGCTCTGTTCGGTTGCTGCTAAATCTTGCCTATTTAGCCTACTCCACTGATCAATTCCTCTATTTTTTTCAATCAATACCAAATACTTTTGATGATATCCATTTTATAATATAGTTTGAGATCTGATGGAGCTATGTCACCTTCATCTGTACTTTTAAAAATTATTTCCCTTGAGGCCCTTGAAGCTTCTGTGTCTTTAGATGAATTTTTTAATGATTTTGTGTAGTTCTAAAATAGTTTGGTAGTTTGATTTCCTTTGCAATGTTGCAGTCATTCTGTGTCATTCTGGTTCTGAACATTTTTCTCTACATTAGTTCATACAACTCTAAGTGATACAGTAGATAAAGCTTGGAGTAAGGAAGACCTGAATTCAAATCCTGCCACAGACACTTATTGGCTTTGTGATGCTTGCACAAGTCATTTATTTCCTCATCTGTAAAATGGGGATAAGAATCACATACTTATTCACACAGCTAGGTAGCACAGTGCATGGAAGGCTAGACCTAGAGTCAGGGAGACCTGAGTTCAGATTTGACCTCATACTCTTACTAGCTGTGTGGACCTGGGCAAGGCATTAACCTCTGTCTACATCAGTTTCCTCATAGGTAATATGGGGATGATAACACCTACCTCCCAGAGCTGTTGTGAGGATCAAATGAGTTATTATAGGTAAAGAACTTTGCAAACCTTAAAGTACTATATAAATGCTACCTATTAGTACTATTATAACAGAGTTGGGCCAGAAAAAGAGTCCAGTTTCCTGATTCCTTAATGATATGTATATTCTTCCATATGACAATTTTAAGCATTAATTCTAGGACCACCTCCCCACCAGTCTTTGTTTTTGTCATCCTGTTCCCTTATGCCATTCTTTCTAATAATGAAGGCCTTGGTCAACAGGTTCTAGGTTTTACCTTATTAGGAGCTAAGCAAGTTCCTCTGGAAAGCATGAGGGTTGTACAGGTCACAGACGTAAAGAGGGAAATGGCAATGACTTTAAACCAGAAATAGATTTTGCAGTACCAAGGCCAAACCTAAATTCCTGGGTGCAGCCCAGCCTGGGCAGTGATGCTGTGTAAAAATATGTAGAAGAGACCATGTGGTCCTCCTGCCAAATTCCTGGATCAAAGCCACTTAGTGGCTGGCAACAGGAGCTGACATGCCTTAGGCTGAGTATGTGCCGACTCGGCTTGGCAGCTGGAGCTGGGCCAACATGCAGCAATGAGGAATTCTCCCAGACAGCCATTTAGACAGGCTTCTCTTGGACCCAACTTAACAAAGTTGAATTAGTCAAGTAAAATGAAAAAATAAAAAAGTTGGAGGGACTTCTGAGGTCTGTTTCCAGAGAAAGCCCCAGGAGGCCTGTCTCTAGTGAGCTTACACTGTAAAACTTCTCCAGGCTGGCAAATAAGCACAGGGTAGAGGTTGGCAAGTCAATGACTCCAGTATCTCACATGGGCTTCATGGCTTTCTAAAAGTCTTTTTGGGGACTACAAGCATGTTATCACCTGTCAGATCATGTAGCTAAATAGCTAAAGTTTGAATCTGAAGAGAGGCAGTCTCTGAAAGGCTTTTTCAAATCTACAAACACTGTTGCATTTGTAGATTGGTCCAAGCTCAGAACTTACACAAAAGCGTTATCTGCAAATCAGAATACTTGTTTCTGATCCTACATTCTCCTTTTTATATCCTACAATTATTTCTGGTCTTGATTCAACTTTTAAGAGTACCAAGAGGAAGCAAAGATAGAAATCAACCAAGGGTTATACCTCATCTGCCCAAGAGTAATGCATTAAAAGTGTCTAGGGCTCTTGTCCAAATCTGTCCAAACCAGGGTCGTCACTTAAAAGGGAACATATTGCACAGAACACAGGCAGCGCTGGACGCTCATGCACTCATGCTTCTGCAGCTCGATATTAACCTGAGAGAGCTCCTGTTCTATCTGTTGGTCATGCCAGAATTCAGCCCATATACGCAGCACTGTTTTTTCCCTAGGAATAATTTACGGAGAATTTAGCAAGCATAACCCTCCAAAACAGGAATATACTCTTTGCTCTCACCTTGGTATCTGGGGAAAGTGGGCTCAAATTTAAAGTGGTTGCATTATGAAACATTCCCCCCAACCAAGTTCACTTTTGGGTGTGGCATAGCTAATGAACCAGTTGCTCATTTGCTTATATGATACAAAATCTCACCTCCTGGATAAATTCATTGCTGGGCTGGTTCAAGTAGGTCATTCCTCAGGAGCAGATCCTTACTTGGCACGGCTAGTTGCTGCAGCTACCAGCTTTGATAACTTTAGGGCATCTTTATTGCCTTATCCAACCTTTCAAAGCTCACAAAGTTATAATCTGGTCCATTTTGACTTTGTTACTCTTTCATCTGATCAGGAAAGAATGAAACGGAGACAAGAAGACACAGAAGTATTTATGGTCACATGCCAGCCAGGTAGGGAAATAAAAAGGCTAGGAAGGTTGCAGGATACTGACACATATATTTCTGCTACCTCTCCTACAAGAGGAGTCTTACAGCATTTCTTGCCTTGCTTGCCACCCAGGAAGAATTAAGAGAGTTCCTCTGTTTGAGCCTTTTGTGTTCACATTCAGTTCTAGCTCAGCATCCAGTTAAAAGTCTTTTTATCAATATGTAATAAGCCAACAAGAGATAACCTGAGAATACCTTATATGTGCTCAAGGCAAAGAAGGAAAAGGCCCCTCCATCACATATTTCTGGAAGTAAGATTACCAAACCTCTACGTGAATATTGTATATGCTATAAGAACTGAGCCCTTATTGACCAATCCCCCCCAGAAATCTATGTCTATATGTATATCTATTGATCTCTCAATCTATCATAATATCTATATGTAGATATTTCTCTCCTCTCCCTTCAAGCCCTACTTTTTGATTTAGTATCCAAAGTTGAAGTTAGGTTTGCTTGTGACTTCTCTTCCCAACTCTATATTCTCTCTAAAGTACTCCTATTCTACCTTATCTTTAAATTACTCTCTTCCTGACCCCTCTTGTCTTCATATTTAACATGTTTCTCCACCTCTTCTGTGAGTTTATCTCTATTTTGTCCAGTCAGATAAGAGAAAGGCTCTTGAGAGTCTTACTTCTCTCATTCCTCCTCTTTGTATGCATACGCTTCTTTTCACATAGCCCAGTTAAGAGAAAGAATAATCTCTTCCCCCACATCCTTGTTTCACATGAACTCTTGTCTAGTCACACCACCTCAATCCTGTACTTGTACAGTTAACTTTTTTGAATCCAAATATAGGACTTTATGTTTATCCCTATTACATTTCTTCCTTTTAGATTTTGCCCATTGTCCTAGCTTAGAACTCTTTAACTTTTAACTCTACTATCCAACCTGTTAGCTACCCATCCCAGCTTTGTGTCACTCAAAATTTGATAACTATATTATCTATGGCTTCATCCAAGTCACTGAAAAAAGTGTTGAACAGAACAAGGCCAAGGATAGATCTTAAGGATACTTAAGTGTCTCTACATTGCCATAATCCATTAATCACTATTCCCTGGTTCTGTTCATTTAATCAAACCTACCTAATCCTATTTTTATCCAGGCCACTTCTCTCCATATTAGGCACACAGATATGACTTTGTAAAAATCTCTTGCTAAAATATAGGTATATTATGTTTATGGAATTCCCCTGTTCTACCAATCTAGTAACCTTGTCAAAAAGGAAATGAGGTTAGCCTAGCATGACCTATTCTTTAGGAACCCATGATGATTCTTAGCAGTCACCACTTCCCTTTCTTAGTGCTTAAAAGACCACACCTTTAAAAATAAAGTCCTGAATTTTGCCAAGAAATAAAATTCAAGCTTATCAGCCTATATTTTGAAGAATACAACTTCTTTCTTCTTTTGGAAATCAAGGAATTTTACCATTTCCAGTCTGGCAGCATGTCTTTTCTTCACTATAGTTTTAAAAAGATCACCAGCATGGCCTCAGCAATTCTACCTCCAAGTTATTTCAGTTCCCTGAATATAATTCTTCTAGGTTCAATGATCTGGATCCATCCATTATGGTCAGTTGAGTAGTCCTGCCTTCCCTGTCATTTGTTAATATCATTCCATTCACTCTGAATAGCACTCATATTCTTTCTTTGACCAACATCTTGCCCCAAATATAGCTAAAAAGACATTCTCTTTGTTTTCTTTACCATTTGCTAGACTCAGAGAAAAGACACTAAGACTCTGTACAAAAAGTTGGCCAAGGAAGAAGAGACATGCTCAAGATGGAAATCCAGAAAACGTAAAGAATAACAATAATGTTGAGAAGGAAAAGGGGAGCTGTCTAAAGAAATGAATTGTATACACCAGGACCTCATCCACCAATTTAGATTTTTATACAGATATACAGAGAAAATAGGATAGGTATCAGGACAAAGGCAAAAGTAAAAATAGCTAAGTGACAAAATGAGCTGATGCTATCAAAGAAAACTAAGAACAACAAAGGATATTTAATTCTTTGGAGAGACTGGAGAAAATATGAGGATCAAGAATGCATAGGGTTGGGGCAGCCAGGTAGCACAGCGAATAAGAGCACCAGCCCCAGTGTCAGGATTACCTGGGATCGAATCCAGGCTCAGACACTTAGCACCCACCCAGAAACACCTGTCCGTGTAACCTTGAGCAAGTTACTTAACCCCAATTGCTTAGGGGCGGCCAGGTGGCTCAGCGAGTAAGAGCACCTGCCCCAGTGTCGGGATGACCTGGGGATCGAATCCGGGCTCAGATACTTAGCGCCACACCCAGAAATAACTGGCCGTGTAACCTTGAGCAAGTTACTTAACCCCAATAGCTTTAAAAAGAAAAAAGAATGCATAGGGCTGTAACTCTATGAGGATTGAGTGAAGATGAAGGATGATATCAAGTAGGCAAATAAGCCTAACTTATTTGCTTCAGTTTTTCTTGTCAAGGAGAATATTCTTTGGACTGGAAGGAACAAGATTTTCACAATGGCTAATAATAAATTAATACTCAAGATAAATAAGGAGTTGTAAGTAAGCAACTATCAGGTCATTAGATCCCATTGAACTGCATTCTAGGTTGTCAAAAAACTGGCAGATGTAATTGCTGAGGCCTTTCCAGTGAAAGGTCTTTTAAAAATCATGGAGAGTGGAAAAAAGTACAGTTGGATTAGGAAAGAGTAAATGTCATCTCAAGTTTTTAAAATTAAGAAGAGAAGAGATTCTGCACACTCTAGGTCAGTGAGCTTGACATTGATTCTGTGCACAATTATAGAAATGTTATTAAAAGAACAGTTAGTGAACATCTAAAGAAAGAAAAAAGAAGGGATTATCATAAAGAGTGAGCATGTCTTTATCAGCAACAAGTCATGTCAGACCAATAATTTTCTTTTATTTACAGTAATAGCAGGAGAATGTCACATACCTTATCTAGAAAGGGAGTTGTAGTCCAGTCATAAATGACCCCTTCATAACCCCATTTGGTGTTTTCTTGATGAAGATACTGGAGTTGTTTGCCATTTCCTTCTCCCGCTCATTTTACAGATAAGGAAACTGAGGTAAACAGGGTTAAGTGACTATATATGTACATGTGTGTGTTTGTGTGTATATATATACATACATATATATGTACATATATAGACATATATATACATATATATATATGTAGTTTTTAAGACTTTGGTGGAAGCAGTTCCTATTACCCCAAGAAAAATCCTTGTCAATTACTTTTAACTTCCTTGCAAGTGGTTTTTAACTGTTATAGAATTATTATTATTATTATGACAACATCAATAATACAAGGTATTTATATAGTACTTTAAGATTCATAAAGTACTTTACAAAGGCTATCTTATCAGGTCCTCACAACAACCCTGGGAGATAGGTGCTATTATTTTCCTCATTTTACAGATGAAGAAAGTTAGGCAGACAGAGGGAGTTTGAGTGTCTTGCCCAGGGTCAGTCATGTCTTAGGCAGAATTTGAACTCAGGTTTTTCTTCCTGAATCTAATTCTAGTGCTTCATCCACTGTTCCACCTAAACTGCCTTTAATTACTTCACCTCTTTTTATTCACTTTAGGAACTGCTTTCACCAAGAGTACTTGAAGATATTTTTATTAGGTGGATTGTTTGTTTGAATTTTTGGGTTCTGAGCTATCTGCTGCCCCCGATACAGACTTTTGTTGTTGTTTAGCTGATCAGTTGTGTTTACCTCTTCCTTGCACCATATCATGCCGATATTGACCATAGGATTTTCTTGGCAAGGATACTAGAGTGCTTTTCCATTTTCTTCTTCAGAGGCAGAGGTTAAGTGAGTGACTTGCCCAGAGTCATGCAGCTAGTAAATATCTGAGGCTGGATTTGAATTCAGGTCTTCCTGACTCCAGGTTCAATACTCTGTCCACTGACCTACCTAGCTGCCTCTACCTGAGATAAAAGAGTGGTCAAGAGCTTGCAGAGAAGTCAAAAAAGTATGAGGACTAAAAAAAGGCTACTGTATTTATCAAGGAAGATATCACTGATAACTCTGGAGAGAGCAGTTTCACCTGAGTAAGGAGATAAACCAGATTACAAGTAGTTGAGAAAGGAGAAGAGAGGAAGTTAGTCATTAATGGTTTGATGTCAATTTGGAAGGAGGCAGATCAAAGATCTTACCAGCCTAGATCATAGATTTAGAGCTGAAAGGGATATCAGAGGTTTTCTAGCCCAAATTCCTCATTTTATAGATAGGGAAACTAAGACCAAAAAGTTTAAGCAAATTACTTGAGGTCATCCTGGCAATAACTAGAAGAGATGGGATTTACTTCTAGGCATTCTGAGTTGAGGGCTAAAACTTTCTCCTTTACCCCACGAGAGTTGTTCCTTATGTTCTCTGCTTGGCCCTGTTTCATCAACTATTTTTATCAATTATTTGTATAGAGGCATAGATGGCTTGGTCATACAATTTGCATATGACACATCTTGCAGATGATACCCAGATCACTGGAAGACAGAAAATAGATTCGAAAAGATCCTGACAGGCTAGAATACTGTGGGTGAATATAATAAGATGGAATGGAACAGAAATAAATGTAAAGTCTTATACTTGGATTTTAAAAAAGCAACTTTACAATTCTGAGATGGCTAGATAACAGCTGGGATTTTTAATGGGCTCTCAACTAACATAAATTAGGCTGCCACAGGTGCCAATGGATAGAGTGCTGAGTCTAGAGCCAGGAAGACCCAAGTTCATGAGTTCTAATCTGGCCTCAGTCATTTACTAGCTGTGTGACCCTGGGCAAATCACTTAACCCTGTTTACCTCAGTTTTCTCATGTATAAAATAAGATGGAGAAGGAAACTCCAGTTTCTTTGCCAAGAAAACCCCAAATAAGGTCATGAAAAGTTGGACACAACTGAAAAACAAATGAATGACATCTAACTCAGTGTAAGATTGATATTGAACTCATTTTGAGTTAGATATAGCAGTCCCACAACCTAAAGTTGAATTGAGAGAGGCATAGTATATAGGACTAGGGAGATGAGTTCCAGTGTCCTAAGTACTGTGTTCAGCTTTGGCTGCCACATTTTATAAAGGATGTGGACTTGAGAGAATGTCAAGAGAATAAATATGATGTTGAAAGTCTGCAAGATATCATTTGAGGACCAGATGAAGGAAGTGGGTATAATTAGTATTGAAAAGAGAAGTCTTAGAACAGACACAATATCTATCTTCAAGTATTCAAAGGATTGTCATGTGGAAGAGGAATTAGACTTGTTGCAAAATGGCAAATTTAATCTTGATGTAAGGAAAAACCTAACACTGATACAAAAGTAGAACTGACTGCCACAAGAGGTATTTCATTTCTACTTTCTAGAGGACTTCAAGCAAAATAAATGTATGAATGGATAAATGGGTTATTATAAATAGATATTCATTTTTTAAAAACTGCAAATGAGGAACTGAGGCAAACAGGCCTGGCACTCTATCTACTGTGCCACCTAGCTGCCCAAACTGTGCTTATTTTAACTTTTGTTTCTTCTTCTATTGAGCGTTATCCAAATACTCCCTATCATGTTTTCTTCTTTCAGTTTGTAGATTTCCATATTTTAGAGTATTATCTTGAAAAGTAATGTCATTTCTTTATACCTTTGTCTAATCTATTTCTTCTTCTTTTTTTTCTTTTTGGAAGGGGAAAGGCAGGGCTTACCTGAGGTCACATGGCTAGTAAGTGTTAAGCATCTGAGGCTGGATTTGAATTCAGATCCTCCTGACTCCAGAACTGGTGCTCTATTTGCTGCGCCACCTAGCCACCCCTAATCTATTTCTTTTCAATGCAAGAAACCCTTCTATTTCTATATTCTAGCCATGGGTCACATTTAATCAAGTTTTAGTAACATCTACGAGGTATAATTTATTTCTCACATTAAATTCTCTTATTCATGTTGCATCATATATTTTTACAGAGTAGGCTTTGTGCGTAGCTATCAGAAGTCATGAATTTTATTGCTACCTACATTACTTGAACATAATGCCTGGCACATACTAAGTAATTAACAAATGTTTGTGGACTACCTCTCTTCTTGTGAACTGGGCTTTTCTACTGAAACATTTTTTTCTGCACCCTCTCTGTGGGATCTGCTTGGTGGAGATATGTGGGTCATTTTCCTCCCCTCTGTCCTTTTTCAGTCAAAATTCTTCTAATTAGATCAACATATGTCCAAGAAAATAGCATAGTAGATCTTGTTGCATGCACTCCATCCCTCAAAGCTAGGAGCCTACTGTATCCTTCCTATATTTTAAGCCATAGTCTATAGATCCAAATTCTATTATTAGACACCATTTTAAAAATCAGGCATTGTAGCCCAAATTTAATTTCTCTTTAGAAGCACTAACCTTCAAAAGGTATAATTTACAAAAACATGTTTCTGAGGTCTTTAGGATCTTGCCCAAGACTTTAGTAATCTATGTTTGAGTAGAATAACTTTTTCCTATCAATCAATTATTTCCCTTCCCACCCCAAACCCTCACCTCAAGTGATTATTCTCCACTGGTCCAGGGGCTTATTTTCTCTACTTGAGTATTTTGTGAGATTGCTCAAATCAACTTTGGTTGTTAGCTACCTATACTAGTCACTAGTGCTATCCCAGATACGAGCTGTCTCTTTAGTAATTCTTAAAGTAGACATGCCCTTGGAGCATAATTCACTTAGAGTATATGGGGAAGTTCTGACTTCTAATTCTTCCTTAAGCCTAAGCCAGGTTATAGAATTTGAGAATTCAAAAGGCGTCTAACTTGCTAATTTTACAAATAAAGAAAATGAGGCCCAGGGAAGGGAAGTGAGTCAGTCATAGACCACAGTTCACCCAGGTCTCTTGATTCTTGAAACAACGCTTTTTACTACAGTAGTTCAGTCTTAGGAAAGAGAGATCTTTTTCTCTTACAGGGAGTAAGGAGCCTGTAGGTACTCTTTAGAACTTGGGTGTTATGGCTGTTCTAGGGGGTGCATTCAAGATGGCAAAGAGAAGCCAGGAAGGTGCCAGAGCTCTCCCCAATCTCCCTCAGAAACAACATTTAATGAAGCCTCTAAAAGAAATCTGGAGCGACAGAATCCTCCCAAAGATGAAATGAGACAATTTTCCAGCTCAAAATAACTTAGAAGGACTTTAGGAAAGGTCTGCCTCATTGTGATAGTAATGGAATGTGGAGATTCCCCTGTATTGGGCTTGGTTTTCAAATTGATTGTATTAAAACCCAGAGCTTGTTAATCCCACCTGTGGGATGGACTTTTTGATGTGAAAAGAAAGTCCTGACTGGGAGGAGCTGGTGACGTAGATTTGGAGAGACACTAGAGAGAGGCGAGAGATCTTTTTGGAAGCAGCACCTCGTGGAGAGAGAGAGAGACTAAGAGAATTGCTGGTGGCCACTTTGAATTGCCCTGGACTTTTGAGACCTGCCTCCTGAGCTGCCAAGGACTGAGGAGACATGGCTGTTTTGCTGGTACTTTGTCTGTCTGTTTTGATGTTATTTTGCCAGATTTGTCCACTGGTGAAAGACTGTCCTTTTGTTGAAGAAGTCCTGGAACCTGGCTGTTCGCTAAGAAGCCCTGAGACTGTCCTGCAGACAGAGAGTGAATACTGTCCACTGGTGAGGGACAGTACTGTTGTTGCAGGGGTCTGGAGACTGTCCTGCAGACAGAGTGAATACTGTCCACTGGTGAGGGACAGTGCTGTTGTTGCAGGGGTCTGGGAGTCTTTCTGTTGGTTCAGAAGCCCTGAAGAAGGATTTTCTTGTTGTATGTTTACAGAAATCCTGGGAGAGGGCTTTGCTAATGTGTTCAGGGGTTCTAGGACTGTTCTACAGACAGAGGACAAATTCATGAAGGGACTGGCAATGTATCTTATGGCCTTGCTAAGCCTTGTCTCCCCAGGAACTAAGATTGCTGAGAACTTGCCTCCTGTCAAGATGAAGAAAAGACCTCCATTTGGGTATTAACTCTGGGGTAGATTCAATTGTGATCCAGGGGTGGGGAACTTTTGACCTTATGTTTGGAAACTAATCTACATTTGAGAAGAGGGGCTTTGTGGTGGACTTAATTAAGGTATAGCCTAGGGGTGGAGAAGTATTTAGAACAGAGACTTTGTAATTGATTGAATGATTGGAAAGTCCTGGGGTGGGGGTAGTCCTTGGAGATTATTTAATCACACTTAGTAAATGCTGTATTTTGAATGATGTCATGTTTTGATCTTCTCTGTTCTTGGTTTGTCACTGAATAAAATAGAGAGCACCTATGCTGGTATTTTGAACCTGGGAAGTTGCCTTCTTTTGGCATTACATTACACTCATTTGGATCACAGGGGAGTGCAGCCTAGTGCAGGTGATGTCTGAGCAAGCAAGTTTTTTAGAAGGAGGCTCTTAGCCACAGAACACATCAGTAACCACGGCCCTGACTTCTTGGTTCAGCAGTCCAATGGAATAGTAGGCCAACTGTGAGGTCTCCAGTCCTAGCACAGCAGGCAAACTGCTAGCACTGGAACCTAGGGCACAACAGGTGCAACTAGGCTGGTTCACCCTAGCACAGTGGGTAAACTGCCAGACCCAGAGGTCCTGATGCAGAAGGTCAGTGACCAAGTGCAAGAAGCTTGGGGCAGTGCTCCCTGTACCCCAAGAGCAGAGCTCAACTTTTAAAAATGAGCAAAAAACAAAAAAAAAGTCCTGACCATAGAAAACTACTATGGTGACAGAGAAGATCAAAACACAAACTCAGAAGAAGACCACGATATCAAAATACCTACATGAAAAGCCTCAAAGGAGAATATGAATTGGTCTCAAACCCAAAAAACCCTCTTGGAAGAGCACTAAAAGGATTTTAAAAATCAAGTAAGAGAGGTAGAAGAAAAATTGGGAAAAGAAATGAGGGTTATGCAAGAGAACTGGGCAAGTAGAAGCTAATGACTCCATGAAACATCAAGAATCAGTCAAACAAAATCAAAAGAATGAAAAATAGTAGAAAATATAAAATACCTCTTTGGAAAAACAACTGGAAAATATATTCAGGAGAGATAATTTAAGAACTATTGGACAATTATTGGAAAGCCATGATAAAAAAAAGAATGACATCTTTCAAGAAATTATCAAGGAAAACTGCCCTGATATCCTAGAATCACAATGAAAAATGCCATTGAAAGAATCCACTGATTGCCTCCTGAAAGAGATCCCAAAATGAAAATCCAAGGAATACTTCAGTCAAGTTCCAGAACTATTAAGTCAAGGAGAAAATACTGCAAGCAGTCAGAAAGAAACAATTCAAGTACCAAAGATCCACAGTCCGGACCACACAAGACTTAGAAGCTTCTACATGAAAGAATTGGAGGGCTATAATATAAGAATATGATATTCTGGAAGGCAAGAGAGCTTGGATTACAACTAAGAATCAAATACTCAGCAAAACAGAGCATAATCTTTCAGGGGAAAAGATGGGTATTTAAAGGAATTAGGACTTTCAAACTGTCCTGAGGAAAAGAACAGAGCTGAATAGAAAATTTGATCTTCAAATACAAGACTCAAGAGGAGCATAAAAAAGGTAAACAGAAAAGAAAAAGAAAAAAACACCATGGTTTTCAGTATGGTTAAACTGTTTACATACCTACGTGGGAAAATGCTGTTTGTAACTCTTAAGAACTGTGTTTCTATTAGAGCAGTTATAAGGAGTACACCTAGACAGAGGGTGGAGGTATAAGTGGATTCTGATGTGATGATAAAAGAAAATTAATAAAGGGGCGATAAAAGGAAAAATAGGATAGAGGGAAATAAGCAATTAGTGATCATAACTGTGAATGTAAATGGGATGAACTCTCCCATAAAATGAAAGTGAATAGCAGAGTGTACTAAAAATCAGAATCCTACAATATGTTGTTTACAAGAAACACATTTGAAGCAGAGACACACACACACAAAGTAAAAGTAAAAAGCTAGAACAGAATATATTATACTTCAGCTGAAGTTAAAAAAAAGCAGGGGTAGCAATTCTGTTCTCAGGGAAAGCAAAAATAGATCTAATTTAAAGAGAGAAAGCAGGAAACTACATCTTTCTAAAAGGTATCATAGACAATGAAGTAATATCAATACTAAATATATACACACCAAGTGTTATGGCACCCAAATTCTTAGAGGAGAAGTTAAGAGAGTTACAGGAAGAAATAGACAGAAAAATTATACTAGTGGGGACCTCAACTTCCCCCGCTCAGAAGTGGATAAATCTAAACACAAAATAAACAAGAAAGAAGTTAAGGAGGTGAATAAAATCTTAGAAAAGTTAGATATGATGGACCTCTGGAGAAAACCCAGTGAGGATGGAAAGGAATATACCTCTTTCTCAATAGTATATGGCACCTACACAAAAACAGACCAATGAGTATCAAATGCAGGAAGGCAGAAATATTAAATGCATCCTTTTCAGATCATGATGCAATAAAAATTATATGAAATACAGGGCCATGTAGAAAGATAGATAAAAATTAATGGAAAACTAATATTATCCTAAAGAATGAATGGGTCAAACAACAAATCATAGAAACAATCAATAATTTCATCAAAGAGCATGACAATAATGAGACAACATATGAAAATTTGTGGAATGCAACCAAAGCAGTATTTAGGGGAAATTTTATATTTCTAAATGCTTACATGAATAAAATAGGGAAAGAGCAGATCAATGAAATGGACATGCAATTAAAAAACTAGAAAGAGAACAAATTAAAAATCTCCAATTAAATACCAAATTAGAAATTCTGAAAATCAAAAGAGAGATGAATAAAATTGAAAGTAAGAAAACTATTGAACTAATCAATAAAACTAAGAGTTTTGGTTTTATGAAAAAACAATAAAACAGACAAGCCCTTGTTTAATTTGATTTAAAAAAAGAAAGAAGAAAACCAAATTACCAGTATCAAAAATGAAAAAGGTGAATTTAACACCAAAGAAGAGTAAATTAAAACAATAATTAAGAGTTATTTTGCCCATTTGTTGCCAATAAATTTGTCAATCTAAGTGAAATGAATGACTATTTATAAAAATATAAATTGCCCAGATTAACAGAAGAGGAAACAAAATATTTAAATAAACTCACTTTAGAAAAAAGAAGTTGAATAAGCCATCAATGAACTTCCTAAGAAAAGACCTCCAAGGTCATATGGATTTACAAGTGAATTCTACCAAATATTTAAAGAACAATCAATTCCAATATTATATAAACTATTTGGAAAAATAAGTGAAAGAGTTCTACCAAATTCCTTCCTTTTATGACACAAATACATTACTGATATCTAAAACAAGAACAGCCAAAACAGAGAAAGAAAATCATAGACCAATTTCCCTAACGTATATTGATGCAAAAATTTAAAATAAAATGTTAGCAAAGAGATTACAGCAATGTATTACAAAGATAATATACTATGACCAGGTGGAATTTACACCAGGAGCACAGGGCTGGTTCAATATTAGTAAAACTATTAGTATAATTGACCATATCAGTAACAAAACTACCAGAAATCATATGAATATCTCAATAGGTGCAGAAAAAAACATTTGACAAAATACAGTGCCCATGCCTGTTAAAAACACTAGAATGTATAGGAATAAATGGAATTTTCCTTAAAATGATAAATAGTATCTATCTAAAACCACAAGCAAGCATTATATGTAATGGGGATAAGATAGAAGGCTTCTCAATAAGATCATGGGTGAAACAAAGATGCCTGTTATCACCATTGTTATTCAATATTATACTAGAAATGCTGGCTTTGGCAATAAGACAAGATAAAGAAATTGAAAGAAGATGGTATATTTAAAGAATCCTAGAAAATCAACTAAAAAACTACTTGAAATACTTAACAACTTTAGCAAAGTTGCAGGATATAAGAACAAAGCTCAGCAAGAACAGATAGAAAGAGAAATTCCACTTAAAATAACTGTAGATAATACAAAATATTTGGGAGTTTACTTGCCAAGACAAAACCACAATTACAAAACATTTTTTACACAAATAAAGCCAGATCTAAACAATTAGAAAAATATCATTTGCTCATGGGCAGGCCAAGCTAATATAATAAAAAGACAATTCTACCTAAATTAATTTATTCAGTGCCATACCAATCAAACTACCAAAAATTATTTTATAGAGCTAGGAAAAAAATAACAAAATTCATCTTGAAGAATAAAAGGTCAAGAATACCAAGGGAATTAATTAAAAAAAATGCAAAGGAAGGTGACCTAGCTGTATCAGATCTAAAACTACATTATAAAGAAGCAATCATCAAAACTGGTACTGGCTAAGAAACAGAGTGGTGGATCAATAGAATAGATTAGGTATACAAGACACAGTAGTAAATTATTATAGTAATCTACTATTTGATAAACCCAGAGATTCTAGCTTCTGGGATAAGAGCTTACTATTTGACAAAAACTGCTGGAAAAATAGTATGACAGAAACTAGGCATAGACCAACATATATACCAAGATAAGGTCAAAATGGGCACGTGATTTAGACATAAAAGATGATACCATAAACAAATACAGAGGGCAAGGAATAGTTTGCCTATCACATTGATGGAGAAGGGAAGAATTTATCATCAAATAAATGATAGAGAACATTATGAAATGCAAAATGGATAATTTTGATTACATTAAATTAAAAAGTTTTGCCCAAACAAAACGAATGCAACCAAGTTTAGAAAGAAAGCAGAAACATGGGAAACAATTTTTATAAGTGCTTCTGATAAAGGCCTAATTTGTCAGATATAGAGAGAACGAAATCAAATTTATAAGAATACAAGTCATCCCCCAATTGATAAGTGGTCAAAGTATATGAACAAGAAGTTTTTAGAAGAAGAAATAATAACTATCTATAATCATATAAAATGCTCTAAATCACTATTGATTAGAGAAATGAAAATTAAAGCAACCCTGAGATACCATCTCGATTGGCTAATGTGGCAGAAAAAGAAAATGATAAATGTTGATGTGGAAAAATTGGGACACGAATGCATTGTTGGTGGAGTTGTGAACTGACCCAACAATTCTGGAGAGTAGTTTGGAACTGTTACCAAAGGACAATCAAACTGTGCATACCCATACATATATACTGTGCATATTCAGCAATACCTCTAGTAGTTCTGTATCCCAAAGAGATCATAAAAAAGGAGAAAAGACTTACATACACAAAAAATATTTATAGCGTCTCTTTTGGTGATAGCAATGATGAGCAGTATGATTTCAGGAAAACCCGGAAAGACTACATGAACTAATGCTGAGTGAAGTGAGCAGAACCAGAAGAATACTGTACATAGTAACTGCAACATTGTGCAACGGTCAACAATGACTGACTTAAATCTCCTCGTCAATACGATCATCCAAGACAATCCCAAAAGACTCATGGTGGACAATACTATCCACATCCAGAGAAAGGATTATGGAGTCCGAATGCAGATTGAAGCATACTATTTTCACTTTTCTTTTGTTTTTGTGGTTTTTCCCTTTTGTTCTGTTTCTTCCTTCACAACATGACTAATGTGGAAATATGTTTACGTGAATGCACATGTATAACTTATATCAGATTGCTTGCTATCTTGGGGTAAGGGGATAGGAGAAAGGGAGGGAAAAAAATTGACATTTAAAATCTTATAGAAATGGATGTTGAAGACTATCTTTGCATATAATTGGAAAAAATAAAATGCTATTTACCAAAAGAAAAAAAAAAGAAAAAGAAAAAAGAATTTGGGTGTTACTCTGAGTCAGCTCACATTCAGCAAGTTTCTGATATACATCACCATCTTTCTTCTTTGTCTTTAGCAACTCAGCAGGAAATTACTAACATAACACCTTCCCCTGAATGCGGCAGGATGGAGAGACTGGTTTACCACAGAAACTCTCCAGAAGATGAAATGACCTGAGAAAGAACTTAATTGGATTGTTTGTTTTCCACTATAAAGAATTCTCTATTCCCTAAGGAAGTACTGTCATTCCAATGGTCAGGGAACAAGGGTTCTGCCTCATTTATTCTCAAACCTTAGGCCTTGGAGCAAAGTGTTGTCTCCCACTGGTGAAGAGGAGGCAAACTATACTGTATTCTGCCTGGGTCAGATCTTATCTAATGTATTGTACTCAGTTAAGGGCACCACGTTTTAGAAAGTACATTGGTATGCTATAAGACATCCAGAGGATGGCAACAAGGATGAAGAAGGGTCATAAGATAATGTGATATGAGAAATGGTTAAAGGAACCCATAATATTACTGGTCTTAGTTTCCTCAAATATAAAAAGGCCACTGAAGGCCCTGCTAGCTCTACATTTATGATCCAATGAAGTAGGTAGGGAAAAAGACTTCCTGGAGGGATATGAAAGCTGCCTTTAGTATTTGAAAGGTTGCCTATTGGAAGGAGGATTAAACTTGTTTTATTCATTCCCAGAAGGCAGAACTTAGAAGCAATGGGTGGAAGTAGAAAAGAAGCAAATTTAGGCTTAACATAAAGAAAAACTTCCTAACACTTGGAACTCAAAAGTGAAATGAACTGGACTCCTGGCTCCAATTTTTGCTCTCTGTAGTTGGCCTCACCTGGAAATACCTCTGCCCTGAGGACCACTCCCCTCCTAGTACAGCACTCTTCCCCAGTCAGCAATTCATGAGATGCCCAGGTCACCTTCATTTCACTCTTGGCTTCACTCCTAATTTCTCCATATCTTAAGTCAAGACAATCAACAAAACAGTAAATCAAGCCCTGATTTGTAGCATTTACTGCCTTCTGAGGTTTAATTGCTCATATAGGATATTTAAGAAGTAAGCCTCAAAGAGCTGGCTTCAGCAACACTCTAGCCTATGTTCATTATTTCAGAGTATCAGAGACCTACGGTAGGAAGGGACTTTAGATGCCATCTAGTTCACCTCTCTCAATTTACAGATGAAGAAAATGAGGCCAAGTGAGGTTAAATGACTTAATTAAAGTCACACAAGTAGTAAATGTCAGAGGCAGAATTTGAATGTAGGTCCTTGGATTATGGAGTATATATGTATACATACATACATGTCTATATTCCTTGCATTGACAGGATGAGGATGGATTAAATTTGGTCCCACATGAATGATGACTGGATTTTACTATGTCAAGGGAAGTAACTTTAATATGGTAGTGTAATGTAATGCCAAGCAACTTCCCAAGGTTCAAAATACCAGCATAGGTGCTCTCCATTTTATTCAGTGACAAACCAAGAACAGAGAAGATCAAAACATGACATCATTCAAAATACAGCATTTGCTAAGTGTGATTAAATAATCTCCAAGTACTACCCCACCCCAGGACCTTCCAATCATTCAATCAATTACAAAGTCCCGGTTCTGAATACTTCTCCACCCCTAGGCTATACCTTCATTTAGTCCACCACAAAGCCCCTCTTCTCAAATGGAGATTAGTTTCCAAACATAAGTAAAGTACATTCACTTGTTCAACCATAGAACACAAAAAGGTCAAAAGTTCCCCACCCCTGGATCACAATTGAATCTACCCCAGAGTTACATCAAGTTTAAGCACAGCACTTAATACCCAAATGGAGGTCTTTTCTTCATCTTGACAGGAGGCAAGTTCTCAGCAATCTTAGTTCCTGGGGAGACAAGGCTTAGCAAGGCCACAAGATACATTGCCAGTCTCTTCATTAGTTCATCCTCTGTCTGTAGAACAGTCCTAGAACCCCTGAAAACATTAGCAAAACCCTCTTCCAGGATTTCTGTAAACATACAACAAGAAAATCCTTCTTCAGGGCTTCTGAACCAACAGAAAAGTTCCCAGACCTCTGCAACAACAGCACTGTCCTTCACCAGTGGACAGTATTCACTCTGTCTGCAGGACAGTCTCCAGACCCCTGCAACAAACAGCACTGTCCTTCACCAGTGGACAGTATTCACTCTCTGTCTGCAGGACAGTCTCAGGGCTTCTTAACCAAAAGCCAGGTTCCAGGACTTCTTCAACAACAGGACTGTCTTTCACCAGTGGACAAATCTGGCAAAACAACATCAAAACAGACAGACAAAGTACCAGCAAAACAGCCATGTCTCCTCAGTCCTTGGCAGCTCAGGGGGCAGGTCTCAAAAGTCCAGGGCGATTCAAAGCGGCCCTCAGCAATCCATTCAGTCTCTCTCTCTGCTTCCACGAGGTGCTGCTGCCAAAAAGTTCTTCTGCCTCTCTCTTGTCTCTCCAAATCTACGTCACCAGCTCCTCCCAGTTCAGGACTTTCTTTTCACATCAACAAGTCCATCCCCCAGGTGGGATTAACAAGCTCTGGGTTTTAACACAATCAATTTGAAAACCAAGTCAATACAGGGGAATCTTTAAATGCCATTACTATCACAGGTAGAGAGCTTGAAAAGAAATTCTTGGCTACAATCTGTCTTTTGTATCCCCCCACCAAAAAAAATTATATATATATATATATATATATATTTGGCAGGGGGAAGGCAGGGCGATTGGGGTTAAGTGACTTGCTCAAGGTCACACAGCAAGGAAGTGTTCAGTATCTGAAGCTGGATTTGAACTCAGGTCCTCCTGACCCCAAGGCCGGTGCTCTATTCACTGTCCCACCTAGCCACCCCAAGAAAAATGTTTTTTTAAAAAAGAACAATCAGAGAGGTTTCTGGCAAGATGGTAGAGTAGGTCAGAAAATTCCAAGCTCTCAATATTTTACCCCACAAAAGAGTTAAAATAGCACCTTAGGGTGAACAAAGTGAGAGAGATAAATAAGAATGGGGCATAACTGAGGTCTTCCTGGGACAATTTGAGAAGATCTGAAGAAAAATGCCAGGATGAGGTTTGGTCCCTGTGAAGAGTGAATGCCTCCAGGATAGGTTCCGTTTTAACCACAAGCAACAGGCCCTGGGGTTAGTTGGTTTGAGAGGCTGCCTCTGCCCCAGCCACAGGAACTTTTACCCCTGGTATAGTGAGGGGAGTTGGGTGTTTGAGCTCAGGAAGATTGAGGGAACCTCTGCTGATAAGGAATGCCAGACTCAGCTGTGTGGGGGTGGGGGTGGGGAGCTGGGTGAGAAGGAACACAACCCATGAGTGAAGAAGCAGTGAGGCATAAAGCCCCTGGCTGAAGGCAGTTAGAGGAGGTTGGAAATTTGGCTTTGGTTCTAGGCTAGAGGGATGAAGTGAAGATCTGGGGTAAGAAGGACCATTTCTCATACCCCAGGACTAGAGGTAATTACAAAAATTAAGCTATTGCCACAAAAAAATGCATAAGCAAAGGAGAAAGAATCCAACCATAGAAAGCTATTATGGGAATAGAGTTGACCAGGTTCATCTTCAGAGGAGGATATCAAGGTAAATAAACCCCCAAAGAGATCAAATGGTCACCTGCACAAAAAGAATTCACAGAAGATATTAAAAAAGATTTTTAAAATCAAATGACAGAGATGAAGGAAAAACTAAAAAAAAAAAAAAGAAAAAACAAGAAGGTTATGATAGGAAAGTCAACCAATTAGAAAAGGAGATCCAGACTCTTATGGGAAAAAATGATACCTTGAAAATGAAAATTGGGCAAAATAAAGCCAGGAAAATCATAAGAGACCAAGAAATAATTAACCAAACCATGGATAATGGAAAAAATAGAAGAGAAAGTGAAATATAAGAAAAACAACAGATTTAGAGAATAGATCAAGAAGAGAAAATATAAAAATAACCAGACTAACTGAAAGTTATGATCAAAAGAAGAATACTTATACAATAATACAAGAAACAATTATAGAAAAATTTCCTGAAGCATTAGAACAAGTTGGGGGTAGGGAGTAGAAATAGAAAAAAAAATCCATCAATCACTGGAAAACGCATAGGGATATCATAGTCAAATTCTGAAACCCTCAGTTCAAGGATAAAATATTAAAAGTATCAAGATTTTAAAAATTTAAATACGGTGGTGCCACAATCAGACTCACACAAGACCTAACAGCAGAGACATTAAAGGACTGCAGGTCTTGGAATGCAATATATCGAAGAGCAAAAGAACTGGGGCTCCAGCCAAAAATATGATACCCTGCAAAGTTAAGTATTATCCTGAATGAAAAAATGAATATTTGATAAATTTTCAGACTTTCAAGACTTTGTTTAAAAAAATCCTGAACTTAATAGAAATTTTGACATACAAGAACCAAGAGAAATATAAGCTACATACCAAAAACTGATTATAAGAGACTCATAAAAACAGACTGTTTAATATATATCTCCATTTATATATTATATAATGTAAAATGTATGTCTAAGATTCTTATTAATAATTGGGTAGCTCATAAGAAAGATTGGGGTAAGTCTGAGTATGATATGACTTTAAAAAATAACACCATTTAGGAACACCTAAAAAAAGCTAATTATTTTATACAAATGAGGTGCAAGAGGAAGAATTGATACAAACGAATTAGATGGGGGAGGAGGGCTGGTAGTTCAGGTAACCTGCTTTCATTGGGAATAGCTTTAAGAGGGAACAAGACATATATATTTAGAAGAATATAAAAGTCTTCTAAATTCAGAAGAAATAAAATTGTAGGGACATAGGGAGGGAGGAGAAGACAAGGGAGGGATCTTGAGAGAGGAGAATAAGGGAATAGGTAAAAAGGGGAGTATAGAAGGATCTTTAGATTTATGGGAATGGGAGGATGGGGAGGGATATTTGGAGGGGGGTAGGCAAGTCATAGGAGGGCAAGGTAGTGGGTAAAAGTAAAGTAGAGGAGGCAGGAGGGATAGGAAACAAGAGATACACAATATGTTTGGGAAAGTATATGTGTATATATATATATATATATGTTTAAATGTATATGTGTATGTATATATTTATAACTATAGAAAAACATATCTAAACTTTATTGTAGCTTTCTGGGGGGTTGAAGGGAGGGAAAAAAAGAGCAAAGTTAAAAAGTGCACAGCAGAGAACAAAAGAAAACTCATAAGGAAGCAAAGAAAAGATGGTCAATTCTTAACACAATGTATATTATTTATCATACAGGCTTTCTGGAAATGAAAATTTATTGTTACATATTTTGAATCCTCTCATATTCTGCTATGCACACAATATGCTTTTTTTTCTTTCTAACTTTGCACTTAAGGTCCAACATTTAAGTTTATGATATGTTTTTGTTTCTTTTCTCTATTCTGCATTTGTATTCTGGTGTTTGAGTCTAAAATAATTTTTTTTAAAAGAACAATCCACAAACATTTTCTTTACCTATTTGTGTTTCTTTTAGAATCTATGAATCCGACTTCTGTAGCTAATAGAAGAAACATGGGGCATACATGCACACGTGAGAATTAGCCTCAGAGAAATGAAGTATGGGGCTATGTATGGCAAAGGAGCCCAACAGAAAGGCTTGGTTGCTCAGAAAGTCAAATTGCAACCAGAAGAGTTAGACAGTGCTAGAAGAAGTGCTAACTTGTAGAAAGCAGATGTGGCTAGAGGCTAATAGAATATTCAGGCTGTATTGAGTCCAACCCCATTATTTTACAGAGGAGAAAACTGAGGTGCAGAGAAATTAAGTGATTTGTCCAGGTTCACATGGCCAGTAAATGGTCATAAGAAATGGTTGTAGTATAACACAATCTTAAGATTTAGAGTTGGAAGGGATGTTAGTGACCATAGGTACTCCAGTCTGCTCATTTTGTAGCTAAAGAAACTGAAGCTCAGAGCAGTTAAATGACTTAATAATTACAATAGCTAACATTTATATAGCAATTACTATATGCCAGACGCTATGCTAAACAATTTACAATTATTGCAATTCTCAAGATCATAGATTTAGTGCTAGTAAGGACCTTAGAGGCCATTGAATCCAACTCTCACATTTTACGGATGAGAAAACTGAGGCAAGGAAAAGTTAAGTGACTTGCCCAAGTCACCATCTATTAAGTGTCTTAGGTAGGATTTGAACTCACATCTTTCTTACTCCAAGTCCAGTGCCCTGTTCATTATACCACATTGACTCTTTTTCTATTCTCCTTCTTGGAGAGGGGAGGAGATAAGGGAGAAAAATCTATTCAGTTCCCTAACCAGACAAAACAGTTGGGATTACAAATGAACTACTCTATTGATTTCTGTTGCTTCTGCCTTTTGCCGAGGCTACTACTACAGAGGGTGGTTACTACCTCATATTCAATAGTTTATATGCATAAAACTGTCACTTATGAACTAGTGAGTTTACCTTTAATAGCCAGCCAATAAGCTGGTGGGCCCAATGTAGTGGCAAACACACTGGCATACCCAGGATGGTTGTTAGCACAGGTTCTTAGATCTGCTTTACTAGGAAAGATAGCTGTTTGAGGGGTCAACAATCTTTTTAATTACATTCATTAGTTCAGGGGGAAAATCAGCACCCTGAACTTCAGAGAAAATCCAAACAAAGAAAATACAGAGAAATAAAGACCAACAGACAGGGCTTCTAACTGTCTGAGAAATTATCACATATCAACAGATAGATCCAACTGTTTGACCAAGACAATACATACATAGTTACCAGAGAGAGAAGCACCACCATCTGGGTTTTTCAAAGCCGGGGTGGGAGGTGCTCCTTAACAGCTACCCAAAGTCTTATCTGGTCAAATCACAAAAACACTCTTCCAATGAGTAAGTCCCAAAGCGAAATGCTAACCTCAGAGTATATATACACTTCTTCAGGGTCAGAGGGCATCACAACCCTCTGCCTAATTACAAAGTAGCAAAAAGTGTGGGTCTTCCTAAAAAACAAGCCTCCCCTAATCAAGCTTCCCTTAATGGGCTCCACATGAGGCCTATTAATGGGTAGGGAAGATCTTATATCCCATTAACATTACACCCAATTAGCTTAAAGCAAAGGCATTTACTAAGATGGTGCTGTCAGTCAGTTAGCAAGCATTTATTAAGTGTTTATTATTTGTGAGGATTACAAAGGAAGGCAAGATAGTCCTTGCTGTCACAGATCTCACAGGCTAGTGGAGGGGATGAGATGAAAACAACTCCATAGAACAAGACATATACATGATCAATAAAGGCAGGCATTAGCATTGAGAGCAATCAGGAGCATTCTCAAATATCTTTTTTTCCATAAACTTTGGGTGCATTCTCCCACAAATATATAGAGTATCTATGAGAAGAGTGAATACAAAGTACAAAGGTAGTAAGGAACACACATAGGGAACACAAGCTCTTCTGTCTAGTACTGTCACACCCTCGTGATCTTTCTCTTCTTGTGAAATCCTCATGATGCTCCCTACTGGACTCAACTTCTGGGCCATCATATGGGCTCCATGCATCCTATTGTTTTTTGCTTTTTGGAGAGGGGAGGGCAGGGTAATTGGGATTACGTGATTTGCTCAAGGTCACACAAGCTAGTAAGTGTTACGTGTCTGAGGCCAGATTTGAACTCAGGTCCTCCTGACTCCAGGGTCAGTGCTCTATTCACCGAACCACCTAGACACCCCAGGGCTTCATGCTCCTTGACTTGATCTTGACATGCATCTTGAGTTTCTTGACTCGGATAGTTCTCTCTTGAATCCAGTCAGCTCTCTTCTCTGCTGCCAGAGGTCATACTCCATGAGGCTGCTTCCTATCTTTAATGCTGACCCTGTCTCTATGCCTGTCTGAAGGATGTGGGTAGTTTGCTCTCTGCCTCAAATTACTTGACTCTCTGAACTGCTTGACTACTGCCAACTGCTGGCTGCAAGTGAATAGCTCTTATATAAGAACAGTCTTTCATGATAAATGGGGTAGGAAAAAAAGAAAATGTTCTCCTCTTCTCCCTCCCCACCCTAAGAAATAAAAAGTACTTCCTTCTAAGTGGCTGGATTCTTTCTCTTCTGCTGACTCCAGTCTGAATTAACTACAGAGCTAACAAAGAACCCGGCCAATCTCCAGCCAGCCAATGTCAGTTGTCTCTTCTAATTCAATCAAGAAGCTTTTTCACACTTTGAGAAGGGATACAGCACACAGATATGTCTTTACTATTAGTTTAACACCTCATTACCTGCCCCTTACTTTCTGTGATTACATCTTGAGCTGGAGAAGATAAATTCTCCCCTCTTTATATTTAGAAATTTATTTCCATTAGTATTAAAGAAAACAGATCACTACCTATACTGAATGGTGAGGTAAATAAGATGGCAGGAGAGAGAGTAGGAGATAGAAGGTTTTTGTCTTTAAACATATGAGATGTTTACCTTTCAGCAAAAGCTGAAAGCCTACTAGAGAAAATATACAAGCCATCATTAACCCCTAAGTCTAGTAAGAAAATTGACTGAGGTTATATATATATACATATACACACATATGTATATATTATATATATACATATGTGTATATATGTATATATATATATATTAGAGTAGCATCATTATTATACATGAAAACCTTGTTGGAAGCTAGTTGGTGTAATGTACAGAATGCTGAGCCTAGATTCAGAATGCCCTGAGCTCACATCTGGCTTTAGACACGTACTAGCTGTGTGACCTTGGGCAAATCCCTTAACCTCACTCTGCCTCAGTTTCCTCAATTGTAAAATGGGGATAATAATGGAACCTACCTCTCAGAGTTGTTGTGAGGATCAAATGAGAAAATATTTGTAAAGCACATACAACAGTGCCTGGAATAGAGTAGGTACTTAATAAATGCTTCTTTCCTTCTTTCCTTTTATGTGTATGGGCAAACTTTAGGTGGGACCCAGTTCAAAATTATTTTATAAATGAGATCTTATGTATTAGGAGCTTTCCTTAGAGATGAGTGCTTCAATTTCCTTTGTATGCAAGAGTCCATTTATATATGTGGAACTCTATAGCTATGCTACAAATGAAGACTCATGGCTTCCATTCCTTATATGCTCTGTCTGTATCAGGAGTTCTTAATCTTTGTCATGGACCCCTTTGGTAGTTCAGTGGAGTGATTGACATTTTCTCAGAAGAAAATTTTAAATAGTTGAAGGGAAAGCTAAATGTCATTGAACAAATAGTGAAAATAATGGCATTTTCTCCTTGCTCCCCTTACCCCATACAAGTTCATAGACCACTTGGAATCTTTTCACAAACATCTGAAGGGTCCATTGACTCTAGGTTAAGAACTTTTTTCTCAGGGATGTGCTGATAAATATTTAGCAACTGGCTCTGCAAAAACCACAAGAAACACTTTTAAGTTTAATCTGTATAATTTACATTTTCTCTGTCACTTCCTCCATCACATCTAGACAATCAACAAAATAATATATCGAACGCTGATTTATAACATTTGCCAATTTCACGTGGAAAATTTAATAATCAACTTTAATGTACCTGGGTCTATACGAACTAGCTCCAGTATACCCCTGTCCTGTATCTGTTTTACATGTAGAGAGCTCTGAGTATACATGTTACACAAAACACTTTCCTTGCAACAAGGATAGGATAGTACCTAGACAAGGGATTTAATTGATATAGGGTACTCTCCTTTGAGAAAAATTCTTCTGTTTTTAAGAGCTGCCTAGAACAATGTGAGGTTATAGGATTTGCCAACAGTCTCACAAACAGTATGTGTCAGGGTCCACATGACTTGCCAGAGTTGGAAAGCCTATATCAGTCCTAGGTAAATTTTTTTTCTTTTTTTTTTTATTACTGAAACTTAAATGCACAATATGAAAAGAAAAAGAAACACACTATGAACTTAAATACGAGATAAGAAAAGAAAAAAAAGCTTATCATGTGTATAACAGAATATGAGAGAGGATTCAAAATAAATAATGACTTTCCATTTCAGGAAAGCCTATATGTAATAAATACCATGCATTGTGTTGAGAGCCATCTACGTTTTCTTTGCTTCCTTGTTAATTTTCTTTGTTCTCTGCTGTGTACTTTTTGCTCTGTTCTTTTTCCCCTTCCTCCCTCCACCCCCCAGGTTACAATTAAGCACAGATATATTCATATATAGATACATGTATACATACATACCTATATAGACATATACTTCCCCTAACAAATTCTACTTCTGATTTTTGTTTTTGTTTGTTCATAGTTCTTATTTCCTGTCGCTCATAACTCCTCTACTTTACTGCTACCTACTACCTTGCCCTCCTATTACTTAACCTACCCCCTCCAAGTATCCCTCCCTATCCTCCCATTCCTATAAATCTAAACGCCCTTCTATATCCACCTTTGACCTATTCTCTCGCCCTATCCTCTAAAGATCCCTCCGTTGTTCTCCCAAGGATCCGTCTCTTATCCTCTCATTCTCATTAATCTAAACACCCTTATATACTCCCCCTTAACCTATTGCCTCACCCTCCCCTCTAGAGATCCTTCCCTTATCTTCTTTCCCTTCCCTATCCCCTTAGCATTTTATTTCTTTCTGAATTTACAAGACTTTTACACTCTTCTAGATACATATGCATTGTTCCCTCTTGGACATCATTCCCAGTGAAAATAGATTTCCAGAACTAACAACCCTCCTTGCCCATCTAATTCCTCTGTGTCAATTCTTCCTCTTGCACTTCATGTGTATGAAATAATTACTCTTTCTAGCTGTTCGTAAATGGCTTTACCTTTAAAAGTCATATCATACTCAGGTCTACCCCAATATTTATTACAAACCACCCAATTACTAATAACAATCTTAGACATACTTTTTACATTTTACATATGTAAAAGGTAAACAGTCTGTCCTTATTGAATCCCTTATAATTAGTCTTTGGTTTGTATTTCTCTTGGCTCTTGCATGTCAAATGTTCTATTAAGTTCAGATTTGTTTTTCTTTTAAATAAAGTCCTGAAAGTCTGACAGTCCATTAAATGTCAATTTTTTTTTCATTCAGGATTATGCTTAACTTTGCTGTGTATGATATTTTTGGCCTGAACCCTAGTTCTTTTGCTCTTTGATACATAGTGTTCCAAGACCTATGGTCTATTAGTGTCACTGATGTTAGGTCTTGTGTGATTCTAACTGTGGCACCACCATATTTAAATTTTTTCCCTTGTTGCTCATAATACTTTATCTTTGAGTTGGGAGTTTCAGAATTTGACTATAATATTACTGTGGGTTTTCCTCATAGGATCTCTTTCAGGTGGTGATTAGTGGATTTTTTATTTCTACTTTCCCCTGTTGTTCTAATGCTTCAGCACAATTTACTTTAATTTTTTCTTGTATTTTTGTATCAAGATTCATTTTTTGGTCATAGCTTTCAGGTAGTCTGTTTATTCTTATATTTTCTCTTCTTGATCTGTTCTCCAGATCAGCTGTTTTTCTTATGAGTTGTTTTACATTCTGTAAATCTAAACATGAGAAGCTTTCCAGAGGACTGCTGGTATGAACAGCTTCAAGATTCTGATTACATAGTATAGTGAACTCTCTATTTATTCAATAACAAATTGGAGCAAAACATTCACAGAAAACAAAGTACCTTCATTCATAATGTTCACAACTTAACAGCTTAACACTAAAATGGCCACATAGTTTTCACTAGAGTGGTCACATAATTTTAAGCAAAGCACATTCATTTAGTCAATCACGAAGTCCTTAATTCAACCATAAAGTACAAAAGTCAAAGTTCTCCACCCATGAGGTGCAATTAAGGTACAATTTCATCAGTCACTACTCAGTATTAAATATCCAAGGAGAGGTCTTTTCATATTGACTCAAGGCAGGCAGTTTCCACCAGACTCCACCAAACTGTCACCTGGGTTCAAAGGCAGACAGCTCCAAGTTCCTTCTCTAGCTCTCTGTGCAGTTCCTGCTCCATATTGAAACTCACAGTGTCCAGTCCACCTTAAAGTCCTTCACAGTCTCTATTTTTGGGAAGACAAAGCTTAACAAAGCCACAGACAAAGTACTGACACCACAATCATGCTTCCTCTGGCACCTCTGGCTGGCCCTCAGAAGTCTTTGGCAGCTCTGGCTGGACCTTGGAAGTCTTCAGCACCATAAGCTCCATTCTCAAAATCAAAATCACTTTCTCCAGCCTGGGCCTCTCCTCCCCAGCCTCCATGTGGCTTTCTCCGAGAAATTCTTCCAACACAATTTCAAGCTTTGCCACCACAAGTTTGAGTTCTTCTCAATTCTCAGTTCAGCCCTCAGTCCATCAGTGGCAGCCCAGGCTCCAGATGCTTTCTGAAAGAAATTTTCTCTCTGTCTCTTTGTCTCTGTCTCTCCCCCCCCACCCTCCCAGCAGCTGCTCTGCCTCCACAATGCTTGTCCCAAGAAGTTCTGACTCTCCCAGCTGGGGCTTTTCCTTATATACAATATTAGCTCCTCCCTGTTCAGCCCCTTCTTGTTATGTCAACAACAGGGGTTCATATCTTCTGTTTCTTTATAGAGACTTAATTTGAAAGTAAGTGCAAAGTACCTGTTAGCTTGGCAATACAAAGGGATCTTCAAATTTCATTACTATTATACATTCTCTTCTATTTTTTCATTCTTTATATATATGTTTTTTTTTTATTTCTTGATCTCTCATACCTTCCCTGGTTTCCCCTTGCCTAATTCTGATTTTCAAGGAGTCATTTTCTTTCATAAGATTCTGGATCTCCTTTTCTAATTGAATGACTTTCTTTTCATACAATCTTGTTTTTCTTGGATTGTTCTTTTTTACTTTTTTTAGTTTTTCCTCAATCTCTTTAATTTGATTTTTAAAGTATTTTTTTGCAGAGGGGAGGTGAGGCAATTAGGGTTAAGTGACTTGCCCAAAGTCACACTAGTAAGTGTCAAGTGTCCAGCTAAAAGGCTGGGTTTGAACTCATGTCCTCCTGACTCCAGGGCCAGTGCTCTATTCACTATGCCACTCAGCTTCACCTTAAAAGTCTTTTTTAAGTTTTTTTCCGTGAATTCTTTTTGAGCAGGTGACCATTTGACATTATTCTTTGGGGTAGAAGAGAGTGTCTTTGCTTTAGTATCCTCCTGTGAAGATGAGCCCCAGTCTTCTCTGTTCCCACAGTAACTTTCTATTGTTGGATTCTTTCTCCTTTCCTTGTGCATTTAAAAAAATGTAGTAGCTTAGTTTTTTAATCACCTCTAGTGCTGGGGTATGGGGGATGGTGCCTTTGGTCTCAGATCTTCCTTCAGTTTTCCTCTCTATCCTGGAACTGGAACCAAGACCTCCAGCCTCCTGTAAGTGACCACAGCCAGGGATGTTCTTGCCTCTTGTCCTTGCTTCTACATTCATTGGGTCTGTGTGCTGGTTCTTTCTTGTCCCAGCTGAGTCTCTGCAGTATATCTGGGTCTGGCATTCCTTGTCAGCTGAGGTTCCCTCAATATTACCTGGCTCAGAAGCCCAACACCCCTCACTATCTCAGGGGTAAAAGTTCCTGTGGGTGGGGCCAAGGCTGCTTCCCAACCCAGGGCTTGCTGCTTGTTGTTTAAATGGACCTAGGCTGGAGGTGTTTACTCTTCACAGGGACCAAACGTCATCTTGGGACTTTTCTTCAGATCTTCTCCAATTGTTCCATTCTATCCCTACTCTTAATTTTACCACTCAATATTCATCCTGAGGTGCTATTTCATCTCTTTTGTTGGAGGGAAATCTTGAGAGTTTGGAATTCTCTGACCTTCTCCACCAACTTCCCAGAATCCTCTTCTTCGGTAGAATTTGAACCCAGGTCTTCTGGATTTTAAGGCCAGCTCTTTCTCTAAATTAGGTCAGGGTTTCTTACACTTTTTCTACTCACAACCCCTTTTTGCCCAAGAACTTTCTAGTGACCCTGGGTATATAGGTACATAAAATGGGCATACAAATCAAACATTTATTGATTTCAAATCATGAAGAAATTTATTTTAAAACAATTCTTTGGTATACATATAATTTTGCCATTTATTAAAGATAAAAGTAAATTTGCATACTAATGAGATGGATGTGCTTGTTTATTTTTACATAAAGAATTAAATCTTGGTGGAATATTTGACACTGCAGAATGTAGAGGAGTTTTTCGGAGTTGATGGATATTTTGATTTTATAATCATCAATGTTGAGATGCTATTCTTATAAATACATAGTACAAAATGGCAGAAACGTGTTTATGCCCATTTCAAAAATTGTTGGAAATTTTGTCCTAATCCCAAATTAAAATTCATTTAACAATTTTGTCTGTACAGTAAAAACACTGTAATTCATAACATCCAATCGTCTCAAATCTGTGCTGAGGTGTGTCTGGCAGTGTTCAGTGGTGTTGTGTGGTGAGGTAGTATATACAGCAAAGTGTGTGTGTTGTGTATTCAGAACCAAGGCTGCAGTGAAGTAGTTTGATGCAATACAGGCAAGCACTATCAAAAACACCTTGGATTCATTATGCATTTGATTTTGAATTAATTTTTGGTCATTGTGCATTCAGAAATGTTTTACTATTGCCAAATTTTTCATGACCCCTCCCCATTCAGTTATACAACTCTAGTCCAAACCTATAGTTTAAGAAGAACTGCTTATGTGATAACTTATTCTTTTTCCTTCCAATAACCTGGTGAAGTGAGGAGTACAATTTTTACTATCCTAATTTACCTGGGAAGGAAACTGAGGTAGGGAATTGTCCAGGATCCTATAGCTAGATGTCAGAACCTGAAACCAAGTTGCTTGATTCCCAGTCCAGTGCTCTTTGTCTATGACATGTTTTGATGGATCCTGGATCTCACAGATGTATGTACTCCCTCTTATTCCACACTGGTACAGATCTCAACACACCCATCCCCCCTCTTCTTCTTTTCTTTTTTTGCCTTTTTTTGGAGGGTGATTGGTGTTAAGTGACTTGCCCAAGGTCACACGGCTAGTTTGTGTGTGTGTGTGTGTGTGTGTGTATGTGTGTGTGAAGTGTCTGAGGCTGGATCCGAACCCAGGTCCTCCTGACTTCAGGGCCAGTGCTCTCTTCACTGCGCCCCTATGCCCTCTTCTTGATAATTCTTGCCCATGCCCTTTCCATGTGACAGAATAGAAAGGTCTCTGGATCTGCATTCCTAAGATGAGGATTTCAATTTTGGCTTTGCTACCTGTGTGACCTTGAGCAAGTTACTTTTGCTGTGGTCTCAGTTTCCTTACATAAAAAATGAGAAAAACAAGACCAGCTGGTCCTCTAAGAACCTTCCAATTCAGAAACCTATGATCTATAAATCTCTCTAAGAGGATATCCTTTAGGGCTTTTGAATATTTTGTGGTAACCAAAGTAATGGATCCCTTTGCTAAATTCTTCTGGGACTACAGGGGCTTTCTCCTTTTGTCACTTTTCAACAACTGAGTGGAATGGAGATATACTTATGTACCTTCATTCTGCCTAGGAGAGGGATTTATTTGTGGGAAGGAAAAGGGAACTCATTGGATTTAGACCTCTGATGTGATTGGTGTAGGAAGCGAGGTGAGGGAGCTTTCTAAACTTTCAACACAGTTGTTCTGCAATTTACCAGTATTTTTAGAGTGCTCTGTGATTTAACTAGGGTCCCAAAGTCAATATATGTGTCAGAGGAAGGACTTGAACCTAGGTCTTCCTGATCTTGGGGTTGACTTTCTCAACTTTTTCTTCTCGGAGTTTGCTACAATAAAAGGGCTGCTGTTATTCAGTTGTTTCAGTTATGTCAGACTCTTCATAACTCCTTCTGGTGTTTTCTTGGCTGAGATACTAGAGCGGTTTGCCATTTCCTTCTCCAGCTCATTTTACAGATGAGGAACTGAGCCAAACATGTTTAAGTGACTTACCCAGGGTCACACAGCTAGCAAGGGCTTGAGGCCAGATTTGAACTGAGGTCTTTTTGACTCTAGACCCAATGCTCTATCAACTGTGTCACCTCACTCAACATTTACTCAAATAAGTAAAGAGATAAATTTATATGCTGCATCTATTCCTAGTATAGAATTGCAATTATTATTTATAAATATTTTCTTTAAGGTTTTCAAAGTAGAATAAGTGCCCCAACTTTCCTTTTGGGGTTGAGGCCCCTTTGGTAGCCCTTAGTATGTGGTCTGGTACTATGTGAGAGCTATTTTTTCCTCCAAAATACTTAGATGTACATAGATAAAATTTGGAACTGAAATTCCACATAGTTTAGATTTTCATCAGTAGCGTGGGTTTCTCTTATGTGATCTCTTTCATTCAAACTGTAAAAACCAGGGGAAATCTTGCTGCCTCTTTTCAAACCTACTGAATCAGCAGCTCTTGCCTACTATTTTTGAATAATTTCTATGCCATAAAATCTCATGAATTCAGGCTGATTTGGGGGAAGGCCATTTTGAATGAGGGAAAAATATAAACGAAGGAAAAACTTTAAAAGGAAAGTCAGTCTCTTAGTCAGTCAAAAAGCATTAATTAAGCACTATGTGCCAGGCACTGTCTTGGGTCCTTGGGATACAAAGAACGTAGTTTCATCACTTTTGAGTTCATATAATAACATGGTGAACATTAACAAAGTCTTACTAATACTTCATCCAAGGGAAAAAGAGATTCCTTGGCTCTGCTTTAATGAACAGATAAGAATGATGTGTAATTAGGATGTCTGTCACATTGCAAGTGCTAAGTGAACAGCGCCAATGACATCAATTGTTTGATGTACACATGCACTTCTAAAAAGTCTTAAAGACACTTTGTTCAAAAGTGGTTTAAAGGCAAGCCCTATTCTTGAATATAACCTATACTTTGTAGATGGATTAATAATAATAACTTACATTCCTATAGTGCATTTAAGCTAAAAGGCATTTTCATCACAATAACCCCATTAGATAGTATGCTACATTTTCCTCTTTTATCGATGAAGAAAATAAGGTTTAGAGACATTATGTCACTTGTTCATAGTTACATTCCTAATAAGTGATAGATTAGTGATTCAAACCCATGTCACATGGCTATACCAAATCTAGTATATGCACCATGCTGCCTCTTAAGGTTTGCATGTATACTTTCTTCCCAACAACTCTACAAAGTTATCACTATCAAGAATCCTAATTTAATCAAGTCTGAGATTTCACTCTACTAAATCAATGTAAGAAGATTTTCTTGAGGACAAGCATGTTTCTTTCCTCTGAGGGGCTCTCATTTCTTCAAATGGAACAGACATAAAAATATGCCTTTTTAAAAAATTGTAAAGAACTAGAAATCGAGGGGATGCCCATCAATTGGAGAATAGCTGAATAAGTTATGGTATATGATTGTGATGGAATATTACTATTATATAAGAAATTATGAGCACGTTGATTTTATGAAAACATGGAAAATGCATGAAATAATGAGTGAAATGAACAGTACCATGACAACATTGTATACAGTAGCAGTAACAATGTTGGGAGAGTAAATGTGAATAACTAAGCTCTTCTGAGACATATGAATATTCAAATCAACTACAAAAGACCTATGAAGGAAGATGCTATCAATCTCCAGAGGAAGAATTGATATATGGAACTACGTATTATATAGTTTTGCATATATATCTGTGTCAGATATTGGCCTTTTCTAGGTTGGGAGGGAGGAAGAGAAACAGCTTAGAACTCAAATGTTAACAAAATTTAAAAAAAAAGAAAAACAAAATATAAAAAAGAAAATCCTGGCATAGACTCCCCCACAAAAAGTTGCAGTAGGGGCTATCCCATGGATCATACTCAAGAGTTTCCATTACTGTTTCCAGCTGACTGCATGGGAGCTTTGGGACCTGAAATGAGAGGACTTGACAGTATTATGTAAAATGAAAAGTCCTGCTCTATACCACATGATAGGGGCAGGGGAGTACTATGCGGCATCAATTAAAAGAAGAGACATCTTCTGGGTCAATCTCTTTAACTTGTCTGGGTGGCAGGTAGTGTGCCTACCTAGATTATCTAGGAAAAAGTGTGGGAGAAATGTGTGGTGCTTTCACTCTCATCCTTTTTTGGCTACTCTTTTTTTTTTTTGAGGGGGGAAGGTAGGGCAATTGGGGTTAAGTGATTTGTACAAGATCACATGGCTAGTTTTGTGTCAAGTGTCTGCAGCCAGATTTGAACTCAGGTTTTCCTGACTCCAGGGCTGGTGCTCTATTCACTGCGTCATCTAGCCATTCCTGGTTACTCTTGTATGGAACATGAATTCAAATAAGCGAGAAGGCTGCCTTTTCTGTTTTGTGTTTGCTTCCCTGAGTTAAATGTTTGAACATTGTTCTTGGGATGGATATGTCTAGGCTTGGAGGTAATCTGCTAAGCTCTTGAGGTCCAGAAGCCCTGTGTTCCAGAAAGTTGGAGTTGGCTGACTTCATGGGATGTTTCTGCATTGGAGAGGATATTATCAACAAGAACATTGGATCAAACCTAGACATTTTACCAGTGGACACATGCTAATAGTTGTTTGGACAGTGCCAAGCCAATGTGAAATGTAAAATGCCTAACTAGCATATAAGATATATATGTGTATATATATATATATATATATATATATATATTTATATAACATATATGTATGTATTTATATAACTATTTTATGTTCTGATGATGCTTAAGCAACAGTCTCCCAGCAGATTATAATAGTTTTAGTTGTTACTATTAGTGTATTCTCTCATTAGAGGCCAGGCTTCCCAGGACTGAATCTAGTCCAGATAACATTTCTGGGTGCAAAATAGGGAGTGGCTGCAATAATCCAGTACCTGTAGGCCAGCAGAAATTTCTGGGGGTTAGAGAAGGGAAATACCTTTCTCAGTAAGAAAATTGGCTTCTGGGTCATGTGACTGCTTCTGGGTCATTTGACTAACAAGATGGAGGGATAGACATTTTCTTTGATCCTCAGGCCTTCTCAAACCTCTCCAAAATAGGACTTATGCAGAATGGACAAAGAAATTTCAGTTGTCTCCAAAATCTAAAACACCAAAAGCCTTAAAGTGGAAACAATCCAATGAAATAGCTTCAGAAAAAGCTAATTCCCTAATCGCTAATGGCTCACTCAGCTCCTGCCTCCACTGGCCATCATATTCTGGCAGGGCTACCCAAGCCTACCCAGGGGCTTGCAAGAGAATTCTTCCCCCACCATACTAATGCATCATGGGAAGCCAAAAGACTTACTCTGCTAGTAATGGCAATACATTGTGCTTCAACAGTGCTTAGTCAGAGAATTGAGGGACAAAGGGAACTAAGGAATGGCATTGATGTGTATATGGCATTCCATTGAGCCTAGAGGAAAAGGGATGGGCATCCAGATATTGCCAGTTTTATGCCCCTAAAAACTACTTTAGGCAGAGACTGAGGCTGGGGAAATATGAATTCTCCAACATAAGAGGAGGCTGAAATGGTCTTGAGGTCTAGACTCCTAGGGAAACTACTACCATGGGGGAAAGAGCCAGAAAGTGAACTATAGGGAAATATAAAGAAGAAAGATTAAATTACCAAAGATCTCAGGAGGAAGAAAACTAGGTTAAAGACCTTGATTATCAGTATACAAACCAAAAGGGAAGATATTAATAACATAAGGGAATATGGCCTTTAGATTTAGAAATGAAATTAGAATTAGAAACAAATTTAGGGCTAGAAACGAATGGATGGATATTATATACGAAAGGGATACTTAAAGTATTCCTAAAAGGAAATTAGATCTGAACAGATTATTTGCTTTGCAAACACCTCAGACAATAGAAATACAATAAAAGTACACAGTAACAGAAACTTAGAAAGGCACACTTGATGAAATAAATTACCTTAGAAAAAAGGGGAAAAAATAGAAAGAGCAAGACATTTTTGGGGTTAGCAACAACAGTAACAAAATAGTAATAGAGAAACTATAAAGAGATTTTTTTTCTAAAAGGAGACTAAAGTGAAAGCAGAAATCAAATCGAAGAAGTGATGGTGGATGAAGAGAACTACAACATTGTGGTCTAAACCTCACAACACCTGCCTACAGATAAATCAATGTTTTTTGTGGAACTCCATATTGCAGAAGTGGGAGGCACATAAAAGAGGAGGAGGCAGATGAATATAGAAGGGAATATATGATGTACTCTTATCAGTTAAAGGTTAATAATGAAGGGAAAATAACTGTAATTTTTTCAGAAAGAAGAGGGCTTGTAGGAAACTGGATAAGGTGGTAAAAGAGAGGGATTGAATAATGATGTAAATGAAGGGGAGAGATATATTCTATAATGGGAGATGATGACCTTATAATGGATATAATCTGCAGTAATTCAGTGCTTAGAGAGACTATTCATTACCTCTGAGAATAGCTATAGGGAACCATATCTCCTGGGGAGAAAATGTCACCCCAAAAGTGGGTGGGCATGGGTCTAAAGAGGAGATTTCATGGTAAATGTGGAAAAATGATCATGGGGAGGGGAAAGGGTACTAAGGAACTGCATAATCAGGGGCACAGGAGAGTTTCTGCTATAGGGCAATACTGCTATCCTCTCTATCTTCTGAAGGAATTGGTATTTCCAATAGTGGGGCACAAGAGAAAAAATGGAAGCAAGATGTGCAAAGGAATTTTAAAAACTTTTTTAAAAAGAGGAAATCAAAATTCGTACCTTAAAACCTTTGATTCCCTAAAAATGTAGAATCTAAAGAAGGAATACATAATTATAAGAACTATGTATCAAAGAATAAAATTCTAGAATAGATAGAAAGGGAAGGGAAATAATGATGAAAATGAGGGAAGGAAATTCTTTACAGAAAGAGCTGCAGGAAATTAAATAAAAATAAGTTAAAAGGGAGGATAAGAAAGGGGATTTTAACTGATTCCTTAACTGGGAAGAAAAAAAAATTAGATAACTAACTAAAAGGGGAAAAAAAAAGGAATGAATGAGTTAAGCAAAATTCTAAAACTTGAAAAAGAAGTGACAGAGGAGATGGGACTTGGGGCAGGAGATTTGAAGGTGAAGGAAAGAGAACCAGTAGGAATAGGGTTACATTAAAGTGATTAAACTAAACTAACTGAAGGGACCAAAGTACTGTCTTTATAGAAGAAGAGCAGAAAAAAAAATCCAAGTTAGAGAGAAGTGGAGGAAAATAAAAACTTAATGCATAACTTTACATGTGTATGGATTAAAACAATAAAATGAAAAAGACTGTCAGATTAGAAAAAAAAAATCCCACAATCTGTTGCTTACAAGAAACACAGGTAAAAATCAAAGACATAAATAGAATAAAAATGAGGGGCTAGAACAAATGTGTCAGGAGAATCCAAAAAGCAGTAGCAGAAATCGTGCTATCAGACAAATAAAAGATGAATATTCACAGCATAAAAAGAAATAAACAAGGAGATTACATTATCCTTTTTTTTTTCTTTTTGGAGAGGGGAAGGCAGGGCAATTGGGGTTAAGTGACTTGCCCAAGGTCACACGACTATTAAGTGTTAAGTGTCTGAGACCCCATTTGAACTCAGGTCCTCCTGACCCCAGGGCTGGTGCTCTATTCACTGCACCACCTGGCCACCCTGAGACTACATTATTCTAGAATACTTATGCCCCAAGGAGGCCACGGATAAAAAGAAAGTCCTCATATACACCTACATTTTTGCAGTAGTACTTTTTGCGATAGCAAAGATCTAGAAACAAGGTAGATGGTCATTGATTAGGAAATGACTAAAAAAAATGTGGTATCTGAATGTAATGGAATATTTCTATAGTGGATACAGAGAAGCATGGAAGGATTTACATGAACTGATGTAAAGTGAAACTAGCAGGGCCAAGAAAACAATATATACAATGACAACAGTGTAAAAGTAAAGAACAACCAGAAAACAATCAGAAGTGAATGTTGCAAGATTATAAAGAGCAAGAGCTACTCCAAAGAAGAGATATTAGAAGACAAACCTTGCCTATCTTTTTGCAGAGGTGGGAGGTCTACAGGTGTGTTACATTATACATATTTTCAGATTTCTTTTTTGACACTGATCAGTTTTGCTTATTTTTGCCTCTTTTTCTGTTTCATGTGAAAGTATTATTTGTTCTATGGGATGGCTGGGGAGTAGTAAAAGTACTGAAAAAAAATTTAGTGATGTAAAAAACTATACAAAAGACATGATTAAAAATGGCTTTTACAAAAGAAAATATATTCTCTTAGGTTCTTTTCATGGCATCATTAGGAAATGATAGAAGAATCTGAGCACCTGAGTTGTCTGTTCTTCTCCCTTCTGAAGGTGGTATTATCATACAATGAGTGAGGCAAATAATCTAATAATAGAAGATCCACTGTACTGGGAATCAGGTTCAAGACCTAGTTCTGACCCTCATTTGCTTTTTACACAACAGTGCCGCTGACCCTACATCAGCAAGGGATGATCCTTGAACTGCTGCTATTCCTGGGGTGATGGTGGATTATGAGTCAAATTTTCTCATTTCTGTTGCTCTGTTGACCAATAGCATTTATTTTTAAGAAGTCTGCAGAGTTTAGTGCTATTGTCTGTGACTGGAAAAAAGAGAGTTTTCCTTTGAATAAGCTAAGTGGCCCTTAGTAGTCAGGGTAGTCATTCTCATTAGCACTATAGTAAAACCACTAAAACACTAAAAGCTTTGTTCTGTTTAAATGCAATATATTTTTTTCCTTCTAAAAGAAGCATTGGCCCTTGAAAGAAGTAGCTTTTTCTAACTCCAACCTATTCCAAAAGCATCTGTGTCAGAAATGATGGTTGCTAGGGGAACAATTGAATCAACAACTTAATTTACCCAAGATTCATCTAAATTATTGATTAAACATGTTGAGGAGGGGAATAAGCTTGTACTGAATTAAGCAATAAATGCAAGTCAGATGGAGGGAAGTTTTCTCTTGATTGGAAAAGAAAGTCATGGGGCAGGTAGAAATCTTTATTTCTTCTACTTTCTTGAAAAGGAAGCAATAGAGGGAACTTCTGGCCTTTCCCTTGTCCTATTTACATGTTACATTGTCCATTCTAATATAAGTTCCTTATAAGACAGGCACTTTTTTTCTTTTTCTACAGAGATAACTGAGTAAGAAGTGAGCAGACAGCATTCTTGTCATCAAGGACAGTTGGTGCAGATTCACAGGTGGGAGATGAAATGTCCTAGGGTTTGGGAGTGGGGTGGAAATGGCAATTAGGTCAGTTAAAGAATTGCTTTAAACCTTTGCTGGAAAAAAAAAAGTTTCCTGTTGAATTTTGAAGCCCTGGAATCAATCAAATCCTGGGGCCTCAGAAGGAAAAGTTTGCAGATAATAATGTAGCAAAGATAAGTTTATTACCAGAACCTCATTATTTCAAGAGAGGTTTTTCCATGCATTGGGCAGATCTGTGATTACAAAGAAGACAGCCCGTATGGCCCGAGTTTTTAACTTTAAATAAACACACATTATTTCTAATATTCTTGCTACTCTTTCCTGCAACATCCCCCTCATTATATCCCTTTCCCATTCTGCTTCCTTGGCATCTCCCTTTAGTCTCTGTTAAGTAAACATTCCAAGTATAGAATTAATTAATCTCCTCATTTTATAGATGAGAAGATTAAAGTCTAGGTAGATTAAGTTACTTGTTCAAGGTCACACAGTTACTACATCCAAGAGTCATTGATAGAATAGGGATGACACAGCTTAATAATTAAAGGCATTGGACCAAGACCTTTCTTAATAAAAGCATTCATTTGAAATACAGGATGATGATGTAAAGTGAGCTCTATTTTTGATGGAAAATTATGTCAAGTGGAAAATTTATGGCTTTTACGAAGTGACACAGAATGAAGAAATTAGAATAAAAAGACCAGTATAGATGCTGATTATATAGATGTCAATAATAATGACACTAGTAAAATCTGGAAAGTATATAGAAAATGAGGAGTAAAAAGTGGGCATGTAAACAAATAGGGCATTTGATATTACTTTGTTAAAGTTAAATTACATATTTTGTTAGATTGTAAAGGCTAGAAGTTTATGATTTTCTGTACAAAGTTTGCTTATGTTTGTCTACTTCAAGGTTTGTGTTTTTAGAAGGTTGTTAATTATAAAAATTATTTTAACATTTGTTAATTATTTTAATTTTTATCAGCATGAAAATTCATGATTTTTTTGCTGAATCCAAGATTTGCATGATTAGTAACATTGTTTTAAAATTTTTATTGATACGTTTTATTTTTGTATCATCGTAATTTCCCATTATATCCTTCACCTCTCAAATTGCAAGAGCCACCCTTAAAATAAAGAATAAAAAATTAGAAAGAAAGAAAAAAGCAGTTTAGCAACACTGTCACCTCAAGCAAGCTATTGGTCATGAAATATCAGCAATTAATATTGCAACCAGTTTTGTTGCTGGTCCAGACTTGTGATTTCATCAGCATAGGGAGCTCTAAGGTAAACTCATCTGTAATTGAGGCTTAGAGAGCTGTCTGGGGCACTGTTAACTGAATTACTCAGGGTCCCTGAGCTAATAGTATTCTAGAGACAAGACTTATGCCCACATATTCTTGACTCAAAGGGCAACACTTTATTCACTCTGCATGAGGGTCCCCCAGGACTCTGGTCTGGGCCTTCTTCTCTTCTCTCTCTATACTTGGTGATTTCATCACTTGATAATTTCACCAACTCCTAAGGTTTACAATTATCATCTCGATGCAGATGATTCTCAAATCTGCTTGACCAGTCCTAACCTTTCTCCTAACCTCCAGTCTTGCATCTATAGCTACCTATTAGACAACTTGAATTAGATGTCCTATCCATATCATAAACTCAACATCTCAAAAACTGAACTCATTATAATTTCCCCTAAACCCTTCCCCTCTTCCTAACTTCCCTCTTACCCTTGAGGGTATCACCATCCTCCCAGTCACCCAGGCTTGCATAGTTTGTATGTTGTCTCCCCCATCTTTTATGTCTTTTATACATAGCTTGTATGTTGTCTCCCCTGTTAGATTGTCAGCTCCTCGAGGGCAGGAACTGTTTTTCACTTCTCTTTGTATCTCCAGACCTTGGAAGAGTGCTGGGCACCAAGATGGAGCTTAGTAGATGCTAGTTGACTGATATGGTGCCCCTTGTACTAGTGATTTAAATTATATTTTTATCTATTGATCAGTCAACAAACCTTTATTGAGCGCCTATTGTGTGTCAGTTACTGTGCTAGGCATTAGAGATAAAAAGACAAAACACGTAATAATCTCTGCCCTCAAGAATCTTAAGGTTTACAATGTTTTTTTCCATGCCAAAACTCTGAGAAAATTCCTTGACATTAAGGCCTCAAACTATACAATAATATATATTATAAATAATATTAAATATGTAATATAGTAAAAATCTATAAACTACTTGGCTAACATGGGAATAGCTTGCCTCTAATTGTAAACCAGATCTCTGAAAAGAAATAAAACTTTTTCAATGTCAAGCTAAACCTAAGTAATCATTTTCAGATGTGTGGCTTTTTTTGAGGGGGAGAGGGAATGGTTATCACTTTTAGAATTAAGCCTTTGATTTTATCTCCAAATGGTCTAAAATCATAGGTAATAGATAGTAACACAGGTCTGAAATAATTCCTTGTCTGGGTTCTGAGGCTAGCTATTAAGTAGCTAATTCCAGAATGGATAGAAGCATCAGCTAGATCATGTTTTGCCTATATTTTATTTTTTTTTCTTATGGTTGACTGACCTGTATTACTTAAATTATTATCTCTTGGACTCTCTCAGATGATCACATCTAAATAATACTTTATGTATGAACTTGTGGGAACTATTACTGATGGAAGAAAAGAAACTAAAACAGGCATGGTCAGTGTAAGCTTGCAATAGTGCGGAATGAAGGGAATACAGTAGAACAAAGTATCACCTCTCTAGTACCTTACAAAGATTATATTTATGAGGCATCAAGTATAGCTTTATCCTTCTTTTTAGTTTAGTTGAAACTGGCAAAAAAAAATCCAACCCCACAACAAATTAAAAGATGAAAGGAGTTTAAAGTGGGAGTGGAACAGGCAAATCAGAACACAGTTACTAAGATATAGGCCTAATTCTGTCTCTACTACTAATTGGTGGCTATGCCTTGGTTAAGTCACATCACCTCGATGGATCTCAGTTTCATGAAATGATTTAGAAAATGATGAGATTGGACTAGATGACCTTTAAATCCCATTGAGATGCTAAAATTCTAGGAAAATTTTATTTTTTCTAAGCTTTCTTCTTCTAGGAAACTTATCTGAAGCTGGAATCCTAACATTTGTACTTTAAATCAGCTTGATGTGCATTAAAACACACACACACACACACACACACACACACACACAAACATCTCACCCACACTTCTCACTTGTTGGGCAAATACTTTTTAATGTTTCATGGGTGGCATTCCATACAGCCAACATACAGTGTTGTATCTCTGTCCAACTTTCCAAGAATATACACAATAGGGGCATATGTTAAGATGGTCTAGACCTTACCTACATTCTCTATGGATCTCTTCTTCCAACATGGCTTATTAGAGGCAATGTGAGGCAGAAGGAGTTCACTGGAGTCCAGAAAAGCAAGCTTTTATGAGATAACTGGAAAATAATGAATGAATATTACAAATTGGAAAAATAAGCAACCTTTGTGACCAAGAAATTAATAAAATGGAATAATTTGAGAATGGAAAAAATGAATCTATTATTTTTTGACTCATTAAGTGCACATAGAATAATATATTCAATATGCTATAGTAAAACTGTACATTGATTGAAACTGTTCATTGAAGGGTAAGGGTGGGTTCCTCAAAAGCAAGAGCCTCAAGCAAGAGGCCCTGGCCTGCATCAGACCTTGAACGAAAGGAACTAGCAGCTCCTTCAAATGGCCAAAAGCTAGGTTGTGCGATAGCTTGTACACAATTAAAAGGAATTCATTAACACTGAATTAATTAGTTCTTATAATAACTCTGGTCACCACATTGTATAGAAATTAGAAGTAGATAAATGGGCCAACTGAAATGGTGCCAACTGGCTTAGCCATAACAGTATTTTACTGCAGAGAAGCATCAGATATAGTGGCTCTGTTCTTTATTCTAGCCCAGATGGCAAACTGGAGCTTAATAAACCTAGGATAATGAAACTACTCAAAGGAAAAATAATCCCCAAATCTGGAAATCATCTCCATTTTTCTGTAGGGAGTGAGAATCAGCAATCTAGAACTCAAGATAACTTGACTTCATTCTTAATATTAAAGATTAGATACTGACTTTGAACAGGTCTGGACCTAATTACAACCATGGAATGTCAAAGCTGGAAAAGAATCTTTGGGACTACCTAGTCTTTCATATTCTATAAAGGAGGAGTGATTTACTCAAAGTCTTAAATCAAGCTTCCAGCAGAATTGGGACTAGAAATCCAGTCCTCTTGACTTCTAGTCCTCATATCTTTCCACTATACCATGATGCCTGGATGAGCTCAAGACATGGAATGAATGAAAAAGCACTTATTAAGTGGTCACTAAATGCTAGCATTGTGTGAAGCACTGGGGATACAAAGATTAAAAAAGAGACCAGTCCCTTTCCTCAAGGAGCTAGTACACAGGTAATGGAGAGGTGTGTTAGGCTCACTCAATCACCAATCAACTGTGTCAAGCCCCAAGGTGGGAGCTCCAGGTTTAGGGAAGAAAAGTCAATACTTTTCTAGGGGCTGTAGCATAAAAGCAGGAAAACCTTGGCATGAAGACCCATGTCTCTGGTTTGGGTGTGGAAAGTTCTAGGTCAGGTGGAAAGGGGCTGGTCAGAAGATGGTGAGATGGTGTGGGTGGATAGCTGCTTAAATAGATGGGAAAAGTTGAGGTTGAGAATTATAACAAAAAGGCTGAATTTTGAAAAGAGTGTCCAAGCTGTTTCTAAAAATAAAAAAAAGCAGTAGCATATGTGGGTCATTTGACAGTGTCTAAGAGTGTTCTTGGCACCATTTCTTTTCACAGTTTCCTTTTCCTGTCCTCTCTTTTCATTTATTTCATCCCAATTAGCTTTGCTGTCCTGCAGGCATACCCTGTATCCTTCAAAGAAACTTCCCAGGTTCTTGGGGGTGTGCTGGCTGGCAGCTCTATTGGCATGTACGTCTAACAAAGCTCGTCGTTTCCAGTTAAGTGTTAGCCTGCATCTATATTAGTACATCCCTTTGGGGCTGCCTGGTTTTATAGCTGATTTTAGTCAGCTGTGCTGAGAAATCATTTCCAGCATGACAATCCGAGCTTTTCCCAAGTTGCTCTTTTTAGAATAGAAACCATGCTGAAAGCTAGATGAGATTCCTAAGGTGATTCTCCTGACCTTCTCCAGAGCACTGGAAGCCAGATCATGGTCTGAGTTCCAACCCACTACTTAATAAAATTTGAGCCTGGTCAAGTGATTTCCCTTGTGTCTCAGTTTCCTCATATGTAAAATGATCATAATAATATTTGCAAGAACTATCTTGCAGGGGTTTTGTGAAGGTCATAATTCAATAAAAATTAATTAAACACTTGCTATCTGCCAGGCACTAGGAGACAATGACAGAAATGAAACATTTTCTTCTATATCTTAAGGACCTTACATTCTGCTGGGATCAAATGAGAGAATCTAAGCAAAAGTGCTTTGTAATTGAAAACTACTGTGTCAATAAGTTGTTAATATTATGGATCATTGTCATCAACATTTTTTTCAAGGCAAATTGGGCACTGATAGATGATTTGGTGGAGTGGGGGCTGTAATACATCATGAAGACTGTCTACTAAGGGTTGCAATCTGCATCAATGGAGGGAATATCCACTATGATGGAATAATGGATTTTTGGAAATAGTATTCTTACCGTTACTGCCACATACCTCCTAATGTAACATGTTTTCACAATAGAAAGCAAATCACCTGGGTTACATTGACTCTGATACAGAGATGTCTTCACACTTACTAGCTGTTTGATCAAAAGAAAATCACTCTGAGTTTGAAACACTTTGAGTTTCCACAGTCAATAAACATTTATTAAGGGGTGGCTAGGTGGCGCAGTGAATAGAGCACCGGCCCTGGAGTCAGGAGGACTTGAGTTCAAATCCAGCCTCAGACACTTAACACAAAACTAGCCGTGTGACCTTGAGCAAGTCACTTAACCCCAACTGCCCTACCTTCCCCACTCCAAAAAGCAAAAACAAACCCCCCAAAACATTTATTAAGCACCTGCTGTATATTGCACATTGTGCTAGCCATCAAGGATACAAAGACAGAAATAAAAGTTCTTGAATTCAAGATTTCATTCTAATGGGGAATATAAGATATAGACATATAGGTATGTATGAAATAAATATATACATGAAAAATTTATAAAAATAAATGAAACAAGATAGCAGAACTTGCATTTACCACCTCATGGGACAGTTGTGAAGAAAAAGAAATGCTTTGGGAATCTTAAAGTGCTTTACAAATGTTACTGATGATGTTCATTATTATTGTTATTCACTTCAAGTCTCTCCTAAAATGCTAGTTCCTACCTGAGGTTATTCTTTTACTTTTTGTCTTTTTGAAGGGCAGAAGGCAGAGCAATTGAGATTAAGTGATTTGCCCAAGCTCACACAGCTAATGAGTGCTAAGTGTCTGAGGCTGGATTTGAACTCAGGTCTTTCTGACTCCAAGGCCAGTGCTCTATTCACTGCTCTACTTAGCTGCCCCAATTTGAGACTGTTCTTAACCGCTTCACCTCCAGCTTCTACTACCTAACTCTAAAATTACTTTGTATTTACTTAATTTGTGAACATACTGCTTTCTACCAATAGAATGTAAACTCTTTGAGAGAAGAAATGGTTTTGTTTTCTTTTCTTTAGGATCTTCAGTGCCTAGGATAAGTGCTTGGTACTCAGTAGACATTTGGTAAATTCCTGTTGTACTGAATTGATCTCATAGCAGGGTTGGTGTGTGTGTGTGTGTGTGTGTGTGTGTGTGTGTGTTGTAAAGGGCCAGATATGTTGTGTGGAGTAGTATAAGAAAGAGAAACTAATTCATGCTTGAAATAATTTGCTAAATATTGTCAAGCAGCTTAGAACACTCAGGTAGACAGTAAAACCGCAACAGCAGCGGCAGGAAAAGAGCCCACCACAAAAACCCACTGCTCCATCTGAAACCAAATTATTCTTTTAATCACAAATTGCTCAACAGTTCAAAAGTCCTGATTCATTTCCACTGCATGCATGGGGAACTCAAGCAGCTAGGATATCTTTATGGGGCATCCCTCAGGTCAAAATGAAACATCCAGGCTCTTTCTGAAGTTGTCGTAACAGGAGCAAGACTAGTACTTCTTTTGATAGGATGGAAAGAATTAAATGGCCAAATGTCTTCAGTCACCATCAGCATTTCTTAAGTGTCCCTCCTGGAGCACTTTCCAACGTGGGCTGCTGTGGTGTGGCGGAAAGAGCAGTGGGTCTGATGTGATGTCACACGGCCTCAGTTCAGGGGTGTGCTGGTAAATGTTTAACAACCAACTCTCTGGGAGAAAAAAGCCAACAACCTGTACCCATGACCCACTTTTAAACTTAACCTGAATTATCGGCATTTTCTCCATCATTTTCTTAAGTCTAAACAGTCAGCAAAACAACACCTCTTCTGTCCTTGCATCATTACCCTTAGAAGCTCTACTAAAGCTTTTGTCTCCACTCAAGTCTTTGATAGTCCCCCTCCCATGATCTATCCCTCTCCTCTTCATCTCAGGACCTTGACCCTTATTGGACTGAGAAAATTGAGACTACCTACTTCTTGAATGAGAGATGATGCATGCAAGATGCAAAACAAGACAGAAATTTTTGGCCGTGGCCAATTCTGGAATTTGTTTTTAATTTACTACGCATATTTGTTATAAATTTTTTTTCAATTGAGATGTGGGTGAAGGAGGTAGAAAGGAGAGAAAATAAATACTTGTTAATTGAAAAAAAGGGAAAAAAAGAAAATTAAGACCATTTGACCTGAATTCCTTCTCCCTTTTCCTTCATCTCAAAAACCCTTTAAAATTTGCCTCAACTCTCTCCCTTTGTCTGAATCTCTGATAATAAAGGGGCCCTTCTTTTTTTTGCCAAGGCCAAATCTTCTTCATGGGGTCCTTGTCCCCTCCTGTCTACATAAGCAAATTGTAACATCAAGCATTCTCCATCTTTCTCTAATCTTCAACCTCTCCCTATTTATTGGTTACTTATCTACTTCTTTCAAATATGTCCGTCTCCCTTATTTTTAAAATACTTTCACTAGACTCATCATCCCCTCAAGATAGATTCCTGTACCTATACTCCCTTTGTTAGCTAAATTCCAAGAAAAATCGATCAGAATTCACTGCCTCCACCCCTCTACTCTCTACTCTTCAACCCTTTGTAATCTGTTTTCCAACCTCAACGTCAATCTCTCTCTAAAGTTACCAATAACCTCTTAATAACCAAATTTGATTATCTTTTCTCAATTCTCATCCTTAACATCTGCTTCATTTAACACTATCAACTGCCTCCTCCTGTTGAATATTCTCTCTCTGGATTTTCGTGACACTACTTTCTCCTGGTTCTTGTTCTACATGACTAACTGCTCCTCAGTCTCTTCATGGGCCATCATATATCATGCCTCCTAATTGTGGGTGTTTTCAAGGCTCTATCTCAGGCTCCCTACTTCCCCCCCTTTTTTATTGCTTTTTTTGGAAGGACAATTGGGGTTAAGTGACTTGCCCAAGGTCACACAGCTAGTTTTTGTGTTAAGTGTCTGAGGCCGGATCCAAACCCAGGTCCTCCTGACTCCAGGGCTGGTGCTCTATTCACTGCGCCACCTAGCTGCCCCCCCCACGTCCCTTTTTCTACATTCTTTCTTATGACTATGTCAGATAATTTGGATTCTTTTAGAAACTTTAAGCCAATGACTCACAGATTCAGCGCCTGTCTCTCCCTTGAACTTCAGTCCTCCATCATCAGTTGCCTATTAGACATTTCAAAATGGGTATCCAGGAGGAGTCTCAAATTCAACAAGCCTAAACTGGAATTCATCACTTCTCCCCTACCCTGCCAAAGCATCCCTCTTCCAAAATTTCCTTTTTCTGTCAAGGGTACTACCATATTTCCAGGTTCCTAGTTTCATACATTCCATAGTGCCTTCTAGTCGTCTTTGTCCTTTACCTCACATAGTCAATGAGTTGCTATTTCTGCTTCCAAAAATTTTCTTGCATCTCTTCTTTCTATTGACATGGCTACCACCTTAACTCAAATCCTTATCATGTCTCACCTCAATTGTTGTAACAACCTTCTCCTTCTTCTTCAGCAATCAGGGTTAAGTGACTTGTCTAGGGGTGCACAGCTAGTGTCTGAGGCTGGATTTGAACTCAAGTCCTCTTGACTCCAAGACCAGTGCTCTTCTGTATTGCTCTACCCAGCTGTCCTGTAACAGCCTTCTAAATGGTCTCCCTACCTCAAGTCTCTGAACTCTCTGACCTACTTTACAGATTATTGCCAGAGTGATTTTCCTTAAATTCAGTTCTGATCATGCTGCTCCCCTTACTCAATAAATTTCCTTTAGGATAAAGCTGGCCTTTTCTCAGTTCTTCACACACCACTCCATTTCCTGTCTCCATGCCTTTGCACTGGTCATTCTCCATACCTGGAATACATTTTCCCCTCACTTCTGCCTCATAGAAGCCTCTCTTTCTTCAAGATGCAGCTTGAGCACCATCTTCAGACCTTCTACATGAAGCCTTTCCTGATACCATCCCCCAACTGCTAAAGTCCTCTTATCAAACTGCCTTATATTTAGCTACTTTGTATTTATTAATTTTATATTTACTCTGTATATATTTGTATATATAATTACATATATTATCCACATATATATTTGCACATTCATATATAACATATATTACATATTCATATCATCTATATGCTTATATATTATACTTAGAGATACATACAGTACTTATATACTTGTATATACTATATACTTGCACGCCCTGTATATATTACATATTTGTGCTAGTCACCTTGGTTAGAATGTAAGAGTGTCCATTCTTTGTAATTGTATAACTAGTAAATTCCAGTGCCTGACATAATAGCAGTTACTTAATAAATTGTTTAATGTTGATTTATAGTTCCAGTTATGCTGTTTATTAGCTCTGTGACTTTGGTCAAGTCATTTAACTCCTTTGAGCCTCATTTTTCTCCTATGTGAAAAAGAGGAAAACAATAGCTGAGTAGTCATGAATAAGTCTAGCTTTCCTGCATCACCTCAAAACAATGACAAATGCATCAAATCATACAAAAAAGCAAAAACTAAAATTTATGGGAAAGAAATAAATGCTAAAATGAAATCTTGAAAGAATTTTAATGGAAATTTTAAGGAATGAGAAGAAAAAGGAGGAAACAATAAATGATTAAGTACTATGAAGAAAAAAAATATATATAAAGAGAAATACACAGAAAGAAAGAATAAAACTGCAACAACAATAACCAGACTTCCAAAAGAGAGGATGGGCATATTATAAAACCAATCAACAAAAAAACAGATGAATCTTAGTAAGAGTTGTGAAAAAGATTTGACATCTATAAGAATTAAAATAATGTTATTGCAAGAAGGAGGTAAGAAGAAAGACATGAAAATCAACATCATAGAAAAGATAAGGATTAATTATTAATAATTTGTGAGAAAAAGAATGGCTCAGAGTACAAAAACACAAATTTGGAATAACAATAAAAACAATTTGACACAAGTAGAAGAAAACTAATCACTACAAACAATTGAGACAATATGAAAATTACTGATCTTTCAGAAAAGAAACAAGGAGATATAGGGACTCTTAATACCTCTTTCTAGAAAACCACACAAGAAATTTGTCCTCAAATAATGAAAACAGAAGACAGTAGAAATTTATATAACTTCAAAGGACACAAACAGATACAAATTCTAAGTTTAATTTAACCAGAAATAAAGTTGCCAAAGTCTAACTTCACTGTCTAAAGTTTCAATTCTAAATACCATAATGACTCACAATACTTCAGAATCTTTTTTAGAGCAGCTACTTTCTAATCATTCCTTCAATCACATGCTAGAACATAAAGAATGTACCAAAAAATGCAAACACATAGAAATCTCAAAGATCTTTTATTGTCACTATTGCAGGTGGTCAGGAAAAAGTAATTAACATATGAAAATGCACCAAATCAAATCCTGAAAGATTATTCACTGATGAAAAAAATGAGGGGAGATGCTGGAATTTAACACACTTAGAAAACAAAGGAAATCAGCTTGTACCCCAGAATAGTATGTCCTGCAAATCTGAGCATTCTCCATGATGAGAAAAGATAGATCTCCAGTTTGATCCAAAAACTTAATTTTTTTCCTATGCTTCATACAGAGTAGGTGCTTAATAAATGCTAATTAATTTTCTACTAAAATGTTTAAAATTAGGCAAAGCCTCTGCATGGAAATTGATCAAACACCAGAAACTTAGGAAAGTAAATAATTCTGAAAGCAAAAAATAAGTAGTGAATCACTGTGAACTCTAAGAAAGTAACAGGAATATAACTTTGAAGTCATACTTTGCATGAAGGTCAGTGAAAATATGAAGTCTAAGAATTTGAGGGCAAAGTCCCTTAAGAAAGGAACAATCAGCAATAGAGCATCTTGATGACTGAAGGAAGTAAAAGGTGGAAGAGAAGTGCATAGTTTTTTCCTTGAAATTGAGCACTATACGTAAAGGTCAATTAAACAAGGAAGTGGAGAGTGAGGGTAAATTGACTGATTCCTAAACCACATTCTTTTCTGGGAAAAGTGGGGAAATGTGAAAAAAACAACAACAATAGAATGATTTCAGGAAAATTAGGATATCAAGTTTATAAAGATACATCTTTCCTTTAGTTTAGAGGTGAGGATGAAAGTGAGGAAGAACCTGAAGAAATATTTCTGAGTTCAAAGATTAAAAGCAATTGTTATAAGCAAGGAAGACTAAGTTCTGACAATGTGAACATGGCATAGGGGAAAAAAAATTAAACTGAAGAATTAATTGTAACACTGAATGGTAATAGTTTAAATTTATCAGTGATAATGGAAGCAAGTTGCAGAACAGATTAAGAAATCAAAGCCTGACAATCAGTTGCTTTTGAAGAATGCACCAAAAGCAGAGACTCAGATATATTCAAGGTGAATGGCCAGAATAATATTTATTATGCTTCATTAAAAAAACAGATATTGTAATAATAATCTTGGATAAAGTTGTAGCAAATACAGGCAGTATTAAAATATGCAGACAGGAAAACTAACATTATTTTCAAAGACAAACAGAGATAACAGAACAACATTAATATTAAACATACAGGTACTGAATGGAAAAAAATTATTAAAGAAAAGGCAAACTGAAAAAAGACCTAAATAATAAGTTCCTAATTGCAGATGAATTTGATGGCCTTTTTTTCCCTATCAGAGCTTGAAAAATCCAATAGAAAGATAAATAAGATAGAATTTGAATGGAGTATTGGAAAAATTCTATTTTATTGCCCTATGAAGACTTCTTGAATGAGAATTCCCTTCTCCCACGGGACTTATACAAATATGCTAAGTCATAAGAAATGCATCAACAAACACAAAAATATCTAACATTTTTATAAATCATAACACAATAAATATTGTAAATAATGAAGGGAATTTGAACAAAAAGTGAATGTTGAAATGGAATTTAAAATGATATTTTAAATAATGTGTATGTTAAAGACCAACTCATAGAAATAATGAAAAATTATATTAGAGTGATTGATAATAAGACAACATGCCAACATTTATGACATGCTGCTAAAGCAATCCTTAGAAAATTTTTTGATCAATTGTTTATACTAACAAAAAAGAAAAAGAGAAGACTAATAAACTGAGTATGAAATTTCTTAAAAACTAGAAAGGCAATAAATTTTCAATCCTAATGCAAGAATGAAAAAGGCTTTGAAAATTTAAGATATGATAAACAAATTCAACATTTTAAAAAATTGAACAAATAAAAAGTTATTTTTAAAAAGATTGAAAATTGATAAGCCGTTAATGAATTTTATGTGACATCCTTCTCCTTATAACCAAATTATCAAAAAAATAAAGGTAATTTATAAAACATGAAGTTGAAATGAAATCATCAGAACCTTTCAAATGGATTCATATGGCAAAACATTAAAAATCTGAGTGAAATTGTTCTGTAAAAATATAAAATATCAAAATGAACAAGACAGGCAATAGACAACCTAAATAACCCAAACTCAAAAACTGAACAATTCATAAATAAACTGCCATAGGAAAAAAAAAAACTCCAGAGCAACATAGATTTACAAGTGAATTTTATTGGACATAATCCATTTGCTACATGAACACTATTTTTTAAATAGAGGGAAAAAGGTACTTTACCATAATCTCTGTGTGAGACAAACATGTCCTGCTTTCCAATACAGGGAAGCATAAATTAGGGAATGAAAATTATGGACCAATATAATTAATGGATATTAAATAAAACAATGGCAAAGAAATTGCAGCAACATATCCCTAAATGATTTGTAATAGCCAAGTGGCATTTATAATGGCTCAACATTTATAAAACATTTATTCAATAATTCATGTTTATATGTTAAATCATTTAAATTATATTTAAATTAGATTTATTTACTAAACATCTTAAACACATAAATCTACTTCATGAATAGCTTCATTATTTCTTCTATAAAATTCCATAATGATAAATGTTAAAAAGTATAGGAATGAAAGGACCAGTCCTTAATATAATCAAAAGCATTTTCTAAAACCAATAACTAACATTATTTGTAATGGAGAAACATTGGAAGCTTTCTAATTAAGATCTGGAGCAAAGCAAAGATGTCCACTACTAATTATTTCTATAACGATCAGATAAGAAAAAGAAATTAAGGACATATACATTAGCAGAAGAGGCAAAATTATTTCTAATTGAGAAGTTAATTGTTTCCTCAGCAAACCCTAGATTATCAACAAAAATTAAGAGAGTAGTTTTGGCAAAGGAGAATAATTCAGAATAGAAATCATCAACATTTTTATATATTGCAAACAAAACCAGGAGGAGATAGAAAAATAACATTTAAAATAACAACAAAATGTACTAAATTCTTGGGAGTTAGCCAAAACACAGAAAACTTACATTAATATTACAAAACAAAGGTCTCAGAGTCTCAGAAATAAAGACCTAAATAATCATAGTAATATTGTGTTTGTGGCTAGGCTAAACCAATATAGTAATTGTAGTTCCCAAATTAACCTACATATTTAACTCTGTACGAATAAATTTATCATGAGAATGATTTAGAGAATTAGACAAAACAATAACAGAATTTATATGGAGGAACAAAAGGTTGACTAATAAGGAACATTTAAAAAAATAACAAGAAGTGGGCTTACATCACTAGATTTCAGACTGTATTATAAAGTCATTATAAGTGACTGTTAAATCATTATCAAAAATATCTACTTCTGATCTTAAAAATAAACAGAAAAGTTGATCAGTAAAGTAAGTCTTAGAAGAAAGTGTGTACAATAAAGTAGTTTTTATCAAACCTAAGAACACAAAAACTGGGTAAAGAATTTTTAAACCAATAGGCCTTGGTGGGGAAAATAGACAGTAATTTTATAGAAAATTGATTTATATCTTGCATTTATATCACAAAAAATTCCAATTGGCTAAATGGCCTAAAAATAAAATATCACATATTAAGAAAAATTAGAAGAGAACTAAAGTTATATCTTTCACAACTGTTGGAATAATTTATAATCGGTCATAATATGGATCAGACTATAAAAGACAAAATAGTTGAGTATATAGGGAAAGAAAAGGCTTTTATATGAGTAAAACCAATGAAGTTAGAAGAAGAAAATATATGGCCAAGGAAAATTTTGCATTAAAGATCTCTGGTAAAACTATAATACTTAAAATTTATAAGGAATTGACATAAACCTGTACAGTTGTTTCATTTCCCCAGAGATAAGTAGTTGAGGTTATTAAATTAAAAAAGAAATCATTATGAACAAATAGTTTTCAAAAAATATATAAACTACCAATAACCACATGAAAAAGTGCTCAAAATTGGTAATGGGCAAAGAAACACGTGTTAAAATATTTTGAGTTATTATCTCACAGTCAAGAAATTGGCAAAGATTATAAAAGAGAAAATAAATGAAAATTGATAGGTCTATCAGAAAACAGGCAAATTTGTGATTTGGTCCAACTGATCTAAAACAATGTAGTTATGCAAGGAAAGTTATCAAAATTTTCATATACTTGACCTAGTGATCCTTTTGTTGGACTTATACGGCGAGGGGATATTTGATGGAGGAAGACCATGAGATAGGTAGTATGAATATGGTGGTGGGTAGATGGAAGTATGTCCAGGGTGGAATGGAATGCGTGTCTGGTGACCCAAAACTAGTCACATATAGTTGAAGTTATACTTATCAATCAAGAAAGTTTTGCTCAGGACAGAAATTCTAAAGCTGAGTGCATTATCTCCCCCAGGGGTTGCAGGCATTTTTCTGGTGGTTTGTTCTAGAGATGCTGTTGACAAGAGGGCCAGAGTGGACAGCTGGATGGGATGTGAAACATGGTTTGTTCATGCATGCATGGAGACTTGTATGAAGTAATGCAGAATGAAGAAAGCAGAACTAAAAGAATACTACACCAGATCATTACAATTCTACAAATGAAGATTACTTTAAATGACAACAAAACTGCTAGTCAATACATATTTACTAGTTATTTATTAAATTGAGATAGAATACTATAAACTAGAATGAAAATATGTTAACTACCTGCATATCAGTGGTGTTAAATACTTTTTTTTTGCCATGCTACACTGGGCACATAGTATTTAATAAATATTTGTTGATTAGGTTTTTTTTTAAACACCATGATTAAAGGTAAAGTACATATTCCTTCCTTTCTTTTAACAAATAGTAACTTATTAAAGTATGAGGTTTCATGTTCTGTTAGTCAAAATCACTTTTATGCTTTTTGCTTAATTGTTTTGGGGAAATCGAAATTGTTACTTGACCCTGAATTAGAAGTTTTCTGGGATTCCTGTGATTTGCTGACCCAAAATTTACCCATTATAAAAAGAAGTACAGCATACTTTCTACTACACCAAAACCCGGAGGCAGCGCTAGGATGCTGATGCTTCTTTTGATGTATCCTTATTTGACTCTGTTTTGGGGACATGGTCTGTAAAAGAGGGAATGCCAATCATGGCAGCATCACAGACAATTGTGGCACAGAGGAATAGTGCCTTTGATTGGAAGTCAGAAAACAGGGGTTCTAATTCTAGTTCTACCACCAGTCATCTGTGTGACCTTGATCAAATCACTCAACTTTCCTGGGTTTTGTTTGAGACTCGGCTTGATACAGAGGAAAGAATGTCCTATTGGGAGCCAAAAGACCAGGATCTGAATCCTAGGCCTCTCTTTCTTCATCTGTATAACAAGGAGGTTGAACTAACTGGCCTTTAAGGTTCCTTCCAGATATAAATTGGTGACCCTCTAATCCTGTATCATATATAAATCTTTTGGGGGGGTTGTTTTTCTCCTCTAAATCTGGAATGTGCTTCATTGCTCCTGCACCAGCAGAAAACCAAGGGCTGGGGGTGGGCAATGAGAATGACCTAATGCTCCCTAATACAGACAGTGTGCCAATACTTTCCAGCCTTAGTTGTGAGGTTCATACAGAGAGGAAGCTAATACAAAAGAGGGGCTCATAAAAGAGAGCAAGCATATGGAGACATAAATAAAATAACTGAAAACTCTAAGATCCACAAAGGCATTGTCTTTGCAGTGTCGAAGTTTCCCAGCCAAAACAAAAGCACGAACCTTCTGTCAGTTTCCTTTCACCACAATGTGAAAGGGCAATCTGTGAAGATCACCACAAATGGTATTTTAGAATACTCTCACAAAAACATACCAACAATGTGGAAGACAAACACACATGCCCAAAACCATTGTTTTTCTTTCTTCAGAATTCAAAAAAGAAGTCACGAGTTTGGTGGTGATAAGTAAAGCTATGTGAAAATCCACTTTTTGCTTTGTAGGGCACTTGAGCAAACCTGTTTTTGTTTTGATTCCTGTGAGTTCACACCCTCTTGAGTTTCGATTTGAGTTTAGGGGTTAAATGAGTTTCAAAACGAAACTCATCAAATTGTCGATTTTCCCCTGATCTTTAGCAAAACCATTTCTTCATGGTTTTGATTCTTAGTCATCCTCTTAAATCTCTCTCATTTCCCTGGAGTGATTCTAATAGAATGTAAGCTAATCGAGGCCAGGAACTCTTTCATTTTTGGTTTCTGTGTCGTTAGTTCTGGGCATAGTAGGTCCTTAATAAAATTTATTGAATTGAATTGAAGTTAATCCTTTTCTCAATTCCAAACTAAATGCTTTAGCCATATTTTCTTCCTTTGAAGGTTAACTATTATGCATTAGAGGATGCTTGCTCACCTACTTTAGGCATCCATCGTGGGAAATAAATAGAGGCATCACAATCTAGAGATAAAGCCTAAGTTTTTTTGTCAATCTGCTTAAAATGAGTAATCAGGTCAAAAGTCTGGTCTCATGAATTGGCTTTAAGCATTGTTATATTGTGCGGTTCGGGGGAAAATCATTTATTACCTCTGTAGAACTTGCCCTCTCTCAGGGAAACAATATTATAAAGAGTGATTAAGAATTTGATTCCAGTTTTCAAAAAAAAAATCCTTCAATTACATATTAGAACAGCAGTGGGATTTACAAGTTTATCATCATTATTGCAAAAATATTTACATTTTACAAAAATATTAGGCAGTTAAATATGCCTGGTTGTTCTTGGTTTGTAGAGACAACTAAGATTTGGAAAGGTGATCCAGCTCTCCAGAACCCTGCCCAATATTTAACAGCAAATGCTTAAAGTGAAATAAAATTAAAGTAAATAGCTGTGTGGTAAGCATTACATACAAACCACTAAAAGTGAAAGCACAACTGAATGAACATATTTCAATAGTGTTTACTGAAAAATTTGAATTACAGTGAACTCAACATTCCTTCGTTGAATAGGTAACACAGGGAGTGTGAATGCTACCAAAGCTTTGTTTATGATTGCTTCCATATATGGATGTGCTTCTCTAGGTTTGTTAAGTTTCTGTTCCTCCTGCAATTTTCTCCATTTCTATATAAGCAGCAGTGTTTTGTTTGAAGAGGAGTCTTCAGTTAGCAACATCTATTGATTTGGGCTGAATTGCTTCTGCTCATTCAGAGAATAAGTCCCATTTATGATTATCAGTACTTTTTTTTTTAAAGCAATCAGGGTTAAGTAACTTGCTCAAGGTTACACGGCCAGTTATTTCTGGGTGTGGTGCTGAGTATCTGAGCCCAGATTTGATCCTCAGGTCATCCTGACACTGGAGACAGTGCTCTTACTCACTGAGTCACCTGGCTGCCCTATATTATCAGTACTTTTAAGCAAAGGTTTCTCCTCTTCAAGTTTTCTTGAAGATTTATGAGCATTAATTGGCAAGGGCATAAGAAGATCAGTTCATGGCCAGTCTTTTCCAAATTTATAATTGATAGCAAGGCTTTGGCATATATTCAAGATCTTCAACAGACTTAGAGATAGGTGCCTTTGTCTGGAAGGAAACCTAGGATAGGCTGGTTGTCATAATTAATCTAAACATGATACATAGTTGGTGACATTGGAAGGTGGCAGTTTTCTTAGCATGACCAGTCAGCTCATCTTGGATACTCATAAATATTCTGAAAATCACCTTGACACAAGCTACTTTTTTAAAATTAAGGATTCTTAACCTTTTTCTTTTAGTGTCATGGATCACTCTGGCAGTTTGGTGAAGTCTATGAACCCCTTTTCAGAATAATGTTTGAAAGTGCATAAAAATAAAAAAAGAAAATAATTATATCAAAATAGTTACCAAATGAAATAGTTACAGTCAGCTAGGTGGTGTAGTGGATAGTACGCTGGGCCTGAATCCAGGAAAACTCATTTTCCTGAGTTCAAATTTGGCCTCAGACATTTACTAGTTGTGTGATCCTGGGCAAGTCACTTAATCCTGTTTGCCTTAGTTTCCTCACCTGTACAATGATCTGGAGAAGGAAATGGCAAACCATTCCAGTATCTTTGCCGAGAAAACCCCAAATGGGATCATGAAAAGTTATATACAACTGAAAATGACTGAACAACAACAATAACAAAGTTATCAAAACACACAAAAATGTTTATGAATCTCAGATTAAAAACCCCTGTGTTAGAGTATGTATGTGTGTGTGGTGGTGGTGGTTTGGGTGAGTGGGAAGGGCATTTTGCAGAAGTTACAAGAAAAGGGAAAAAAAAACCTTTTGAACTTTTTAGCAAGCAGACTATTGAGGCTAGTGGCAGCTATGCTTTAAAGAAAACTATAAACTGTGAATATGGAAACAAAAAAGAATTACAGTACACCATATTTAATGCAAAAACAAATGGAAATGGTACTTCAGTTTCCTTAGATAATAAAGATGATGATAAATCATCATCATCATCATCATAGCATTTATTTAGTGCTTTGAGGTTTTTAAAAAGTGCTGTATAGGGGTGGCCAGGTGGCGCCGTGAATAGAGCACCAACCCTGGAGTCAGGAGGACCTGAGTTCAAACCCAGCCTCAGACCCTTAACACAAAAACTAGCCATGTGACCTTGGGCAAGTCACTTAATCCCAACTGGCCCCCCAAAAAAAGCCAAAAAAAAAAGTACTGTATGTCATTGATTCTTCACAACTCTGAGGTAAACGCTATTATTTTCCCCATTTTGTAGATGAGGAAACTGAAGCTGAGAGAGCTCAAGTAACTTGCCCAGCACACACAGCTAATAAGTGTGGATTTGAACTCAGGTCTTCCTGACTCCATGTCCCGAACTCTATTCAGTGTCACCTCGCTGCCAATAAGACAATAAGTAACAATAATATTAATAACAACAGCAATGGTTTGATCCATCACTTAGCTTTATTTCTACAGACAGAAATTAATATATTAATAGTACCCTAAACCATGAAGGACATCACAGAAGTAAAAATAAGGCACTCACTAATGAAAAAGATACCAGGATACTGGCATTGGGAAGCAGTATTGTGATAGGTGCTGAAATCCTTAATAGAGCTTTCATATAATTCCTGCTATCTAGCAGCTTACACTACCGTACATGAAAGGACACACGTCTATAGGAAAGAGTAGAATAAGAGCATTAGCCAAATTGTAGACAGATAGTAAAGTGAATCAATTAATCCACTAAGTACTAGATTGTATCTTTTGTTAATATTTCTGTACTTAATCTAATAGCTTGTTTTAAATCAGTAACTACCATCTTTTAACATGACCATTGGTTTACACTGGGAAGTAGCAGTTAGGTGGTGCAATGGATAGAGTGCTTGACCTGAAGCCATGAAGACCTGGGTTTAAATCCTGCCTCAGACTACTCACTGGTAGTATTACCCTGGACATGTCATTTCTCAGCCTTAGTCTCCTCATCTGTAAAATGGGAATAATAATAATAATAGCACCTACCTTCTAAGGTTAGTTTGAAGGTCAAATGATGATGATAATAATAGCCATCATCTACAAAGTACCTGCTATGTGCCAGGTACTGTGCTAAGTACATGACAATTATTGTTTCATTTGACCCTCACAACAACCCTGCAAGATAATTATTATCACACACACCCTATTTTACAAAAGAGGAAACTGAGGCAAGCAGAGATTAAATGACTTGCCCAAGGTCACAGCTAATATCTGAGGTCAGAATTGAACTCAGGTGTTTCTAACTCCAGGTCTAGCACTCTGTCCAGTGCTATATCTGCTGCCTAAGATAATATTTACAGATCTCACAGGTAATCTTCCCCAGGTTTCTCTAGTTTGTTTATTCTTTTTTCCCCACAGTGCAACAAGAGAGAAAATATTTATGTTCCTTTTTTTTTTAAATAGAGAGGCAGAAGGGGGGAATCACTGAATTATTAATTGTATTTGTTTTGTTATAAGAGACCATTCACAAAATGTTGAAGATCATATAATGCTTAAAACACAACAAAACTTCACAACATTTGTGCATGATGTGGCCTTTTCTATCTAGGTCACATATTGATTTGGGGTTTATCTTGTTATCTTGTTTTAAGGTGTGAGGCATTGGTCTAAATCTAATTTCTTTTATGCTTCTGTCACATTTTCTTCGCAATTTTTGTTAAATAGTGTCTTTATTGCAATGGCTGGAGACTTTGTGTTCATAGAACATTCAAGTACTAAATTTCTTTTTGTATGCTGGGTAGTTAATATGTTCCATCACTCAATCTCTCTATTTTTTATATAAGTATCAAATTGTTTTGAGAATTACTGTTTTGTAGTATAATTTGAAATCTGACATTAAAAGTGGAGGCCCCCTTTGTTCTCACTTCTTTTCATTATTTCCCTTAAGATTCTTGATCTTTTTTCACTTTTTTAAGAACTTCATTATAATTCTTTTTAGTTCTATAAAGTAATCATTGGCAATTTGATTGTTATGTCATTGAATAAGCAAATTAATTTAGGTAGCACTGTAATTTTTATTGTATTGATTTATTCTATCAATGAACAATTAATTTTCCCCCCACTATTTAGGGCTATTTTTATTTCTGTGAACAGTGGTTTGTAATTGTATTTATATAGTTCTTGTATCTTGGAAGTTAAGACTCCCAAATATTTGATACAATATATAATTGTTTTAAATCAAATTTCTCTTTCTGTCACTTCCTGTTGGGTTTTATTGATATCATATAGAAATGTTGATTTTTGTGCATTTATTTTATATTTTACAAGTTTGTTGAAGTTATACTTTCAATTAATTTTTAATTGACTCTTTAGGGTTCTTTAAGTATACCATCACATATTCACCAAAAAGTGATGATGTTATTTCATATTTACTTATGTATATCACTTCAGTTTCTTCTTGTCTCATTGCTATTGCCTTTATTTTGAGTACTATGTCAAATAAAAGTGGTGACAGTGAACAATGCTGTTTCCTAATCTGAAATCATAACTGTCACTTCTGCTTTTTTTGTGTTCAGCTAAGGCATAATAGATTTTGCTCCAACTCCTTATTTTAATTCTGTGTGAATCTTTATGTTTCTAGTATGTTTTTTATAAACAACATATGGTTGGATTTATTTTTCTAAACCATCCTATTAATCTCTTTCATTTTATGGGTGAGGAAATCCCATTCACAGTTATGTAATTAATTATTTCCCTCCATCCTATCCTCATACATTTTCTTCTTTATATCCCCTTTTCTGTTTATTTCAAGTTATTACCCCTTTTCTTTTTCTTTTTGGCCTTATATTTACTCTCTCCTCAACAATGTTATATTTATCATGAATTCCTCCCAGAATCTACTCCTCTATTCTCTTCCTATTTCTATGTGCATATGTATTGATTTGAATGTATTTTTACCTCAAACTCTTGTGAGTTGGTTCTGCCCTTTTTTGATCAGTTTAGGCAAAAATGAAGTTCAAGTAAGAGCTGTTCCTCTTCCCTCTTTTTATGTTTGTATATGATTTTATGTGTACAACTCAGTTATGCATATTAACAACTTCTTCAACTTTTCCTTTCATTTTCCTCCACTGTATTTTTCTCCACTTTTCTTAAAGCAATTGCAAAACTATCTATGGGTCTCTGTCTCAATTGACTACCTTTTTGACCCCTTTTGAAAGGATTCTGAAAGTACACTTGTAACATTTCCCTCCTCCATTAGAATGTGAACACTTTATCCTTATGAAGATTCTTCTGATTACAGAGGGGACTTTTAATTTTTCTCTTGACTCCTCTATCTGTATTTCAAAGTTTCTTTTCAGCTCTGTTTTTTTCCATCAGGAAAAATTGAGAGTCTTCCACTTCATTGAAGTTTCATTTTTTTCCCCTTATAAGATTATACTCAATTTGCTGGCTAAGCTGTTCTTGGTTGTAGACTTTTCTTTTGGAATATATCTAATTGCATGTTCTCCATTTCTTTATAGTCATAACTGCTAAATTTTGTAATACTGATTGCTCAATATCTGAATTATTAGGAATAACACAGTGCATGAACTACCTGTTAGCGTAAATTATAATAAAATATACATTTTTAAAAAGAGTTTATATTTGCAATATTTAGGCACTTGAAAAATAAATTTACTGAAACACTGGGGGAAGGTGTTTAAAGACTAATCAGCATCCCTCCCCCAAAAAGAGGAAGAAAAATATTACACAAAAGCATAAAAAGTATACAAAATAAAATTATCATAAATAGTAATAATGCCTGTGGTTTAATAATAAATATTATGTTGTTTTGAATCATTGCAGAGTTTACCATTCAGCAATTTAAGAGTCTTAGAGAGTTGCCTGGAGAACTGAGAGATTAAATTATTCAGGGTCATAGTCAACACCTGTCAGAGTTGGGACTTGAAACAAGGTCTTCCAGATTTTAATGCCTACTTTCTGGCCACTCTACTGTACTGCCTCTCAAGCTTCATTTAAACCACATGACATTTTTATAACTAATTGATATTGTAGCTAAATTGAAGAAATGAATTTTACTCTCTGGAGATTTATATGTTTGTAGGCATTGAATTTCCCGTTCTAAAATGAGTCATTTTCTAGAAGTCCTCATTTATAAACTGGTCGCTTGGAGCTTGGAATACATTTTCCCACAGAAATTTTGTTCTAAATCATGTTTTGGTATCCAGGGTAGCTGATAATAGCCTGTTTAATATCAAATGAAGTTGAAGAGACATCTTATGAACTCTAAACCTAAACTCCTATTAATGCTCCCACCAGCTTGCTCTCCTGAGACTGGACCCTTCCTCCCTCCATGCTCTCATCATCAGGAAACTCATCCTCCTATGAGACTGCATCACCTTTGGTTCTTGCACATCACCAGTACCCTCAGACCCTCTGATTGGAGAACTAGAAGCCTTTCCCAACCTCTTTTAATACCAGTTCCTTCCTAGTTAATTATTTACTATTTATTCTGATATATCTTGCTTTGTATTGCTGTTTCCAAGTTGTCTTCCATTAGATTTAAAGCTCCTTTAGGACAAGAACTGTCTTTTGTCACATTTTGTATTCCCAGGGCTTACCACAGTGCTTGACAGATAGTGGGTACTTAATAAATGTTTATCGGTTGATTGAAGGGCAAAGTAAAGAACCCCTCCTGCTTCCATTTAAAGAGGGCTCCCAGGCTATGCATTTCTTCATTTCCCACCAGCTTGCACTCCTTTGGGTTGGACTCCATCATGCTGCCATGCTGGTACTTTTCCTCTCCTTCTTCATCCCACCCCTGCTTTTAACCTTTCTTTTGTGTAGTCTTCCCCCACTAGATCATAAGCTGCTCAAAGGATTGTTTTCCTCCTTTTATGTATGCAACGCCAGCACTTAGCTAGGGAAGCTAGCACTGACTAGCAATACTGACTTGGTAAGGAGAGAAGAGGGGGACCTGGCAGGGAGACTCTTGCAGTTTAGCAAAACACCAAGCTATATCAGGAAATAATTCAATAGTTGAGAGTATGAGTTCTGGACAGTATGGGAGAAGTTAGTGAGGGCCTCAATTTTGGGTAATGATGGGCCAGGAGAGGCTGAGCTAGTTTTACAGTTTCTGTAGCATGGAGATTTGAGAGAAAGGGAAGAGAGGGCTCTGGAAGCAATTGGAAAGGCACCACAGCTTGGTGGGATGTATGAGACATTCATAAGTTGAAGACTCCCTGTACCTACAAATATGTATTCTCACAAAGAGAGAACAAAACCTTATAGAAAAAAAACACCTTACAACCATGGATTTAGACATGGAAGATACTTTAGAGGACATTAAATCCAACCTTTTCATTTTACAGATGAGAAAAACTGATGTTGAAAGAGCTTAAATGACTTTCCCAGAGTCACATAGCTAGTGCCTTGAGATAGGATTTGAATATAAGTCTTCCTGACTCTGAGGCCAGCACTTCATTGCCTGTGCCACTTAGATTGGCAATTTCCCCATTCAAGTCACGTCTCCCTTTTTCCATTGTGTGAGTTAGACTGCTCTCATAATAGATTCAAATTATTTCTAACATGCTTATCTACATCTACTGGTATTCAAGTTGGTAACACTCCTTAACACTCCTCGGCATGAACAGACATCTCTGGGATGGTGCCCTTCTGGTAGTGCATGTTGGAAAGAGAACAGAGAATGAAAGAATGGACACCTGCTTTCAATTCTGCCCACATGGTTATGGAGCTTGAGGCTCGCTAATTCCAAATTCTTTCCTCACCATTTGGAAAACCCAAATTTCTTCATGCTAACATATCTCCACTTGTCATCACCTAATTGAATGCATATACCCACACAAAGTGGGAGAAATCTCGGTGCCATCAGCTTGCTGGAGGGCTCCAGTGAGCAAGGTAAATCCTAGTTCCACTAGATGGCAGTGTAGGAAATGTATCCTGTCTTCTTGTCAACTGAACTATAGGACTATCATGCCAGGTTTCAACAAAAAATATTCAGAATTTGCTTTAAGAAGTGAACTAAGAATTTTTCAGGTGTTTCCTTAGATGGAATCAAGACTACTTGGCCATGAATTACGAAGACATCAAAATAATCCCAATGTCTGTTATTTCAACCTATGGCAGAAACAGTGATGTTTATCACCTCTGACAAAAGGATTTATAAATACCATAGTGGGCAGTGGTTTCTGTGTCTACATAGGTCTGATGACATCAGTTGCATGAAGGTCATGTACCAAGCCCTGGAACAATCTCTTCAGTGTAATTTTTCCTGCATTCTCAGAGTCCACAGCTCCTGTCTCTATTAGTCTCTGCATACATTGCTAAATCTTGAGGAGGAACTCAATAGGCTTTTCTCCTTGCTGTATGGTATTAAAGACAAAATTAGCATAAAGATCTTCTAATCTGCTCCCTCAAACATCTGAGCTAAAATCTGTATACATTCTTTCTAGGTAACATCTGGCCTTGTCTTTGCAACTGTCGCCCTTAGGCACTGTATTTGACAATCTTATCACAGCCTTCTTCTGGGGCCTTCTAGTATCCCAAGGGTGTTCTTGCCTGTCCCATTCAAGTCTCTAAGGATTGTTCTCCTTGTAGACATGGTTCACTTCTAGAGAAAAAGTCCATTTAGTGCCTATGAAATTTGTATACTAGAGGGGGTATGGCCTCCATATTACCCAATAGAGTTCTTGGGCATAATTGTGATATTCAAGTCTCTATGGGAATGTCTCCTCTGATTAGAAGGATTCCAACTTCCTTAAGCAGTTCGTCATCCTCAGAGGATGGACAAGTCTGAAATTTCTAAAAATAACTTCCTCAGCTGACCTTTGACTTCCCTGGTCAAAATTCTCAGGCAGGTTTAGAAAAATTTCCTAAATTACTTCACCTGTCATATATTAGTGGCCTTAAATGTACACTTCCAGTCCTTTCACTTTTCTGCCTGTCCTTAAAATACTCCCATTCTTAAAGTCTGAGTTTAGTCATGATATTAAGAGAACTCTATGCCTTTAGCAGCAAAAGCAAAAGAATACTCCTCAAAGATCTTAGCTCTCATCTTTCCTGGAGATTGCTTTATGTGTACCTACATTAATACACAAATATTAATACAAGTAACACATGAACAATATTGCAGCAATAACGGTCTTTTAGATGCAAAAGAAATGAATTCAAATCTTGAAAACAAGATTTTTTCATGTATCAACACGTACCAAGTAATTATGTATTCAATAGCATTCAGGCTTTCAAGTCATACACCATATCAATAAGTGTAGCTATCATATAAAAGTAGGTTGAAGCCAAGCCAGGATAAGCTTGTTACATCTGTGAATAATCGTTGAAAAAATTCCAGGATATAACCAGAAACAAGCAAAATAGGGATTCTAAAAAAATTCTACTTCCTATGAAGAGAAAGATTAAAGAAAAAATGCAAACAAAAGTGTTTTCCAGAATGGGAAGACACAATCCTATGTCTGAAATAACCCTGTCCACAGGGAAATGTTAAAAAAATTTCTTCCTAAATCAAGAAGTTTCCCAAGCCACAATTGGCTTGTCTTAGACAACTCCTAATCACTAAGGGGTAGGTAAGAATTGAGACAAAAGGAGACAGATTTAGGATTCACCATCACAGAAATATTAGTCATGGAGGGGAAAATCCTCCAAATTTTACATGATAGTTTGTTATTGGTGGAAAACAAATCCTATTTATACCCATTCTAAGCTATCAAAGCCTAAGTAATTAGCCAAGAAAGAGGCTTGGGCGAAAGGCTTTTACTGGCCTTCATTAAATGCCTGAGCTCATTTGGCCTTAAAGATATGATCAAGGAGCCCCGTTTGAAATACATTGGACTGGTTCAGAGAGAATATACAGAAAAAGCACATATAAAGATATTCGAGTCCTAGCTTTTACATATTTAAAACATCCCCCAAACAAAAAAAAAGACCCCCCCCCCCCCCAACCAATAATATCTTGTGAAATACAAGCAAGCAAAAGTTATAACCCGGAGTGCCCGTCTGTAAGGATATAGAGTGGTCCTCACCTGTGTAGAGCAGTACACCTCCCTACATCTAGGGGGCTGTTGTTATGTGGCTCCAAAGGAGGCAGAAAAGACTTCGCTAACCTCTTCTCCCTCCACCCTTCTCCAGTGGAGGCTTTCATTTCTGCCAGGAAGGGAAGTAGGAAATTGGGGGTTGAAGCCAACTCTCCACTCTTCTCAGAAAAAGGAATTATCAGTTTATAAGTATGCCTATTTATTCCATCAAATATTATTAGTCTAAAGCACAAGTTCAAACTGACTTTTGATAGCTTTGTCATTTTCAGGGCAAGGAGACCCCCAAGGTTTGACTCCTTCCCCACCTACCATCAATTCCACAAAGAACACACATAGAGAATAACAAGGAAATCCATTTATCCAAATAGTAGCAAAACAGAAATCATAGAAGGTATACATAGAAAAATCCATGCCAGACAACACAGAGTGAAGGAGTTCTCCCAATGGAAGCAATAATAGCTCAACCAAAAAAAGTGTTCTAGATTTTTTTAAAGAGAAACTCCCTGAAATCTAAAGTGAAGTGGGGTTGGTCTCTTACATCTTCTCATTCCAAGCTGGAAGATGACTGTCTGTTACATTGGAAAACTAGTCTTCTCACTTGGAGAGTTCCCAAAGCAGTGGATAAAGGACTGGCCTTGGAGTACAGAAGACCTGGGTTCAATTGTGTCTCTAAGGTGTAGAAGCAAACTGAGCCTTTGCTCTTTCAGATATGTATTATGAAATAATATTAGGACAAGTTAGCCTGAAGTCCTTGGTCCCACCTAAATAAGAAATCCTTTCAAATCCGGCCTCACACACTTGACACACTAGCCGTGTGATTTTGGGCAAGTCACAACCCCAATTGCCCCCCAAAAAGCAAAAAAAAAAAAATATATATATATATATGTTAACAGTCTTTCTTTAGCTATCAATTCCAAAACAAAGTCATGGACTAAATTCTTTATCTTGCCAGAGGTCTAACCAATTTCTGAGGGTAACTGGGTCAAAGTTTAAGGAGAAACTCTAGGCTCACAGGGGAAAAAAAAAAAGCTAAAGTGATAACCAGACAGACTGGGGAATACTTTAAACTAATTAATTATCTCCACCCCTGACCAGATTGAAATGATTCTTCCTAGTGTGCACCAATATTTTGAATGACTATTGTTTTGTTGGACAAATCAAAAACTGTTAACTAAATTTTCACCTGAGCTCTTTAACAATATTCACTCTTATTGTGAATTTTTGTCTTTGAGAAATTAAAACATGAAAATGTTTTTTTTTTCATAGAGATTTACCATGGCATGGGGAAATTCTTTCCTTTTTGGATTTCATTCTTCCTCTAAGCATAAATGCTTAGAATTAGAATAACTCAAGTAATAGATTTTTATTTAGCAGACTTGTGCTGAAAATATAATACCTAATTTTTCTTTCACCAACATATACTTAGCTATGGTATCATGGGTGCAAGTCAGTTAACCTCTCAATGCCCCAGTCAGCTCTCTAAGATTATAAATTACAGATAAGTTGACAAGTTTATAAACAGAGGAAATTTCCACATTGGAAAATTGCAGATCAAGACTGAAAACAAGCATGTCAATATTGTCTATATTCTTTTGGGCAGGTCATCAAATTATTAGTAATTATACTTTTTATGTCATTCTTTTGTTTTATTTTTGGTTTGAAAAAAAAGTACTTATGGTAGCCCTGTAAGATCCAAATAATACATATCTAATCTAAAATAAAGAACAATTTTAAATAGAGGTAGATTCATGTCAAAAAATAGAAAAGTTCTAGTTAGACATGGAGGGAACCATTCTAGATTATCATAGGATTTTGAGCTGGAAAGGACTTTAGTGATCTAGTCCAATTGTATGTTTTCACCAATGAAAAAAAAGGAGGCCCCTGAAGAGGTGAGGTGACCTGTCCAAGGTCATAAATAGCACACCAAATGATTCAAACCTTTGCTCTCTTCATCCAAATGTTGCTGATATTGTGTTCAGACCAAGAAAAAAAAAGGTTTTAAATGGTAACAGTAGGATGTAGGACAGAAAGAACTCTGCCAAAGGTTGTTATAAAGTGGAACTGCCTGTTGCAAATCTGTCCCTGGATGTAATATAACAAATAACAGAAATGCTTTTTTCTAGAGCAGCCTAGTTCTTTGATTCTAGAATGCTACACACTGTAACTCTTCAAATCCCCTCTACCATTTTTTTTTTTGCTGTATGTATCCTTTTATAAGAACTTTTAATAGAGCTTATCTTAGGTTTTATGTAATGGAAAGGGCCAAATCACTGGATTTGGCAAAAGATGTGGGTTCAAATTCCAGCTCTGGGGGCGGCTAGGTGGCATAGTGAATAGAGCACCGGCCCTGGAGTCAGGAGGACTTGAGTTCAAATCTGGCCTCAGACACTTAACACAAATAGCCATGTGACCTTGGGCAAGTCACTTAACCCCAATTACCCTCCAAAAACAAAACCAAAAAAAAAAAACCCAAACAAACAAATTCCAGCTCTGCTACTTACCAACTTTATATCTTGTCCCAGTTTTCTTATATGTAAAATGAAGGAAATAGTGATTCCTAAAGTCATGCCCAGTTCCAAGTCCTATGTTATCATCTTTGGAATGAATTTGACCTAATATTATAGGTCTGAGATATACTTGAGAAGAATCACAGATCTTAAAGCTGTAAAAGACCTTAAGATTTACTCCAGTTCAGTCTCCTACCTTTAGGCCTGCATGGCATTTTATCATTCCAATTTTCCCATACAAAGGAAGCAATCAACCTCTAAAGCCATTAGATGACCTGCTTAAGGTTACAGACCTAGCGAGTAGTGAAAGGAGAATAGATTCAAATGCTGGTCTCCCATCTCCTCGAGTAGTGTCATTTAGAAATATGTGACTTTTTAAAAAGAATGCTCTTAGAAGAAAAGATAGTGCATCTTTCTCCTCCTCCACCATCTCTGTCTACCACCATCCTAAGAGGTGGGGCATTTATCCTATGGAACTGACCAGAAACAAATTCCCAGCTGGGAAAACCCTGTTCCTCATGTTTACTAGTTAGTAAACATGCAAAGTCTCCCACTTATTCAGAGGAATGGAAATTGACAGTAGCCAAAAGGAGGTGGAAACAGAAAGAAGAATCAATCAGTTTTATCAAACTTCAGGTGAAAGCATTTCGATTTGCTTTATTCAGAGAAATCCGTTCCATTTTCATTATCCCAAAGTGAAACAGGATGCCTCTGTAGATAGTCAGTTTCTCCTCACTGGAGGTTATCAAGTAAAGACCGGACCTCTACTTGCCAGGGCTATTGAGAGGATTCCTATACAGGTGTTGGTTAAGCTAGATGGCCTCTGAAGTCCCTTCCAACTCTGACATTCTGTGATTCACTTAGCATATTCATTTCAGGAAAAGGTCACGAGGTGGGTACCAACCCCCAGATAAACCACATATCTATGGTTAGCCTGTAGTGCACAAAGAACCCTCCAATTCACCCAGCACACTGAAACTGATACCATGGCACTGGAAGTTCCAAATGACTCATCTTGGCATGGCAAGGAAACCGCTGGAACGGAACAATGCTTTTAGTTTCTGTCTAATCTTTCCAGAGAAGACTGTACTTACATTGCCATCTAGTGGTGCAGATAGCTAGCTGGCATCAAGGCACAAATAAGGCAGACACAAACAGTTCAAACAACCTCCAGTACTCTGAATTTTTCTTTTGAAAAGCATATGACAGGAAAGATTTATTTGAACTTATGTGGAATGAAGTGAGCAGACTGGGAGAACAATTTATCCTAACACATCAACATTGCCAAAATGAAAAATTTTGAAAGACTTAAGAGCTCTCTGATCAAGAAAATGATCAATCACGATTTCAGAGAGTTGATGATGAAGAATGCTGTTCACCTCCCAACAGAGAGGTGATGGACTAATGGGCAGAATGAGACACAGTTTTGGATATGGTGAATATGGAATTCTGTTTTACTTGATTGTGCTTATTTGTTATAAAGGCTTTGGTTTTTTCTTTTTTTAGTGTGGGTAGGGAAATTGGAGGAAGAAAAAAATAAAATTTTAACAATTTTTTAAAAATAAAATTTAATTTTAAAAAGTATGTGAGATGGATATTTTACTCTTCTTTTTGGATCTCAGCTTTTTTTCTTATCTCTTTTTTTGCCCCACTTAGGATAGTGGCTTTTGAATCTTTTTTTGTCCTTTAAAAGTACTTTAAAAGGGGCAGCTGGGTGGCACAGTAAGAGTGCCGGCCCCAGAGTCAGGAGGACCCGGGATTGGTTCCAACCTCAGATACTTAACACTCACAACAAATAACTGGCCATCTAACCTTGGGCAAATAATTTAACCCCAATTGCTTTTTAAAAAAGTAGTTTAAAAATAAAAAAGTAAAAAGCTCAGCATTATCTCTATCACCGTTTTTTCCTCCTTTTCTCTCCCACATATTCTCCAATCCCCCAAAACATAAAATTTCCACAAAAATCAAACAAGAACCCAAAAGTATCTCCATTTGTGCAGTAACTTTGATATGCAATGAAAGACCTAAAATGTAGTAGCTATTGCTATCCTTGGTGCTAGGTGGAGCAAAGGAGAGAATTCTAGACTTTTAAGATTCAGGATTAAACCTGAGTTCAAATTCTGCCTTTCTGGCTATGTGACCCTGGGTAAGTCTCTTAACTTGTATCAGTCTCAGTTTTCTGAGTCTGTGAGCTTCCATTTTGACCTAGAAATCAGGATAAGAATAGTATCTGCTTCATAGAGTTATGGTGAGGATCAAATGAAATGTGAAAAGTACTTTTCAAACCTTAAAACACTATAAAAATTGAGCTATTGTTATTATCCTAAATCACTGGGTTTTAGAGCAGGAAAGTCTTTTTAGAGTTGTTAGGCAAAATTCCTCACTTTACAGATAAGGAGACTTTTCAACCAAAGAGGCAAGAACACTTGTTTGTGGTCATACAACTAGTTAAGTGACCAAGTCAGGATTCAACAGCAAGTATTCTGATGACAAATTCGAGGCTCTTTTTACTATATTATGTTGTCTCCCACTACTCCATACTAGAAAATAAAAAGAAAACAAACACAAACATTTATTAAGTGCCCACTACTATCAGGTACTTTACAAATATTTCATTTGATCCTCACAAATACTCTGGGAGGTAGCTGCTATTATTTAGTGAAAACCAGGCATATAACAGTTGACTTGTCCAGTGTCATAGCTAGTAAGTGTCTGAGGCTAAATCTGTACTAAGGTCTTCCTGATTTTAGGCCCACAATACTATATTCCTTAAACCATCTGGCTGCTCCTTTTTTATTCCTGTACCTAAAAGAAAAATACCTGGATTTGTTTTTTATTGTATTTTGGAGCTATTCCAGCAGACAGCACTATGTTAGAAATCCAGTGCCCTCCAAGTAAATCTAAGCTAATTCTGGAAACTCAGGATCAGAAAAATGAATTTTCATTAAGTAAAAGCCCATTGAAGACATGTATATCAGCAATGGTTTAATCCTCTCTGAAAACAATGACTCCCCTTCAAACTTTAGATTATTGCCTAAGACCTTGGAAAACCCTTACTTTGACATTAAGTATGATGCAGCCAGATAGGGTTCTTTGGAGGACCCTGAAAGGCATCCCTATCCAGATATAGTTTCCATCACAGTGCAATGGAATGAATACTAGACTTAGAATAAAAATGTTTGGTCTCTAGCTCTCAGTTCTACCACTTACTAGGTTGCATGGTCTTGGGGAAGTTACTTAAACTCCCTGAGACTCAGTCCTTTTGTCAATAAAATGGAGATAATATTGCCTGCCCTGTTTATATCACAGAATGGTTTTGAAGATCAAATGATATAATGCACATGAAAGTGCTTTATCGTAACTGTAAACATTCGATATCTAACTCTAACATCCTAAAATAATATTGTTATCTTTAGTAATAATAACTCATTATGGAGAAATGTGTTTTATCAGGTTAGTAGAAAGTCAAGTGGGGCTCTGGGCAAATGGAATACAGCACAATTTTGATTCAGGGGATAAAAAGGAACTTTGGAACAAAAAGTCAAGAAAACCAGGAGAAATATTGGATAGGCAGGAGGCTATTATGGAAAGAGCACTGGATTTATAATTAAAGAACTTGGTTTCAAGTTTTGCTACTTATTGTGCGACCTTGGATAAGTTTCTTTACTTCCCTGGGCCTCAGTTTACTCTTCTACAAAATGAAGGCATTGCACTACATGGTCCCCAGGTCTCCTCCCTATTCTGAATTTATGATTTTCTGACACTGGACGCTTGTAGGGGAGAGGGAATTGATGACAGGAGAGGTGGGTGGTGTCTCAATGACAAGCTTTGTCTAGGGCTGGCCCCAAGCCTTTCTGAAAACAACACCTTTATTCACACCTCCTACTCATATATTTGAGCAGCATTTATGTGAAAAAAACAGCCTTCTTTTAGTGCCTGAATTTCATGGCAATATATTTTAAGAATAGGAGAAGATCATTGAGTTTCAGGACGTGGGATTTGAGGTCTCCAACAAATGCTGGAAAAATGTTAGACATAGTGGGAATGACCTTGTCTTCTGTGGATGTTTATTTCCAGTGACAACTTTCAAAACCCTTTGTTGGCATGCACATGGTACATACAAGTAGAGAATTGTATGTAAAGTCTGGGATCCCTGCTCCAATCCTAATGAGGTTTACTTAGTAGATTAAGTCCTAAGGATCTGAGAATCTGAGATTTCTGGTGTGACATAGGGTCATAGACCTAGAGATGGAAGAAACCTTTTCTAGTACAATACCATCATTTTACAAACGAATAAATTTTCCCACCCAAGGTCACAGAGGTAGCAAGTGGAAGAACTTGGACTTGAACTTAGGCTCAATGACTCCAAGTTCATCATTCTTCCCACTTTCTGCCTATTTCCTCCCCATCATGGCTGCTAGGATCATGAAATGCCTTCATAACCGGTTTCACTCAGAATACTTCAATACCACTAAGCTCATGACTCTACCTATAACTGACAAGCTTAGAGTTTCCTAAAGTTCAGCCAAGTTAGAGCCTTGAATTGAACACATAGCAGACCAGTGGCACGGTTGGAGAGATAAAATTTGAAGTTAGATCTTCCTGCCTCCACAACTAGTACTCTCTCTAAGAGTGGTGTTGTCTCAAAGATTTATAACTAAGGAACTCTATTCCCTTTCTAGGGAGATAGGAACTTGTAGTTGTGATTATTTATGCTCTATATTTAGCAGATGTGAATATGCAAATTCATAGGGGAACATTTACAAACAAAAGACCATTTTGGCAATGATAATCCTGTAGCAGTGGCTAATGGCCTTAATCAGACAACACAGAGTAGTCCTTTTTTACTTAGAAGTCATCAGTATCCTAACTTCCCACTCATTCTCTACCTACTAACCTCCAAAGGTAGTTGGAAGCAACTATTTTAGAAGGAAGGATGAACTAACCTAATATTTACCTAATAATAACCTAAAATTTCCAAGCAATTTTAAAGCTGTCCGAAAGAAGGCTACGTCATAGCAGTTGAAGATAATAGAGAGAAAGGGCAATGGAAAAAAGTAATCATAGCTCTGACCTCTAATAAGACTAATATGCTTTATATTGTTGAGTCTCTTTACATGGGTGCATAAAGTGAATAAAGTGTTGAGTTTAGAGTCAGGAAGACCAAGGTTCAAATCCCTGAAACTATTGAATAGTTCAGACTAGATGTCTCATATACAACATGGCCCAAACTGAAATCATTATCTTTGCTTTCAAAATATCCTCCCTTATGAATTTCCCTACTTCTAGTCAACTGAATTTACAGCCTTGGTGTTATTCTTGATTCTTCACTTTCCTTTACTCCACATATTCAATCAGTTGCCAAATCCTTTCCTTTTTGCCTCCACAATATCTTTCTACTTGCATAACTACCACCTTATTTTAGGACCTTATCCCTGTTTGCCTACATTATTGGAACAGCCTCAAGTTTTTATTTCTCCAGTCTATCCTTTATATAATTAATGAATTTATTTCATTAAAGTGTATGTTTGACTGTATCACTCCCCCATTCAACAAACTCCCTTAAGTCCCTATTGCCTTAAGGATGAATTATAAGCTTCTCTGTATAGTTTTAAAAGCTCTTCACAATCTGTTCTTAACCTTAACTTTGTTTTACATTACTCCCTTCTTCAATTTGTAATGGTAATGGGGATTTGAAGATCTTCTTTGCCCCTTGTATTGGCAAGCATACAGGTACTTAGCACCTTGTTTCAAGTTCATGACTGTATTAAGTATTAAGATACAGAACTTGTGAATTCCACAGTGGGAGGAAGTTGCTGATGTAACAGGAAGGGGTGGAACAGGGAGGAACTAATACCACATATAAAGAAAAGCCCAAGCTAGAGAGACAGAATTGCTGAGAGAGAGAGAACTGCTAGGATCCTGAGAACTTCTGAGAACCACTACAAATTGAAAACAGAACTTGTGGTGACAGAACAGGGAGCTGAGAACTGAGAAGAGAACTGAGAAGAACTGAGAAATGAGAAGAGAGGAGAACTGGGAAGAAACATGGTTGTGGTGCCAGTACTTTGTCTGTCTGTTTTGATGCTACTTTGTCAGACTCATCTGCTGATAGAGGATGTTGCTGTGGTTACAGAAGCCCTGGGACCTTACTGCTGGTTCAGAAGCCCTGAAAGAGGATTTTCTTATTGTATGTTTACAGAAATCCTGGAGGAGGGTCTTACTAATGTTTTCTGAGGTCCTGAGACTATACTGATGATTTGTGTTGATTCCTCAGACCTTGTTGTTGGGTCTATGTTGATTTCACAGGCAGAAAGTGAATTGATGATGGTGCCTGCAATGTTTATGAATGTTATTATGGCTTGTTAAGCTTTGCTTTCCCAGGAATGGAAACTGTGAAGTACTTGAGGTGGGCTGGACACTATGAGCTTCAACACAGAACAGGAACTAGACAAGGAGCCAAACAAGGATTTGGGAGCTGCCTGCCTTTGAACCCAGGTGAAAGTTGGATGGATTCAGATAGAAGCTGGGACCTTGGAAGAGGAACCATGGAAGCTGAGAGCCATCCTTGAGTCAAGATGAAAAGACCTCTCCTTGGATATTTAATGCAAACTGAGAAGATCATGATTTACTGTGGCCTAGGGGTGGAGAACTCTGTACTCTGTATCCTGTACCTTTGTAGGATGATTGAATTAAGGATGATTTCAAACTAATCTCTAATTAAGAAGAAAGAAGATTTTTTTGACTGAGAGATTAAGATAATGTGGCCTAGAAGTGGAGAACTTTGACCTTTGTACTTTGTGTCCATTAAGAAGACAAGCCTCCTTAAGGATGATTGAATTAAGGACTTACTAAATGAGTTACTAAATGTATATATTTTGTTTAAAACTATGTGGCCACTTTGATGAAAACTTCGTGGCCATTTTAATGATAAATTGTTATGTCATAACATTGTGAATGCTGCACTTTGATTCCTATGACTGTTTTGCTTTAATTTACTGCTGATAAATAGAGAGGTCACTATACTACATGATCAGAACCTTGAAGCTGTTCATAGCAGCAGTCCTCTGGAGAGCTGCTTGTGCTTGGCTTTACAACATTCTACAGTCCAGCTAAACTGGCCTCCTTGCTGTTCCTGACACACAGGTTATCTCCTTTCTTAGCTTCATAGCACTGTTATCCATGCCAGGATGAAAGAGTCACATCCTTTAGGGGAGGAATTGTAGAAAGAAACTGACTCACCCACTCTCCTCCGAGGACCAGGAGGAGAACATGATTATCTTTGTCCTTTTGCATTTATTTTCTATCCAAACCTCCTAACCTTGCCATAAAGCACCACCTACTGGTTGCAGTATAAAAGAATAATGCCAGTAACTTGTCCCAGGACCATTTCTTTGCCAATTTCATCCAAAATAGATGAGAAGCCCCATGGTTTCCCTGGTTTCCTTCAATACCCTGCCTTAATCCCCACCTTCTGCAGGAAGCTTTTCCTGGTCTCTCACCCCCCAGTGCCTTCCCTCTGAGTTTATCTCCCACTTACATTGTATATGTCATGTATTTCATAGTTGTTTGCACATTCTTTTCTCCTTGAGAGTGTGTGCTCCTGTAAGACAAGCATTATGCTTTTGCCTTCTTTGTATCTTCAGAGCTTAGCACAGTACTTGGCCCACAATAAGCACTCAGTAGATGCTCATTTGCCTGACTGAAGAATGAGACTAATAACAATGATAATAACAACTCATATTCATCTAGATCTACAGGATTTAAGAAGCATTTTAGCCACATTGTCTTATTTGATCCTCACAATAACCCCATGAATCAGGTGCTGTTGTTACCTTGATTTTATAGAAGAGGAAACCAAGGCTGAGAGACGATAAATGATTTGCTGATGGTCACTGATCTAGTAAGTATCTGAGGCAAAATTTGAATATATGTAGACCATTAAAAAATAAAATCTGTACATAATAAATACTGTGGGGTTTTTTGAGGGGGAGGGACACCGATAACCAAGGAAATCAATAACTATGAGGCTAATTCCTGGGTGGCAACTAATACTAGTTCTAGTTCACCATATGGATGATTTTTCTCTTCCTATCCTGAGACCTATTGAGTTTAAACAATTGATGGATCTACTTAATATCCTCATTTGAAGATGATGTAGTCACTGCCTCCTTGGCTTTGTGAGCCAGAGAAGAGCAGTTTAATGGTTCAATTAACTCCTTGAGGAGATACATGGTGCTTGAGATATGCCAAATAAGCAGCGGGCAACCTCTGTGGGGGGAGAAAAAGGGGAGTCCTACCTTGTGAAGCCATCGCTTACTGCGGTGCCAGATGTAGCTGGTGTTTTACTATTGCTTTCTTCCAATAGCAGTGCTCAGGGGGGATAAACTTTACTTAACCTAATTAATTTTAATCACAGCTTTCAAATCTCATACTGTGAAAAGAATTACAAATTGGAATACATTAATAGAAGCCATAGTTTATGCTGCAAGCTAATCATGAAATGTGCATTTACATTTTCTGCATGAGTTTGCAATTACTATTGAAATAAAATTCGGTTATGTCCTTTTAAATTACTAAAATGTGAAGAGCAGATTGAGCTGGGCCCATTTGGGTGCTAAATGAGTAGAGGAAAGTCTACATTTCAAAGAATTAGGCTAGGCATACCCTGTCTGGGTTGTCGGGGTAGGAAATGATTTCCAATTGTCTGCTTCTAGGCAATTTCTGTTATTAAGTAACAACCTTCTCAACTGATCATGCACTTAACAATTAGGTCCAAAGGATAAGTCTGATTCAGAGGAAGAGCTAGATATGATTTTTTGTTTGTATATAATTTTATGTGTATGTGTGTCACTTCATTGAGCCTCTAATGAAAGGGGCTACAGTAGAGTGAGATGCGTAGTTCTAGGTTGAAAAGCTGTAAGCTTTCTGAACGGCCTTTTCCCAGACCAGATGTAGTGTCAGAGAGATGGAATACAGATGTTCAAGGTTGTTCCAAAAAGGTTATCTCCTGATTTGTCCTGAGTTTATGTTCTATTTGGTCATTTAGGCGTATCTAACTTATTTAGGCCTGGACAGAGTCTTTTGAGTATAGAATGCATTTAACCTTCTCCCAGTGTATTCCTAGAATCCCACATATCTTGGTCAATCCCTTGTCAATTAATGCGCAATTTACAGGGATAAGGTAACTCTATCTTCAGAGCAGTCAGTCAGTCAGTCAATAAGCATTTATTAAACATCTACTATGTGCCAGACACTGTACTAAACCCTGGGGATACAAAGGAAGGTAAAAGACAGTCCCTGTTCTCATAGAACTCATAGTCCAATGGAGGAAACAACATATAAACAACTAGGTACAGACAAGATATAAACAGGATCAACTGTAAATAATCAATAGAGGGAAAGCACTAAAGTTAAAGGGGATAGGGAAAGGCTTCTTGTGGAAGCTGGAATTCTAACTGAGATTTGAAGTCAGGGAAGCCAAGAGGTGGAGATGAAGAGGGAAAAGACTGGTAAACATGAAAGTAGGTTTCACCTCAGCCGTATGCATGCACATGCATTTATACACATACATATGCAATTACACATGTACGAACATATACATACACATGTGCATGCATAAATGAATACACATGTGTGTACTCCATATCAGAAATTCCTTTTAAAATTTTAAAATATTTTATTTTTTAATTACATGTAAAAATAATTTTTAAATTAAAAAAAATTCTTTTTGAGTTCCAAATTCTCTTCTTTCCTCTCTCCCCTCTCTCCTCATTGTGAAGACAAGTAATTTGACCTAGGTTATACATGTGCAGTTTTTCACAACTCTACCAACAATGCATTAGTGTCTCAATTTTCCCACACCCCCTCCAACTTTTGTCATTTTCCTTTTCTGTCATATTGATCAATGTGACAGGTGTGAGGTGGTACCTCAGAAATGTTTTTTAATTTACATTTCTCTAATCAGCAGTGATTGATGTGGGGAGCCCTGCCTTTCCGCAGCAGGGCAAAAGAGTTGCTTACCCAGAGGCTGAGAGAGTGCACAAAAAAGAGGAGACTCTGAGAGTGGTGGAAAATAGAGCCGATTTTATTACCCCCACATATAAGCTTTTATAGAATGCTTGCTAATTGTTTTCCCCTGAGGACACTGTGCACTTCTTTGTTGGGGGCGGGGTATACTACAGCCGATCTCCAGGACATAATGCTCACACCTGTGTGTTTCAGCTCTTTCCTGGGGGATAGTGGGCTCTTCAGCTGAAAGGGCTTATTCAGCCAACAGGGTCAGAGTCCCACTGGCCTGTGGTCCTCTACAGATTGAAAACACTTTTTCATATGACTAAAGATGGTTTTGATTTCTTCATCTAAAATTTGCCTGTTCATATCCTTTGACTATGTTATCAGTTGGGGAATGACTTGAATTCTTATAAATTTGTCTCAGTTCTCTATATTTTTGAGAAATTAGGCCTTTATCAAAGGAAATTGCTATAAAACTCCCTCCTCCTACCCCACAGTTTTATGCTTTTCTTCTAATCTTGACTATGTTGGGGGTTTTTTGTGTGTGTAAAACTTCATTGTCTATGGCATCTTTTAGCAAAATGTAGTTTCCTTGCTAATGTCTTTTAATTAGATCTATTTTTACTTTTGCTTTGTCTGAGATCATGATTGTTACCCCTACTTTTTTTTTACTTCACTCAAAACATAATATATTCTGTTCTAGTCCCTCTGCTTTAGGTATGTTTCTTGTAAACAACATATTATTTAATTCTGTTTTTTAATCCACTCTGCTATCCACTTTTGTTTTATGGGTGAGTTTACCCCATCCACATTCACAATTATGTTTACTGTGTATTTTTTCCACCCTACTTTCCCTCCATTTATCCTTCTCTCTCTCCTTTCACCCTGTCCCTTCTCAAAAGTGTTTAGCTTCAGACCACCACCTCCCCCAATTCATCCTTCCTTCTATCAGCATCCCCCTTTCTTATCTCCCATTCCTCCTAGGGTAAAGATAGATTTCAATACCCAACTGAGTGTGCATGCTATTCCCTCTTTGAGTTAATTCCAGTTGTCTGCCACCACGATCACCACACTCTCTGTAGGGTGAAGATAGATTTCAATACCCAACTGAGTGTGCATGCTATTCCCTCTTTGAGTCAATTCCAATTGTCTTCCACCACGACCACCACACTCCCACCATCTCCCCCTCCATTGTAAAAGCTCTTTTGTGCCTTTTTTATGTGAGATAATTTACCCCATTCTACCTTTCCTTTCCCCTGTCTCCCAGTGCATTTCTCTTTCTTAACATTCATTTTTTGGATATCATCCCATCATTGTCAACTCACACTCATGCCCTCTGTAGATGTATAATGCTTCTCACTGCCCTAATAATGATAAAGTTCTTAGGAGTTACAAATATTCTCTTCCCATATAGGAATATAAACAGTTTAAACTTATTGAATTCCTTATGATTTTTCTTCCTGTTTACCTTCTTATGCTTCTCTTGAGTTTTGTGTCTAAAAGTCAGATTTTCTGGTCTTTTCATCAGGAATACTTGAAAGTCCTTTATTTCATTAAATATTCATTTTCCTCCCTGAAGTATTATACTCAGTTTTGCTGGGTAAGTGATTCTTGGTTCTAATCTTAGCTCTTCTGTCCTCTGGAATATCACATTTCAAGTCTTCTGATTCTTTAATGTAGAAGCTGCTAAATCTTGTGTTTTCCTGACTGTGGTTCTACCATATTTGTATTGTTTTTTTTTTCTGTCTGCTTGTAGTACTTTCTCCTTGACCTAGGAGCTCTGGAATTAACTATAATGCTTCTGGGAGTTTTCATGTTGGGATTTCTTTCAGGAGGTTATTGGTGGATTCTTTCAATTTCTATTTTACTTTCTGGTTCTAGGATATCAGGGCAGTTTTCCTGGATAATGTCTTGAAATATGATGTCTAGATGCTTTTAAAAAAAAAATTAAGGCTTTCAGGTAGTACAAGAATTCTTAAATTATTTCTCCCTCGATCTATTTTCCAAGTCAGTTGTTTTTCAATGAGATATTTCACATTTTTTGTCTATTTTTTCATTCTTTTGATTTTGTTTTATTGTTTCTTGATGTTTCATGGAGTCATTATCTTCCACTTCCCAATTCTAATTTTTAAAGAATTATTTTCTTTAGTGAATTTTCATATATCTTTTTTCATTTACCAAATTCTGCTTTTTAAGGAGTTTTTCTCTTCAGTGGATTTTTGTGCTTCTTTTGCCATTTAGCTTATTTTGTTTTTAAGGTGTTATTTCCTTCAGTATTTTTTATGCCTCCTATACCAAGCTGTTGACTCTTTTTTTCACATTTTTCTTGCATCTCTCTCATTTCTCTTCCTAATTTGTCCTTTATCTCCCTTATATGATTCTAAAAATCCTTTTTGAGCTTTTCCTTCTTATTCTAAATCCTATGACTTCATGATGCTTCTGAAAATGGCACATGTAAACACGCTTCTTCTAGTAATGTAGGCATATTATACATACATATAAATTATATGCTCCTTATAAATATGCATGTAAGCACAATTTATATGCAAGGTGCTTAAGTGGTGTTCCCCCTAAAGTGCTCCCCTCTAATATGCAAATATATTTATGTGTGTATATATATATATATATATGCATACACACATATATACATATGTCTATTGGAGATTTTGTTTCCTGGCATTCCCTGATATTATCTTATGGTTTAAGCAAAAGAAAAGAGATAGGGATATGTAGCACATTACATCTTGCATGGTAGCAGCAGCCGTAGGCTGACATTTGAGAAGGGGGAGACAACATACAAACTAATATATACAAACAAGTTACATAGAGGATAAATACAAAACTATTAACAGAGAAAAGGAAGACACTAAAATTAAGAGGGCTTAGGAAAGCCAGAGAAATCAGTACACCGAGCTGAGGGGAGAAGAGAATTCTAGGCATGAGAAACAGCTAGAGAAAATGCCCAGAAATGAGAGATAGTATATTTTGTTGTGGGACAGCCAAGAGGCCAGTGTCACTGGATAAGAGTACATGGTGTGGAGTATGGTGTAAGAAGACTGGAAAGTCAGGAGGGAGTTAGGTCCTGAGGACTTTAAATGCCAAACAGAGCATTTTGTAATTGATCCTAGAGGTGACAGGGAGCCTCTGGAGTTTACTGAGTAGGGAGGATGACATGATCAGATCTGTACTTCAGGAAAAATTACTTTGAAATTTAATTTTATTTTATTTTTAGTTTACATCATTCATTTCCACAAGATTTTGAGTTACAAATTTTCTCCCCATTTTCCCCCTACCTACCAGCCCAAAACAGGGATCCCACTGAAAATCCTGTCCCCCAATCTTCTCTCTCCTATGTCCTTCCCCATCCCCCCCTCCAACTTTCCAGTAGGACATGGTGGATCTCTATGCCCCAGTGCCTGTATATCTTATTTCCCAGTTAATGCAAAGTAATAATAATAATAATACTGACTATATCTTCCTCCATCCCATCCCACCCCTACTTGTTCTATTCTCTACTTTGATCCTGTCCCTTTTTAAAAGTGTGTGCTTCCAACTTCCCTCCCCCCTAGCCTGCCCTCCCTTCCATCATACCCCTTTCATCCCCTTCCCCCCTACTTTCCTGTAGGGTGAGATACCCAATTTAGTGTGTATGTGATTCCCTCCCTACACCAAATTCATTGAGAATAGGGTGGACTCATTCCCTTTTGCCTTCCTGTTCTTGTAACAGTTTTCCCTTGCCTTTTCTGTATGAGATAATTTACCCCATTCTGTCTCTCCCCATCTCCTCTCATTATATTCCCCTCTCACCTCTTAATTTCACCTTTTAAGTATCATCCCTTCCTATTCAACTGGTCCTGTACCCTCTGTCTATGTTTACCTGTACACATATATACACATTCTCACATATGCATTCATATGCCCATATGTCCTCCTATATAGACATATATGTATGTATACATATCTATATCTATACATTTCTATTCCCTTCAACTATTCTCATACTGAGAAAAGTTTCATAAGTTACACTCATCGTTTTTCCTTGTATGAATGTAAGTAGTTCAACTTTGTTAAGTTCCTTATGATTTCTTTTCCCTGTTTACCTTTTCATGCTTCTCTTGCTTCTTGTGATTGAATGTCAAATTTTCTATTCAACTATGGTTTTTTCATCAAGAAGGCTCGAAAGTCCTCTATTCCATTGAATGACCATATTTTCCCCTGAAACATGATACTCAGTTTTGGGTAGGTGAGGAAAAATCACTTTGATAGGTGAATGGAGAATGAATCGGAGTGGGGAGAGATGTGAGGCAGGCTATCACAATAGTTCAGGCATGAGGTGATGAAGGCAATTCTAGAATGGTGGCAATGTGACAGGAGAGCAGGATCATTTTTTTGAGAGATGTTGCAGAGCTGAAATAAGCAAACCTTGGGAAGAGGTCGGATATGGGGATGAGGAGGGAGAGAAAGTGAGAAGCCCAGGATGACTCCTAGGTTTTGAGCCTGAGGGAGTGGAGGGATGGTGCTGTCCTCTGCAATATGGAAGTGAAATGGAAATTGGAAATTCCCCTTTAAATTAGTAAGATCATTCAA